>NC_141901.1:24611891-24920269 GCF_057802395.1 Ceratotherium simum simum | reverse complement strand
TTTGTTTTTTTGATAGAACTATCACAATTTTGGCTCATATTGGTTTTTAACTCTTCATATATTTTTTCAAAATATGAAAATTACTTTTTCTTATAAATGTAGTATACATTTATTATGAAAATTCAGGGGGAAAAAAGCAAAATATGAAAGGATAAAGAAGAGAATAACAACCATATTGTAACCCTTCCTCTTAAAGTTAACTATTGTTTACATTTTGTTATATGTTCTTCCAGATATCATTTTCTATGCATAAACACACACACTTTTACAAAAGTGGGATTAAACCTCTATGCTGCTAATTCTTTGCCATTCCTCTCATTGAAAGGTGGGGTCTATTTCCTCTCACCTGTGTCTGGGCTGAGCCTGAGGCTAGTTTTAACCAATTGTGGAACTAACACTGGGTAACTTCCAAGGCTGGGCCTTAAGAGATCTCAGCTTCTGCCTTAATCTCTTGGAAGGTCCTTCTTGGAGCCCAACTACCATGTGAGGAAGCCTAACCAGCCACATGGAGAGGCCCACAAGGAGAACTGAAGCCTGTGTCTGAGAACACCACAGAGCTCCCAGATGGCGGCCAGTATCAACCATCAACTACGTGAATGAGGTCCTTTTGGACCTTTCAATTACCCCAGAGCCCCAGTCAGTACCAAGTGATGCAGAACAATCCACTGAATCATAAGAAGTAATAAATCATCGTTTTAAACAACTAGGTTTTGGGGTAGTTTGTTACAACAGCAATAGATAACTGAAATAATTACACATAATGTCAGCAAATATTTATACAGCGCTAGGCATATGTGCTATGTGCTAGGCATGGTTATTAAATTCTTTATACATATTAACTCACACAATCCTCGCAATAACCCTATGAGGTAAGTACTGTGATTATATATTATTGTCCCCATTTTATAGATGAGGAAACTGAGACACAGGGAAATAAGAAACTTGCTCAGGTAAGTATACAGTGAGTCAGTGATGGGGCTGGGATTTGAACCGACGCAGTCTATTAGGTTCCAGAGTCTGTGCTCTAGACCACCATACCCTACGACTTCTCTGCTGCTTTCTCTTATTTAAGATATCACGAACAACTTTCAGTGTCAATAAATAGCAATCTACAAAATCATACTTAAGGGCCACATGTTGAAATCTTGATTCAATCATCCAAAATATTAGCAATCGCTTCTAGTTTTGGGATTCTCTTCAGTGGATATATATTCTATTAAAGTCTTCAAGTTGTTGATAAAATTTGTTGAATAGAACAGATCTCAGGAGTGAGCACCCTTGAACCCACTGACATCTCCTTCCAGAGTGACATCACTTAGCAATACTCTTTAAGTACAGATTGTTCAACAATCTGGAATCTGCTCAGTGTTCTATTGTCTTAGCCATTGGTTCCCAAGCACAGGCTGGGAGATAGGCCACATAGAAATCATGTGGGCACTTGTTAAAATACAGGTTCTCAGGCTTTGCCCCCAACTCTCCAGTAATAGAATCTCTGAAAATGAGGCCCAGGAATCTGCATTCTAATGGTCCTCCATATGATTCTGAAGACAGCTAGGTTTGGGAACCATTGATCTAATCTCCATTTCTCCTTCTCCATATTGATAGCTCTGTCAAATCCCATACCAAATTCCACGTACACTAAGTCTGTGAGAATCTTCTGGTCGTCATTTGAGAGATGTCCTGGCTCCACTCTTAATCAGTTATATGAGTTCATCTTTGGACTTTTTTCATCCAGGAGATTGGATTAATTATTATAGTGGATGCTGTGGTGTGCCCACACATCCATTTTTCAAGATGGAGTCACTCATTCCCTCAACTTTTGGGAATGTTGGCTGCTGACAGTTTACAGGTGGTCCAAGGTCACAACTCCTCTAGGAGTGTAGCCTGTATCCAGTGACTGGTTGATGAGGAAGTATGAAGACCCAGCCCCTAGCCTCAAGCTGAGCCAATCTGAAGAGCAATCCTATGAGGTTGACCTGAGAACTTTGTCACATCTGCTTCAAAGTGCAATTCATCCTTCTGCCCAATTTCTACTCCCTTCACTCACTCATAGGTGTGGATCCCAAGGACACTCCTCAGCAAACTTCCTGCACACAATCTCCATCTCAGTCTGTTTCCTAAGGAACCGATTACCACAATGACATTTTGCTCCTGATTTCGATTGAATTGACAGCACAGACTCTCCTCTCAGGACTTTTTTGACCATCCTGGGCTCTCTGTTCAGCTTGAAGAGCATTCTCCTCTTCATCCTCCTTCCATTCATTCCTCATTCATTGAGCAAACTTTTATTATACTCCTACTATGTGCCAGGCCCTGAGCTCAGCCTGGGTAATCAGAGACTTGCCCGTGTCCCCAGTAGTGGAAAGAGAGTAAGCACTTAGGAGATGAATGGCTCCTTTGTTTCTTTGTCATTTGTTGACACTGTACCATTACCCAGGCTGTGGGACTAGCCCATCTTCTTGCTCTGAACATGACCCAATGGGCCTTATTATTGCTGGTCATGGTTGGCAAGACCCCTCTTTGTAGGTGCTTTAACCTTCCTGGGACCATTCTTACGGGTTTGTGTCTCTTTGTATTCCCTTCCAGCTCCTGTAGCCAGGCTGGTCAAGGGCCAGCATAAATGTTTCATTCATTTAGGACACTATTGTCTATTTCATGCTTACTGGGCTTGGGGTAGTGCAAAATCTATGGGAAAGGATCTTAAGGCCTTCCAGAAGGGTTGGGGCAGGAGTAAGGGATCAGAGTTCAAATTTTCATCCAACAATCCATCTAGGAACTACCTATCTCAGGCAAAACGAATAAATCAGCCACATTTGCTGTTGCCACCCCTCTCTTTTGTCAACTCCAGCCCCTGAGGGCACTCTTCAGCTCTTTCTCTCCACTCCTTTCCATGGATCTGCAGCCTCCTTGTTTTCTCTTCTGCACACTTCCCCCTCCCTTTGCTGTCAATCATTTTCATTTTTTATTATTTTTCACTTGAACGAGACTGAGTCATAATGCACATTTTCCAGGGATCATCACATTTTAAGCTTTTTCTTATACCCTATTGCAACATGAAAGGCTTTGTGCAATGGACAAGGACAAGGCATCTGCAGACATTAAGAAAGCAGAGGGCTCTTTTCAGCCCTTTGCAATCACATCACGTCCAAGGGCTCTTCATTGAACAGATTTAACAATCTAGCATAAAAGCAGAAACAACCCAATCCCAACACTCTCATTGTATAGATGAGAAACAGTGAGGTTGAGCAGTTTTCCAAAGTCACACAGCAGTAATTGCCGGAGTAGGAAAAGAAGGCAGCTTCAGTTGGCAAGGAAAGAGTAGATGGATGGTACATTTTAGGAAGGGCTCTGCCTGTGGGAGGTGCTCATTTCTGGATACTGCCTCAGAGTATTACTTTAATTGATTACTTACAGAAATGGACCTATTCTTTTTTGTCAGGCCTCTTTTACCTGCTATCCCTCCACAGTGGGTCAAGACTAAGCCCTAAGTGCCCTTTTTTACTGGATCAGGAGCAAAAGAATCCAGGCTCTAGTCCACCTGGTTCCATCAGCTACGAGTTTTCTGACCTTAAAAACACCATTTAACTGCCATATCCTTAGTTTTCCAGCCTGGCCTTGCTCCCACAGTTGTGGGGTATCAGCCAGATAAAGCACACAAAATCTCTCTGAAAGATGGAGAGCATTTTGCAGCCTGTGGAGCCATTTTCCATCCTGCCTGTGCACTGGAATCCTCCATGGAGCTTGAAATGGCAGGGGTGGGTGGTTGTTGTGAGGGGGTGCAGGGTCCTGGTGTCTGGGAAGTTTTTTTTTAAGCTCCACAGGTGATTTTGATGCACAGCCAAGTGTGGAAACCACTGACAAAGTATAAAAGACAAGCAGGAGAGGGGAGATAAATTACACTGTTGGCTAAAAAGAAGTCTTAGATTATCTACCTGCACATTTTAAACTCTGTTTAGAGTGGATAACTAAGGGCCAACCTAAACAACAATGAAATTGCCTACCTTTTTCAGGGCACGCAAAACCCTAATCTCAGGTACCTTTCCTTCTCCTAGAAAATATGTATATTACTTCAATGACATTGCTCTTACCTTGCAGTCACACTCTTACCTTTCTGACACACGTGTCAGGAAGCATCTCGACCTGCCTCCATCCTGAAGTCAGAATCCAAGTAACTTCTTTTATTCTTTGACATCTGAGTAATCACGCTGGCCCTGGTGTGTCCTTTCAGGTCCAAGAAAACAATCTGATTAGGTCCTGGGAAATGGATTCATGTAGCCCAAATCTCCATGGGTGATCTATAACGCAGACTGTGAATGTATTCCGTGAGGCTATTCTGTCAGAGTCCTCCTGTTCCTTTTTCAAGAACTGAGTGGCCTTGAGCAAGCTGCTCAGTCTCTCCAAGTCTCTGAGATGATTATCACCACCTGATCATCACCCCTTATGAAATATTTCCTCCCTTGTAGCAGTTCTCTTGGGAGTGCCAGTTGAGTGTGATCGGAAACTTGCTGCAGTGGCCATAACATTAAAGAAAATGGGTAAGAGTGAGAACAAATTTGAGGAACATTTCTTTCAGTCCCTGAGACACCAATGTAGACAGCTGTTACTGCTGTCTGCCCAGCACCTCTTTCCCTTCCTCTGGGGACAGAACTTTCTTCCTTGGGGGAACTGCTCCTTTCTTCCTCCATATGGTGCTGGGCTGCTGATCAAAGGACACTGGCCCATTCCTCTGAGGCCACAGGGATGGGCATGTGACCCTGGCTTAACCATAATAACATCCTACTCACCTGGCCACAGCAACTGGTATGGGGATTCATCCAAGGACCAAGCCAAAGGAAAAAAAAAAAAAATCAGGGTTTTTTTCTAAATAAAGCTGGTGGGAAAAACTAACTTTTCTTTCTGGTCAAGTTTCTATATAACTGTGACACCAGAGCTGCCAAGTGAGAAGGTTGGGATGACGGGGCCACCATCCAGAGATGAGGCTGTGAGAGACAGAGATGGAAACAAGGAAAGAGAGCATGTTTTTATGGTGTCAAGTTCCATCTGACTGTCCTGGCATTATTTGGCAACTATTCTTCTGATTCTTTGAGCTACCCCAAGATTTTTCCCCAAAGCCTCTTTTTTACTTAAGCCAGTTTGTTTTAGAATTTCTGTCACTTGCAACCCAGAGCCTTGAAGGACGGAAACACTCTGACAGCTTTCCTCTCTATCGTATACTTTTTCGAAACTTCAAAAATTTGAGGCTCCGTGTGTCTAAGAACTGAGTGCATTCCAGCATTTCCTCGGTCAGAGTGTTGGATTGTTTGATGGTCACCTTGGCTATGCTGGGGACTATATTTCCCAGCACGCACTTCCCTGAATGATTGGTTAGAGTTGGCCAAAAGTGAGGTTGCGTGAGATGTGGGAGGCAGCAGTGAAGCAGCAGCCATCAGGCTCTCTCTGAAGGCTGCTGTTGGCTGGAGCTGGCGAGAGACACAGAAATGCAGCCAGGCTCCTGTGTGTCGCCCCTCTGCTCTGCTCCATGACCACTGGCCCTGCTGACCAACAGTGACCTCATGCCCACCATCACATGCTTTGCTGCAAACTCACAGAGGCAGTAGCTACAAAGAGCCAAAGTTCTTTCCAAGATTCTGCACTAGCCCCTTGGTGGCCCCACTCCAATAGCCAGACCCGCCTTGCTTTCTGTAAGTTCTACTTTGTTCACCTGCACCAGGGCTGGTTGGCAACTTTTCTGCCATCTTTCAATTCCTCTTTTCAGATCTTTACTCTCCCAGTTCCTCCCACAATTGTGCAAGATCTAATTCTTATAATAACTTTCTTATTCCATAATACTCATAGTGGTTCTGCTGGCATAGTTTAACCCTAACACAAATGGTACTGGGTGAACCCTGACAAGGAAGATTCATGCTTCCTTTCTTTGCTTATGCCCACACCTAGTCCTTCTGTCTCTGTAGCTCTCTTCTCTGTTCACTGCATCTCTTTCATCTTTTCATATCTCTTCCATGTGTTTGTGGGAAGATCTGATGCTGTTCCCGCTCATCTCACCATTGCGCTATTTGCTGTCTCAAGCTACTCTTCTCTCCGACCTCTGCCTCGTTCACTTTCACACTATTTCCTACTCTCCATTCCAATCACAAGAATGGCTGGCTGGCAGCCTGGAGATTTAACACAGACAGGCATCCAGCTAAGGCAAATGCCGGGCTGTCCTGCCCAGAGCCTCCCACTCCTGATTTCCAATCAGGAAATGTCATTAGACAAGGAAACAAATACACTCAAAGAGAACTTAACGGGCACTGAGTATGGCCTATAGTAGATGCCAAATAAATATTTTTAAATGAATTAACATACTAAAAACTATTTGAGTTAAAATTATCAAGGAATATTTTAAAAATCAACATGGTATGCTGTTGATTGAATGCTGAGTTCATGAGTATAAAATTTCCACTGGGATGGGATCAAGGTCTCTTCCAGCTCTGTGATAATGGCTCAAAGGCCAGAGCCACTAATCCCAGCCCAGCCATTGCTCAATGTGCGACCTTGGTTGAGTCAGCTGGCCTTTCCAGGCTTTGGCTAGTCTATCTGGATCAATGAAGTAAACAGAGAAAGATTTTAAAATCACGGTATCTCAGGCTTGGAAGCAACCTTAGGGGTTACCCTAATTCAGGCAGCTGACCCTTGCTTATCTCCATCTAGACTTTCCAGCGTCACTCAACCCTTCCCTCAGCTGGGGCCCTTTGGCCATGTGCCACTGTCCCACCACTGCGGGCAGAGGCGGGGGATGGTGACTCAGGCCTCTGCTGGGACTCTCTCCAAGAGTCGGGACAAGTGTCTAACAGCAGAATTTTCTTCATATGGAATTAGGTACCCTAAATTTTAAAAAGGACACTATTGTCCAGTTTGACATGAGACATGAACAGCAGAGTATAACTAGGTGAGGACTGAGAGAACTTGGAACATGCAAGAGGAAGAATAATTTATTACAAACAAGAATAAAGAGAGTAGCTACCACTATTGGGCATCTAGTACATGCTACACACTTTATATCTGTGTTAACATTCAATCCTCACAGCAACTCTACAACGCAGGTTGTGTCATCTCCAATTTACAAATGAGGGAATTGAGATCCCGTGATCTCCAGTAATGTGCCTCGAGTTGCTCAACTGGTAAGTGGCAGATTTGGGATGCCAGATACTTTGGAGTGACCCTGACTTCTGTTCTCTTTCCATGTATAACCCTATACCTCTATACCCGTCTCTCAGTCATGCTTCATTAAAGAGTCTTTTCCAGTTTTCTGGTAAGAAGGGAATTGGAAGCCAATGCATCATATCATTTTCATTTTTTATGGTTCATGTCACTTTGCTGCTATATGTCATGGACTCCCACCCTAGACTGTGGATTCCTCAAGCAAAGCAACCACGTGTCAGCATGTAGTTCCTACTTAGTGTTTGCTGAGTGAATGACTTAGAATCTGGATACGTGATCCTTATAGTACCTAATATAAGGGTGGCATACCTTATTTGAAAAAGCGACCTGGAAGTCAGACTGTACTGTCATGTCACTTAACAGCGAGTGATTACATGACGCTTTTTACTACCAGAGAGAGGTAAACCAAATGGGATCTGCAATACAATGTAAAATTTGAAGGCGATCACTGGTCACCTCCAACCCTTCTGCTTTGCACGTTTTAGTGACTTAAAGAAACACTGATAAGAAAGGCCAGTACACACTTCAGAATTGCAGTGGACACACACTGGGTTATCTGCTCAGCTGTTTTTCTCTGGGTAGAGTTCAACCTCCCCTCACTCCCCTTCCAACACACACGCCATAACCACACTGCTCAGTGGTTCCAGGCAGCCATGTTTATGCTGTGATCTGCCCAGATCAGACTGACCAGATTCTTTCTTCCAGGAATTTGGAATTTGGAATATAGAGACACAAAGAAAGGGGGTTGTCTGGGTAGGCAGGCCCATCAACGGCAGCCCCCTGGAGGGGAAATCCACCATGACCTGCTGCTGCAGACCCAAGATCAGCCCCAGTAATCGCCCTTCCTGGGGCCAGTACAACACAGAAAAATACAACATGGAAATAATTAGACTCTCTATTAAACAACATACAAACACGCACACACAGATGGAATCAGAAAACTTGTTAGTTCTCAGGAATAAATATATAGAATTTGGAAATGAATTAATCTTTTCTCCCTGTTGCTTCCTGAACCTCTGTGAAGTCATCACAGCTTGCATTATTTCCTATTTCAGGCACTTCTAGAAGCCCATGAGCGGGCCTATGGAGGGCAAGAATGTGCCTGATTCACCTTTGTATTTCCCACAGGACTAACCGATCCCTGACCCTCCTCGGGCATTCAATGGACGTTGACGAAGTTGAATTAAATTTGATTGACCGTATTGACAGTAGTAGTGAATTTGCATGTTTCTGGGGTAAACAATATTAAAACTCTACTCACATTTAATCACCTGTCCTTCTTTGTGTCCAGGTGTTATGTTACAATTAAGGAAATAGGTAGCCATTAGGTAAGTACATGTGCTTAAAAAAAAAAAAGACGAAAGGGGAAATTCCTGGGGAACATTTTGGTGCCCTTTCTCTGCCCTCAGCCTTCCTCATCGCCTCATGTCCCCAGCTCTGGGGCCATGCCCTCTCTGGGATCCCACACTAGATGTGGTGAGTTGTGTCCTAAGATGCAGTTAGGAAAGGGTGCAGAGGGCAATGGAGGGACGGCTGCCATTCATGGATACATCACCGAGCAGACTCTTTCCAGGGCCCTGGCTGCCATTCTGAGCTTTAGAACCAACTCTTTGGACACGGACAGTTGAGAGGCTTAGGGAGGAGCCAAGAATGAGCTGGGGTTAGAAATTCAGACATAAGGTGGTGAATGTGGGGGACAACAGCTCGACCCTGAGGAAACATTTTGTAGAGTCCTTTGGTGACTATGGGAGTAGCCTCCTGTCTGAAGGGTTTGTTAGTCCACTGCGTTGGTCACCTAATTACCTAAAAACATTCATAAAGAACCAGGTGATGGTCTTGGTGAGATGGAGAAAGGTGCAGAGTCAAGACCACAGTCTCAGACACTGAGAGCATTCAGGATGTGGAAAACACCCCTGCCCTCCAGTCAGGCATCCCTTGGCCAGTGCCCTCCATTCTTGCCCTCTCCCTGGCCTTGCCCTGGTCAACACTATGGAATGCTGACAGAGATGTGAATGTGGATGCAGCTGAAGATCTTGAACATTCAAACGCCTTCTCTGCTGGAATAATCCCAGAAAGTGGTTGGACAACAGAGAGGAGGATGGACCCAGACAGCTTAAAAAATATTTTTTATAAAACTGTTTTGCTATACTAAATACTGTATATGATATAAATGTGAAAAAAAAAATGGGCCTTGCACTTTGGGGGGCTTCCATTCATGTTTCAGGATTTCAGTGATAAGAAAATAGATTCTTGGGGCTGGCCCACTGGTGCAAGCAGTTAAGTGCGCGCGTTCCACTGCGGCGGCCTGGGGTTCGCCGGTTTGGACCCTGGGCGTGCACCGATGAACCACTTGTCAAGCCATGCTGTGGCGGCATCCCATATAAAGTAGAGGAAGATGGGCGTGGATGTTAGCCCAGGGCCGGTCTTCCTCAGCAAAAAAAGAGGAGGATTGGCAGATGTTAGCTCAGGGCTGATCTTCCTCACAAAAAAAAATATATATGAGCTTATACTATACCATACATGTTATTTCATAACCTTATTTTTTTTACTCAAGAATATATCATGAACATATGTCCACGGTAATCAACAGATGTACATCATCATCCATCTTACTAGTTACATAGTATTCTATTCTATGGAGTTAGTATAATTTGATCAATTCCTATTGTTAAAACTTTATATTGTTTCCAATTTTTGTCATAATAAACCACATTTGATAAAGGTCCTTTTATAATATCTCTTCTCTCTTTTCTCTATCATTGTCTTAGGATAACTTCTTAAAAGTGTAATCTTTACTTGATTTTTGACACAGAGACATTCTTCCGTCTAGAAAAATTGTACCAGTTTGTACCCCGCCCCCCAACAGCAGTGGTATCAAAGTCTTTTAAAAATAACTTTAAATTGGTTTCTATTAAATATTAAATACCTGAAGATAATATTTCTAACATATGAAGGACATAAAGACTAATAAAACACCTGTGAATCTACCACCTAGCTTAAGAGCTAGACCATCACGATCTCCTAGAAGCCCCCGCCCTCCAACCCCTCCCTGCAGCCCTCCTCAGAAGAAGAATCCACCTTCCTGAGCTGAGTCTCTATCAGTTCTTGTTTTTCTTTAGTTTTACCACATAAGCTTGCATTCTTTAACAATATATGACTTCGTTTTGCATGCTTTTCCTTTACATAAATAAAATTGTACTTTGTATGTATTCTTTTATGACTTGCTTTTAAAAATCATTTGTCAGTGAAGTACATCATACATACAAAAAAGCGCATGGGTCATTAAGCGTTCAGCTTGATGAAATTTTCTCAGCATGAACATACCCCCAGATCAAGACACAGAACACTGTTAGCACCCCAGAAGCCCTCCTTGACCCCCTCCCAGTTACTATGTCCCTCCAAGGGAAACCAATATTCTGACTTAAAACATCATAAAATTTGTATAAATGGAATCAGAGTGACTAACTTTAGACACTCAATTTATGTTCCTGCATGCTGCTGCATGTTGCCATAATCATTTGTTGTTATCGCCGTGTAGTGTTCTAGTATATGACTATATTACAATTTATATATCTATTTACCTCTTGATGGATATTTGGGTTTCTTCCAGTGTTTGCTATGACAAACAAGGATATTATAAACATTCTCATATGTGTCTTATGTCCAAATGCTAAGGTTTCTTTAGGAAAAATTAGGAATGAAATGTCAGGGTCATAAAATATAGTTATTGTTAGCTTTACTAGGTAACGTCAGATGTGAACTCACCACTTACCACTAAAAATAAAAATCTTTGCCAATCTAATAGGTAAAAATTTAAATCTCATTGTTTAAAATTGGCATTGCTTTCCTTACATTTATTGCACTATTACGTTTTTTTAAAGATGTTCATTAGCCATTTGTATTTTTTCTTTCGTGGATTTTCTGTATCCTTAATCCATTTTTCTGTTGGGTTGCTAGTATTTTTCTTAATGATTTTTAAAGACTTTTATATATTAAGGACAGCACTTGTTAGTCTGTTATGAACGTTGCAAATATATTCCCTACAATTTGTTTTTTTTAATTGAGATATAATCGACATACAACATTATATTAATTTCAGGTGTACAACATAATTCGCTATTCGTATACATAGCGAAATGATCAACACAGTAAGTCTAGGTAACATCTATTGCCACACATAATTACAAACTTTTTTTCTTGTGATGAGAACTTTTAAGATTTACTCTATTAGCAACTTTCAAATATGCAATACAGTATTATTAACTATAGTCACCATATATGTACATTACATCCCCAGGACTTATTTATTTTTATCTGGAAGATTGTACCTTTTGACTCCCTTCACCCATTTTACCCATCCCCCACCTCTGGCAATCACCAATCTGTTCTATCTATCTATGAGTTTGGTTTTGTTTTTTTAGATTCCACATATAAATGAGATCATACAGTATTTGTCTTTCTGTCTGACTTATTTCATTTAACATAATGCTTAGCATAATGTTTTTATCTTAGCCACGCTTAAACTTACTTTTCCACTCCAGGATGACCTGTTTGTTAAGGTGACTTTATTTTTCACAGACACGGTGCATCTGGATAGTTTTCCAAAATTGCTGACCAGAGGTAGCAATGGCTGGGTCAACGTGTGACGCAGATGTTCTTTCTGCACATTTTAGAAGCAAAAGTGGTGACGAAGTTTCCATTATCTGGAGACCTGTCTTCATCATACAGAGAATGAAGAGTGAACTGAGCTGTGCTAGTGCCAATTCTTCGCTTCTTATGCAAGGAGTGGAAGTAATGGTTGTTTCTCCCCAGAAGCCAGCAAATAGGCTGGGCTTATTACAGCAGGGAGGTTTCACCAAAGTGAGATCACCTGCGGGATGAAACTGCCCACCAACAACCACCAAATGAACTCTCCAGCAATAGCCTGGCACGGGCTCCCCTCCCACAGGGGTTGTTGATTGCTCCAGCTTTTATAATCCTCAAGCCCTATTCCAAGGAGCTTTTGTGGTTTCAATCAATGTGCTTCTGGGAATAAGTGCCCTTATTATTCCTAGTTCACATTATTTGCCGTGCTCTTATACCACAGTGACAGAATACTCTTTGTGCGGCTATACAATCACAGTCCTTTCAGGAATCTCTAAGAGCTTTCTAATTAGGACCTATGACCACACGACAGATGGAGAAACTGAAGCCCAGAGACAGGGATGACAAAGCTTCACCTTGGTCATAAAGGGGCCAAGGCCAGGTATGACTCCTACTTGGAGGGTCAGGGTCACCTAGGAAGTTTAGCTATTAAATTGAGGACTGAGAACTAGAAATGCCTGGTATTGGTTGGGCAATAATTCTCAGCGGCTAGGCTCCTAGGACCAGAAACTGTATTAAGGCTAAGTCATTTGAAACTGAATTCTGCATTAAGTAATTAAACTTAATCGACTTCCTATGATGTGCCAGGCACCATGCTGGACACCAGGCATGCAAAGATGCACTCCTAATCCTCACTTTGGATGTTCACAGCCTAAATAGAAGAAGAGATAGACATGTAAGCAGAGAGTTGTAAGAAGCTGGGTGCTTTAACAGACAGTAGACGAGAAGGCTGGGGTAGCACCTAGCTCTGCGGGGCTTTCAGGGAAAGCTTCTTGGAGGAGGACTTTCCACCTGGGTAAATCTTCAGAGATGGACTGAGCGTGCTAGGCAGAACTAGGGGGAGAAAAGCATGGCGTGCTGGAGGCCAAGTGCGTACAAAGGCCTGGAGGTGTGAGATGCGCTTCCCGGGGTTCAGGGAACAGTGAGAACGTCAACAGGTCTAAAGTGGCCATGGTTATCCCACTGTTCTTTCTCTCTTCTATTTTTGTAGCCAAAACTCTATTTTTATTCTCAATATCTTTTTATTCTCAATAATTTATTTGGGATATTAAAAAGACTGAACACTTTTTTTTTTTTGTCTTTGCATTATTGCTTTAACCTTCCACTTCTCCTCAGGGCATTGTGGACGCCTCTGACTAGGGAAAGATCTTGTATCGGGGAGCGCCCCAAAGAAAAGCAAAAGGTGAAAATTTCACTGTATTCCAGGAGACACCTGGGGATCTCAGGGAACTCTGTGCAGGAACTCAGCTGGGCCATCTTCTTTTACCATCTGTATAGCAAAACCATGGTCTTGGATGACTGCGAGGTTACCTGTCACAGGTCTGGCACCAGAGGGAGGTCCTGTGGTTCAAAGCTTGTGGAGTAGAAGGTGTCGATGAAAGCAGATGGGGATGGGGATGCAAGGGGAGAACATGAGCTGGTCAGCTATCTAATAGATGATCCGTATAAGAGTGAAAACATCAGAATTGAGCTCTATGAGTGTGATTTGCAGCTGGCTCTGGAGTCAGGCTGGATTGGAGTGGTGAGAAACCAAAGGCCACCTCTGGCTTCCTCTCCTTGCCTCTCTCTTCCTTGGTATCTTTCGTTGCCCACTCTGCCTCCCATGGGGTCTTCTGGGCAGCACTTTACATACCTCCTCAGTCGATGAGAACAATAATGTGGTGTACTTCTCAAGTCTCACCTCAGTGCAATTCTGGCACCTCAGCTAGGCCTTGGCACTATGGACGGACACTGACTACCCTGACACGTGACAATCAAAGCAGGACTCTACCTGCTGCAGTGCTTGTGTAGAACAGGCACTCAACCAGTCCATGAAGAAGAAGGTCAGGGAGAGAGAAAGGGAAGGAGGGAGGAAGGATGGACAAGGAAGAAGCTAGCTGGAAACAGCGAAACCCAAATCACCCAAAGCCACAACAAATTCTAAATTCTGACAAGAGAAGGTCGTTGCTGGAGGAGAGCGAAGATGATTCTAAGGAAAGAGATGGATGAATGGTCTTTTTTTTTTTAACTTTCTTGCCAGCTCTAGGCACTGGTCCACTCGCTCCAGCCTCAGACCTCAGGTCAGAGCCTGAGCTGCATGCTAGGCCCCCACTGGGCCTCTGCAATACCAGTGGGCTGTGCTCCTGCCTGTGCACTGCTCGGAGCTCAGAAATAGTAAAAAGCTTGCTCTACGGCTCTTGTCTTCGAGGTGAACATCGGTTCAGCAGGCAGATCAGTCAGGACTGCTCCATGCAGGGATGTGAACGAAGGGCTGGAGGCCAGAGAATAGTCAGAGGCTGAGGAGGGGTGGGAAAGTGGAGGGAGCTGTTTGTTCTCATCAGCAGGACGTAGTAACCTTAGCCACCACACGTCCACCTTTATGCTGACCCTCAGGGCCAGGCAGCCTCACTGCTTCACACAAGATTGAATAAGATACAGGCTATGGGGGAATCCTGACTATTGTGCCTGGCTGGAGAATCAGAATGTGGAGGATGGGACAGGTTTTTCAGTGATGGAGAGAAGAGTACGCAGGTGGAGGGAAAATAGGAACAAAGCCCTGATGGCGAGAATGTACAAACTGAGCTCATGGGACGCTGAGGGAGCTAGTTTTACCACAGACTGGAATATTCACAGAGGTGTGGTGGGAGGTGAGGCCTGGCTCTAGGTCAGCGTCTCACTGTGGAGGGTCTTAAAGGATAAGACTGAAGAATTCAGGCTGTAGCGGGAACCCAATGGGAATAAAAGTTTTGGACCAGATGAGTGAATTGGGAAGCAATGGGAAGTAAGGATTGCTCAGAAGAGAAAGAGACTAGAAGAAAGGAAAACAGGAAGAGAAAGCAATGTTCCAGGAAGATATGATGAGGTTGTGAACTACGTGACTAGAGCAGGAACAGAACGGAGAAAACGCTGTGGACAGTTCCCCTTCCTCAGAAGTAGGACAGCTCCTCTCCTGCCTAGACACATATCTCATATAAACAAACCCAGATACACATTTAGGAGGTGAGAGAAAACACAACCTCTTCACCATCTCTCTCTTCTCAGCTGTCAAGCCCCTAACGCCCACTTCTTCTGTTCCCTCTATCCCATTCTGGCCAATGGCCAGAGGCATTTGCTCTAAGGACAGAAAGAGTCATGTGGGGGTTATTTATATCTGCAGCTGCACTGCCTGAGCCCTCTGTCTGGAGGGCATGTGCTTGGTGGGGAGTAGGGCCACATCCCATCTTCCAGGCAGAGACCTTGGCTGGGGAGTCTGCAGCCTGCATGAGGTCCTGCTGATGGAATGGGGCCAAGAGGTCAGATGGTCCATCCCTCTGCCCCCAGAGAGGCCGTCAGCAAACGCGAGATCTCTGTGGTTGGACAGAATAGCTAACACAGTCCAAATGCCTCCTTCCTTTAGTATTTAATTATTTTCACAGTTCACTAAGTTATTCCTTTTACCCAACCTAAACTTCTTATTGCAATTTTAAGTCTCCTTGCTTCATGGTCTGTGTTTCGGGAAGATGGCAACTCTCCAAAACCTTGTCAGTAGGGAAACAGTTCTGATCAGTCAGGTAGAAAATGTCCATTGAATCATGGGGCTTGTGTCCAATAGATTTGATGGCAAGAACTCACTTTGGATAATAGCCCATTTATTTTGCAGTTGCTAAATAACTCAGAAAGAATGACAGAGAAGCCTGGGTTGGCTCATTGTGCTGGTAACACTTCCCGTTTTTTCCTCCCCCCAGTGCTCAAGGCTTGTGCTGACAAGGAAGCCTGATGGATGTATATGCCTCCTCCCAAGAGAAAAAATTCCTCTTGAGTGTAAGAAATGTCAGACCCTTTAGGTCCGCAAATGACCTGGAAAATCATCTTCCTTTGAGGCAGAAATGACCTGGAACATCACTATTTTATAAGGCTGTAGTTTCTTTCCCCACTGTTCTTTGGGGGCTGTGCTGGCCACTTCACCACAGAGACGGAAAGCAACCACCATTGGGTGGACCCCAGAAGCAGCAGGCTTTGTGCACAGTTATCACATTTAACTTTCACAACTCTTCAACAGGGCAGTTATTAGCCCCATTTCACAGATAAAGAAGCCAAGGCTCACAGGGATGTTATGAGAGGAAACTGAGACTCAGAGGATAGCCAGGGAGCTGATGTGGGGTGTGGGACAGTGGAGGGAGCTGTTTCTTCCCATTAACAGACTATGGTAATTTTAGCCATCATTTGCCCACATTTACGCCAACTCCGAGGGTCAGGCAGCGAACCGTACACAAGACTGGATTTGATATTGGCTGCAGAGGGATACCAAGTATCACGTCTGGTTGGAGAAATCAAGGTGAGGGTGTTTCTGCTGGGTCTGGAAGGACAGATGAATTTTTCAATGTGGTGTAACTGGGGGTCAGGGGAGACTGTATACTCTTTAGAGCTATTTCTCCATGACGAAGGTTGTGGAGTTTTCCATCTCCCTCAACTGAAGAAGGAGGTTAAGATTGCCGTGAGGGGTTTAGGTTGGTTATAAGAAAAAACAATGAGCTGTGAAGATGGTTAGATACCAAAAGAGCAGATGCTCAGGGTGAGAAAGCTTTTCTGAAAGGCCACACAGAAAACAGCAGCGACTCTGACCTGGATAGTTCTGTCCAAACCCATTCCTTTCCCTTTTCACTGGTGAAAACAATCAACCACAAAGGAAGCTCAGGCCCCCCACCCAGCATAATCAAGGCCAGGGTGGGTTTCTCACAGCCTTCCCTCCCACAGTCTGTGCAAAAACAAGGAGTGGCATGGCCGTGAACCCAAGGAGGTTGTTCATCATTGTATTCCCAGTTCCTGGTACCCTGTATGCGTTCAATAAACATTTGGTGAATAAATAAAAGGTCATCTGTTTTCAAAACTGTTTGTGTCCTTATTGGCCTAGACGCAAGGCCTTTGGCATAGATCCAGGAAATCTGACTTCACAAACTCCTGCTCAGATGCATGTTGCTGACTGCGCTACAGCGCCCTCTGTAATGTAAGAAGAGGTACCTTCAGTGCTCAGGGGGAAGGAAAGGGGCTTTCTATCAGCTACTCCTGGTCAGCCACTCGGGGGAGGGGGTCAGCGGGAGGAAGTGCTTCGGACAGACTCATGGGTGCTCTCCTGTGTCAAGGGCCCTCAAGGAGAGATTCCAGACACGCTCACTCCCTGTGAGAGACAATTCTAGCCAGGACTAATACGCTTTTGAGCAACCCGGGGGACACTGTAACCGCTAAGTAGGATAGACCTGATGTTGTTTAAGTGATTCCATGATTACAGTCATTTCTCCTGAATGCCCTGATACTTTGAAATGTGACATTGAGGGGTTTGTGTCATCCAGCAGCCTGGCCAGAAGCAGCAGTAATTTCTGCAACATGAGACAATACTGAGTTCTTTTTGAGTGTAAACTCCTATCTCCTCAAGGCTAAATATTGACTTTACACTTTAGGAGTGTATCTTTTTTCCAAATGCTCTTTGTTCCTCTCTGGCTTTCAAGTAGTAGATACCCAATTGCTTCTCATTATGTCAAGAAGAGTCTCCCTGAGAAGAAAGGGACGCTTGCAATCTAAGTGCTGCAAAAGGAGAAAATGCCAAAGGATGGCCAGTTTTCTAATAACCTGTCCTGACTGCTACATACAAGGGGAGATACTATTAGAATTTCAGAAATGACGTCTTTTGTGTTCTGTCAACAGCTTTGATAAAGCCCTCTCCACATTCTCTAAAAATAGAGGTCTTTAAGTAGCTTGAGGGCTCTCCTTGTCAGTTTCCTTTTCCATTTCCCACCCCTGGCTCAGGGCCTGGCATTGCATCAGCTCAGGCCAGGAAAGTCCCTCTCCCCCACTTGCATTTCTTCAGTAGGCTTTTCATCTGCTTCTCCTATCTGTGGAGGGGACTTCAGAGCTGACTCTCCTAATCACCTGATGTCTGTCTCTACTGGTGGGTGGGGTGGGGAAGGGAAAGCAGGGTGGGGACACAGTGTTAACAATTCGCTCTCACTTTGCTCATCTCCTCAGGGTGAGAAGACACATAAAAGCATCATTAGCTTTCACTGCTTCCAGTGGGGGAGGGAACTCCAGGCAACACAACCTATTTTCACTTTCCACGGTCTTGGGAAACAGGAGAACTAGCCATTGATATCGCCTCATAATTCCTCAGTCTAATTCAGCTCTATTTTATTTGTCCTAGTCCTCTATTTTAAACATTTTTGATTCATAGCCACAAATAAGCTTCATCAAAATCCACAAATGAAACCTCCCCAGACAACCAAAAGGTGAAGTAGAGACTATTTCTTCTCTGCATACAATCTGATTTTCTTTAACTCATCCTGAATTTTGAGAGTATTGGGTAGATGTTCCTTTTCCTGATTGTTCTAATTCATTTGGTATTATCTCACTTTTATAATTTTACTAAAGAAAACTATCTGGATACAATAAAAATATTTTTAGTCTCAGTTTGCCAGCTAGGTATCACTAGACAAGAGCTAGTCTGTAGACATGATCTATAAGGAAGACAATCCCAAACTCATTTCACCAAGTTTCAATCTTTAACCAGACCTAAATAACAAACAAAGAGGACCATTACTGTACCACAAACGTGACTGTGCAGGAGAGAACTGCTCCGGGAGAGATGCGCAAGTAAGCAGGAAGATAAGGGAAAAAATATAGATGGAAAAATGTTTTGTAACTGTAGTAGATTGGAAAACAGTAAATTTACAACATTCAGCATTCTTCATTAGAATGTGGAAATTAATGGCTCCAGGTCTTGGTATGTTATTTAAGGATAAAGACATGACTTGTTCTGTTTAAATCTCAATTATATATAAAAATTAAATTGCTCATAGAATGAGTACTTTAGACTGGGAGATAACACAGGATAATGAACTGGCTCTAGTCGAGCCAATAAAATACACAACCCATGTGTTAAAGGTCTTTGCATTCTTGGGCAAGAAATGGAAAGGAAGACCATAACCTCCTGCAGTGCTGTTGGTAAGAAATCTAAGCCAATTCACCAGAATTTTGGACTTCTCAGTACATCCCACCATACTTTTAATGTTGGTGACTGATGAAGGCTAAATCTAAGGGTGCATTATAGAAAGAAGAGGGGTGGGTGTTTGGTTGAGGAACACAGCATTATATTACCAGGAGCAAAGCAAACACACAAACGAGTAACTTCCTTGTCATCTACACACTCTTCCATGAGAAACTTTTGGTGTGTCTAAGAATTCCAACGTAGACCCCTTATCTAGAAACCTACTTAAGAGTTATCTAGGTCCTACGGCAATAGTGAATCTCACTTCTTCACTTCTCACACTTGTACTGTCCAATTCTCTAGGCAGTAGCCACCTGAGCCTATTTCAATTTGAATTAAAAGTAAATAAGATTCAATCACACTAGCCATATTTTAGATACTCAGTAGCTAGATGTTGCTGGTGGCTGTATTGCATAACGCAGACTTAGAACATTTCCATCATCACAGACAGTTCTATTGCACAGCGCTGCATATACCCTACATACCAGGTGCCAGGGTCATCTTATCCCTATATACCACTGGCAGATACTGGCACAGAAAGATCAAGTGATCTATCCAAGGATCCATGGCAAGTGAGTCTTAGAAACAGAACTTAAACTGACATCTCTGGAACCCTGTCTGAGGATCTTGTTTGGTTGGTTTGTTCTTCTCTGAACCTAATAACATGACAAGTGACTTACAGGCTCCAGATGCAAATTACCTGCCATCTTGATTGGTTTGAGCTAGAAAGGTCATTTCACAAGATCTCTTAGTTTAAGCTGGAATACAACCTTTAATTTCTAAATAATCAATATACTATTGCTATCACCATTGAAGGCAAGCAGTAGCTTTAGAAAATATTTTCATAATTTTCTTTGTACATTTGTCTTTAAATATTTTAATTAAATAGGATTTACAGCACTGTAGTAGACATAAATTCCATTTTGTTTAGGTTAGCATGAAGTTATTTTGTTATTACTCAATGTACCCAAATTGAATATGAGGGAAGATAGCTTAAATGTGTGTTTAGTAGCAGAGAAAAGGTAACTTTTATTTTGAATAAATAAAATGCTAAGATTAAGAACTGATCTAACACTGTGAAAAATAATACTAGGGAGGATAATAATAACAGCAGTAAAAATATTATATATCTGCTTACTACATGCTAGGCACGTTCTAAGTGCTTTACATATATTAATTCTATGTTAACTCACTTAATCCTCACATCTACCCCATGAAGCACTATTATGCTTCCTGATTTTAGGAACTGTGGCATAGAGAGATGGAGCAGCTTATTCAAGCTTACAAAGTTAGGTAGAGAGAGGATTCGGACCCGGGTAGTGTGGCTCCAGAGGTTCACAGCCACCGGGTTATACTGCAGAGTCACTCAACACTGAGAAAAATTAGTCCTGTCTTCCTAGAATCAATCAGCCAGTGCCCTTTATCCATATTTCTAAAATCAGGGAACATGCTCATTCATAATCAGTATGTGTATCTTTCCTTTCTGCATCTTTCCTTGAGTGTTTTTTTTTCTTTTCACTCATTAATGTAGTGTTAAAATTATAAAGTTTCCCTCCATTCAAATAATTGTTTAACAGTTGATGTCAAAAATGCAGTATATATTATACCAAACACAAAATCAAAGAGTTCCACTCCTGGATCTAATGGACATACTGAAATAAAATAGCCTTTTTTGCTTTATAATTTTCATACTCTGAACTATTTGTATTTGTTTTTATTTTAATAATTCCTTTCCAAATTTGTGCCAGGGGCCCTACAGCACAGCAAATCAGAGCTATAGCTATCAAAAGCATATCTTTTAAGAACATAATATTTGCGAAGGTCTCAAAGGGAATTAGAGGAATTGGTGGCTTACAAGATTTGCTCCAGAATTCTGGAGAATTCTGCCTTGAAACAGTACCAGAAACCTGAAAGTGACAATATAAAATTTCATTCTGAAAACAGCAACTTAATTAAAAAAAAATTTTTTTTCCCAATTTAAGAATCTTTTTTTGTTTTTAGTCTTTCAGTCACCTGATCACAAAACTCTAGCCTGGAGTCAAGAGATTCAGTCTAATTCAGTCATTTTACAGACAAGGAAACTAAAGTCTACAGAGATGAAGCACTTGTCCCAGGTCACAGAGCTAATTCATCAGAGTGAGAAACGGAACCTGGGCTTTCTGATTCAGCTCTTTCTACACCTGGTAAAAGGGCAAGGGTCCTGCACACGTCCTCCACCCCACTCCGGCAGTTCTCCCTAAGGGTTATGTTCCCAGATGCTCTCATGACTGTGCACATCGTACATTGGGTACAACCGGGCCGCATTTAAAGGGACGTCATCCACAGTGAACACTAGATTTACACGCGTTTTGTGACAATGCTCTGGCCGTTGGCCATAGAATGTGTTGTGTGGGGACAACAGCTCACAACGCCAAGTGACCTTAGAGGGACCTGAGTTCAATCCCTTCTCACCCCTAGAGGCCACATGACAAGAAAAAAAAAAACAAAACTCCTTATTTCCTTAAACTCTGTCCCTCCTTTGAGCCAATGTCAACTTTAAAGAGAAAAAGGCAAAGCACAAGCAAAGAAATTGAGAGATTTATTTAAAAAGGAAACTTCCAGGGAATGTGCCCTGCTTCATCTCACAAGCTGCTTCCAGCCCAACTGCCCACGTCATCAATGCCTGCAACCCTATGATCCCTGATGTTTAGAAATCATGATCCCAAAGCACTGAATGATCCCAAATTAAGAAAGAACAGTGAAATTATATCTAGTATACTGTGTTGAGACAAGAAAGTATATTATTATTCTATTTTATAATGGTTTTCAACCTGTATTTAAATAGAAAAAAAGGGGTTTTCTGGCTAACCAGAAAACTTCTATTCCCTGAGCATCCCAACTAATTGAGGTTGTGTTATAAAGAGATTATTTATCTAGACCATCAAGTCTAACATTACATAACTTGCCAAGAAGAAACCAAACTAAAGGAAAAGATCTGCCCCCCACAACTTAAAACATTAATAAGATATTAAATGTGAGTGATTTTTTCACTTTTAAAAACAATATAAAAAGTATATTATACACAATCACACACATATTAGACAAAACAAACTATTAATCTCCAATCTTTCTATGTAGCTGCTCTTTGGGTCAATTAAATACTAAAACAATAAATTAAGATTGCTTTAGCATAGAAGAGATAGGTAAGTAGTTGAAATAATACAGCAGAATACTTTAATTCTGCTAGATGGCATGCTCTCATAATCCAGAAGACTGGATGTTTCAGGGAACACTTTCGGGTCCACCTACGGGAGAACTCAGTTTCTACTACCATGGGTAAACCCTGCACCTACCAGGTCAGAATTTTCCAAAGCCTGGCTCAGAATTAGAGGTCTCTGCCAGCTAGTAAGTAATGTATTTTGATAGAGAAGCAGTCAAATTTACTAATTCAGTGACCCCAATATGTGACTTTTCTTAAAAGAAAAAGGCTCAGCAACAAAAAAAGAAACAATAAAAACTTTAAATATGAGATAAAAGTCTTGGTTTAAGAAGGGATGAGGTGGGCCGGCCCCGTGGTTTAGTGGTTAAATGCGCACACTCCGCTACTGGTGGCCCGGGTTCGGATCCCGGGCGCACACCGACGCACCGCTTCTCCGGCCATGCTGAGGCTGCGTCCCACATACAGCAACTAGAAGGATGTGCAACTATGACATACAACTATCTACTGGGGCTTTGGGGAGAAAAAGGAGGAGGACTGGCAAAAGATGTTAGCTCAGAGCCAGTCTTCCTCAGCAAAAAGAGGAGGATTAGCACGGATGTTAGCTCAGGGCCGATCTTCCTCACAAAAAAAAACAAAAACAAAAACAAAAAAAGAAAGGACGAGGAAAAAAAATCTTTCTGGCTAGGAACCCAATTATTTCTCAAACTAAATTAAAAAAAAATTTCCAGAATATTACATTATAGAAACCAAGGAACAAATGGACTCCACATTATAACTTTCATGTCTTAATCCACATGAAAAAACATATTATTTTTGCCAATTTGATCAATCCCTGTAAAGTCGGTAGCGCATTCATCACACGGCTAAAACCGTGTGTAGGCATTTCGCTGTTGCTGCTGTTGTAATGGTTGCTGGGCTTGCTGCTGTTGTAGGCGAATTTGCTGGGAATAAGGGTCTTCCAGGGATTTTACAAATATGGTAGTTCTGGGACCAGTCTTCCATACGATACCATTGGCATCTTTCACTGAAGATTCCACTGTAATGTTGTGTGTTCCAAGGATAGCAAAGTTCAACAGAAATTGAGTACTGAAGTAATCATTATGAGGTTCAACCCTCTGCTCCATCTCATTGGTCATATTGTCAATGGGTATCTGGAATGAAAGAATTGTTAAATAACAACAATAACTAACATTTATTGAGTGCCTACTACGAGCTAGGCCCTGTTCTAAGTGCTTATTTAATTCTTGCAAACAACCAAGAGGTAGGTACTATTATCCTTGCTTTACAGACGAGGAAACCGAAGCAGAGAGGTTAAGTAATTTCTGCAAGGTCACATGGCTAATGAGTAGTGGAGCTGGAATCAGAACCCAGGAAGGCTTAATCATGAAGCGATACTGCCTCCTCTCTATCCTTGAGCAGAATGAGCTCCCAGAGCCTTTCTCAACCCCTTCATATGCCACTCTTTCTTCCTTGTGAAGGAGTTCAAGATATGCCCAAAATATGCTGCTTTGGCAAACTGACTATTTTGAGCTAAAAGCACCTGAGAAACAACAGACGCAGAAAGGGCTCTCTGAACTGCCCCTTTTTACTTAAAACAGGCCATAAAATTTTCCATGAGAAAGGTAGCCTCCTGTACCAGGAAGAGAAAAACATCCTTATCATTAGAGACTGGGAATCGATGCTGAAATGGATCTGTACAAACAAACTTACTAAAATAACCCTTACCTTCCATTAGTCTCCCCCACTGCCCCACTAGATCTCCTAGTCACTGCCCCACAATTTAGTGCCCCAGCCCAAATCTCTTTATCTTGTCATTTTGTCACAAATTTACCATTTCTGTGTCTAAAAGGTATATAAGCTTTCTGCTCTGGTCAGGTCTTCATTCTCTTCTGAAGACTCTCATACACATGTAAAATTCTAATAAAACCTGTATGCTTTTCTCCTGTTAGTCTGCCTTAATTTCAGTTGAATCTTAGGTTCAGTTAGAGACCCTAAGAGAGTAGGACAGACACTATCCTCCCCTACACTTGCTTACACCACCTCAACTCCAATTCCTTCTTTCTTTAGTCTGTGAGGAGAGAAGCCAAAGAAACAGGATGCAACCACCTGTTTCAGAGAGTTTGCAATCTAAGAGACTGAAAAAGAACAATACTAAGTAAATATAAGTTAGGTTTTTTCCTCCTAGCTAGCCTGATTTTATATTACTTAAGTAATGCAGTAATTCCTCCCTCTTTTAACAAATTCACTTTAGAACTTGCACACTGTTCACTTAATAATCAGTGCCTTGTTCAGACTGGCATAAATCACAGATTTATGGGCTTGTTCATTTATTTAGCCAGACACTGTGCCTTTGTCTTTCAAAGAAGAGAAAAACACCTGTTAGTGTACCCTTACGGGTACCCAAGATGAAGTATGTCAAGAGACTTATTCCGAGAATGAATATAAAGGTAATTGTAATGAATGGTTGACCAGATTGCTCTATGCTTCTGTGAGTTTCTGTTGCATAATTAATTATATAAATGTGCCCTAAAGCTTTGGGTTGCAATAAGCAGTTAACATGAGGTCAGTTTTCCACAAACATTTATCTGTGACATTAACGAAATGAAGTCGCCAACCAATTCAAGATCTTAGAATTATTTATAGGTCCTTGTTTGTTTTTTGTTTGCACATTCAACTTTTGTAGGGTTTTTATTTTCCTAAAGAATATGCCTACCAAACAAGAACTTCCTTAAAAGGACCAGAAATAGGCCTAGGGAATCTGATCACTCTGAATGGATGATGCATTTTAAGTTGCAAACTCACTGCAAGTAACATTACAAAGAAATCATGTACTCCATGGCTTATTATGTCAGCTTCCCGACTAATTAATACCTCTTGAGAGGTAAAGTCAACAAGCAAAAGACCAGTACTTCTCAGTTACAATGGTTTTTTCTTAACAGTAGAAATCATTACATACAAGGAACAAATAGAATTATGGTTACTCTTCTTTTATACTCAGAGTGAGGAGAGAACTGCAGATAGGGATAAGTTAACTATGTAAATTCTCAATACAATCTTCTGTAACAAGAGAGATCATCCAAACATAATAGCTCTACTTTAAATACAGTAAATGATTTTTTTTCCCATCACTCACCAAATATTTACTGAGTGGCTACATAAGGCACCGTGCTTTGTGTTATGGCAGTAAAAGAGAGGAAGAGAAGAGAATGAAGGCTAAGCTTTATCAGAGAGTGGGCAGAGTGCCAGAGAGAGTAAGTTACCAAAGAAAAGAAAGTAATGATGGCTTAAACCAGACCTTCCCTTGGCTTTTTGGCCTAAAACCACCAGAGAATAAAATGCTCTGTTTTTATATCTGATACTCCTTTCCTTGCTAAGGACCTCAGTTTAAGTATGCCCACAATAAACCTGCACACAACCAATTTGGGCATTTGAACAACTCTTTGTATACAGCTGTGTACTTGTTTCCTTGCTCCATTCACTGAGAATAAACCAAGGAACTGTAAAGAGATGCCTAAAGAAAGGCACATTCTACTTGTGGAACATCAGTATCTCATGGGCACACATTCAGAAGCTTGGCTTTGGCTAACAAAGTAAACATGATTTTGGTTAACCTACCTCATGATTTCTCAAAGCAGCACATTCTAGGTTTATTCCCTGAAATTATTCCCTTCAGGAATGATTTTACTTTACCTGACCATTGTATGTCAATGCTATATACTTTTCTTTTTTTGAATTTGTTAAAATTTACTTAAAATAGAGAAAAATAAATAGATGTGTGCTTTGGCGGGGCAGGGGTGTTAGGGAGACATTCCCCACTCCTGATGTTTCCCCCCAAGTGGAGGGACCTTTCATTAGATGAACAGTGCTGGACTCCAGGGGAGGAAGTGAATCCTACCGAATGGTAAGTTTCGGGTGGGAACTGGGCATGGGGAGCTAAGCACCTTCTCTTTCCCTTCTTCTCTGGGCATGAGGGTGCTCCTCCCTACCATCAGCGTTGCGGGGACAGGCTCTTATGTGTACTGGCTGAGAGTGGGTGGGCAAGTTCCATTCAGAGGTACAAGTCCTTGCTGCCAGGCACCTGGGCTAGGTGTGCCCGCAGCTCTAACAGTAATAACACTCATATTGTGATCTCTGTCTGCCTGCAAGCTTTGTCTATCAACCGGCTCAGGCAGGGAAGAGAGAAGCGTTGTTTATCAGCCCCCTCAAACTCCAACATGTGCTTTTAACTTATGTCCATCTGATCCCTTGGGAAGTATAACTGCAATCTGCGTAACTGTGAAGAACTAGAAAACTTCAGCAATGAGTTGCTAAAATTTGCACGGCCATTCTGCCTCTTTTCTCAATTACCTTGTAGTCTTGTCCGGATTTACTCTGTAGAGTGGAAGAAACATTCAGACAGACAGACTGAATTTTGCGAAAGAGTCCTGGTTTAGATCCATGCTGAACGACTCCCTCTACCTTCAGCGCCAGCTGCTGGTTATTCTGGACAGCGATGGGCTCTGCAGGGTTCCGGGGGGATGGTGACAGAGCAAGCTGGAATACCAACGTTAAAATAAATGCTAACAACCAAGAACAAGCTTCCTTCCAAAAAACATGTCTGTGCTCATCACTGGTTACAGGTTAACATGTTATACAGACACACACGCACACACCTAATGATCTGACTGTGCTGGGATAACCAGATAGCTGTACCCTTCAAGTCAAGGGTTCCTTATCCTTAATGCCTCCTTTTAAATACCACTGTGTTTTTTACTCCAAATCCCACTTCTATTTGAGGGTAACAGAGGATTAGAGAATAGAGAAGGCACTGTTCTTTCAATTTCTGTGGTGGGGCATTTCTTTGACAATGAACCAATTTCAGTAGGGAAATGCACTACGTAAATTTTCATGTCCAGCTATTTCTCTGGTCTCAGGTAATTTTAAATAGACAAAAACAAATAAAAATGAACTTAAAATTCTAGGATTACATACACAGTCAAGTTATCATGGTATAAAAGTCATTTCCAGAAATGCACCAAATCACATTTTTAACCTCTGATTAAAGTAGTTGTTCTTTAAAAACATATTTCAAATCCCAAATACACTTCAATTACAGAAAGCTGAAGTCTTGCTAAATGAAAAGATGGATGAATTGGGTCTTTTTGATAATGCTGTTGGGTCACTGAACTAATCAACCCTGGGGACATCCTTCCTTAAGACTTCTCATCTAGATAATCAATTTTCCTTATGATTCAGGTCATTTTGAAATGTAATATTCTATTATTTGCAATCAAAAGCATTTGAATGGATCAAAAGTGCATTGAAGACATTTACTGACAGGGATAATCCAGGAAATCTCACAATTTTCCCCTTTTCCCAACAATTCCATTCTTTGAAATGAAAATAGCTTTTGAATTTTGAGTGGCTTAAATATTTTAAAACACTAACTCTATTCACTGGCCAGCTCCTCAAAACTTGTTATTCAAGAGAAAAGTGCTTTGGAGGTAGGATTGGTGATGTTTTGCTAGACCTGCTTCATTCTTAGTTGGGCCTGAATAGGCTGATTGGACATGGACTCAGCTCGAAACCCTTGTATGCTACTATGATGAAAACCCCTCAACTTATTCTTGGAGATAAGAGGCAGAGCTCCAGGCCTGTCTCAAATGCCTTTGGCACTGACAGGTAAGAAGGGAGGGGGTTTAACTCCCAAATCCCATTCCCTTCACCATACCACCTGATGAAGGGAGGAAAAACTTACAACTAAAGGGTATAAGTTTTATCAAAACCAAAGGTGAGATCCTGAGGCAGAGCTATGTACCACATAATCTTCAGAAGATAACTGGGTTTTTCATCTATATTAACCTTAGTATTCTTCCTATATTACCTTGATGCTGGTAGACTGCAGTTTCTGGAAAAAATATCTCTGAAATGAAAGAGGAACTTTCAGCAAAGCAATTATGGCATTGCAGAGGCATGCTGTATGCTGCAGGGAAAAAAAGAAACTGAATCAATTGAAAATAAATTTCCAAATTTCATCAACAAATGGTACTTTCAGGAAGAAGTTTAAAAACTACAAATGCTCATGTGATTATTACAAAAGTACACACCAATCAGGAAACAGGTCTAACACCCAGGAACTGCATACATTTGTCAAATCTTTCATGTCAAGGAGTACAATTACAGATCTTTACTTTATTTTGAATATTCAATAAAAAGTAAATGACAGGAGAGAGAAAATTCACATTCCTCAAGGCCAAGCAATATGCAAAATTTGCATTTCTAAAGAGCTTAGAGATACTAGAAATATTATTATATAATTATCTTATATACTAATTATAGAGTAATTATCATATGGCAAAGTATGATAAAGAGTATGGTAAAGAATCCAGAACAGCAGATCAATGTCTGGGGCCCGACACCAAATTCCAAGTGGAACCTCTGCTACGAGCTGCCTCATTCTTTCATCCCTCTCCACTAGGTGGCTTCCTTGTCCCTATGGCCACGGGTCCCCCGAGAGTGAGCAATGGTGGAAACTCACTGGAATTCAGATTAAGGATGACTATACGGTCCAATTCTATGGTATTCTCAAACCTTAATAAAATACCTTATTTCTAAAATCTATTTCACAAATTTAACTGAGTTTTGAAAATCCCAGCATAAGTGCAGAGAAATAGAAACACTACAGTGAATCCTTTGAGTCTCAGTGAAAGGATCATAGAATCAGAATTTAAGAGCTCAAAGATATTTTATTTTATTTATTTATTTTTCTTGTGAGGAGGATTAGCCCTGAGCTAACACCTGTTGCCTATCCTCTTCTTTTTTGCTGAGGAAGACTGGCCCTGGGCTAACATCCGTGCCCATCTTCCTCTACTTTATGTGGGACGCCTGCCACAGCATGGCTTAACAAGCAGTGCGTAAGTCTGTGCCTGGGATCCAAACCTGTGAACCCCGGGCTGTCAGAAGTGGAACGCGCGAACCCAACCACTACGCCACCAGGCCGGCCCCTTTATTTTTTTTAAACCACTTTATTGAGGTATGACTGATATACAAAAAGCTGTACATATTTAATGTATACAACTTGATGAGCTTGGAGATAAGCATGCTCCTGTGAGACCATCAAAGATATTTTAAAGGTCACTCAGGTGACAAAGGTCACCCAGACAGGTGATGGAACAAACTAGGACTAGAACCTAGGTTGTGTGACCCTTACTTCATTGATTTTGTTCTACTTCACCAATTATTTGCAAACTTAATAGGAAAAAATACATTAAAGCACCATCAGAACATCTATAACTTTGGGTGAGCCAGAACCATCCTGCTTGGTCTACAATCCCCTCCTCAGTCTCCTCCCCCCTCAGAGGCCCCCAAAGCACCACAGGTTGAAAACCACTGCAGTATATAGTATGCTGTCTGTCCTAAGCTCCTGCCTGCAAGCAGGGTGCACCTAGTTGCCCATGCTGTAAATGTTTTTAAAAAGTTGGGCAGAAGAATCCACTCCTCATTGCTTTCAGGCTATTGACCATTTTGCGCCTGACAGGCCCATAATAAAAATGCCAGGTCTACTACTTGAGATAACCACACACAGATTTAAAGACACTGGTTCTATTCCTTCAGATTTAACTGTCAAAACAGCATTATTCATCTTCCTGCAGCAAGCAATCTGGGAAGCATCTGCAGGAACATCCTACTTGTGATGGAACCTCTGATGCCACAGTAGTATTTAAGGAGAGAACCATCCTTAAAGGACGCACTTAGAGGACTCCAAGCGACCTCAGGCTGTTTCCTGGGCAAAAAAGCACCATTCTCCTTTTTAAAAGAATGGATGCAGATTGTACAATTCCCCACTGGGAAAGTGTGGACTGCCTCTGAGGCCATTAGCCCCTGGGCACACCTCCACAGGTATGTTAGTAGCAGACAGCTATTAAAGTAAGAGTCTGGAGATGTGGAATCACATATCATGGTTAGAAAACCAGCAGGAGGACTAGTGCATCACCCCGACTCTCTCCTCTGCCAAATCCAATAGATACTTTTCAGCCATTATATTAATTTGGCCCTTACCTTGGATTACTGCAAAAGCCTGTAACTACTCTTTCTTCTAATTTTATGCCCTCCAAGCCATCACCTGCTCTGCTTCTACATAAAATAGTGTAAAATCTTAACCACTTCTCTCCTCCACCTGTTTAAAGATTTTATTTATTTATTTTTCCCCCAAGGCCCCAGTAGATAGTTGTATGTCATAGTTGCACATCCATTCCAGTTGCTGTATGTGGGACGCGGCCTCAGCATGGCCGGAGAAGCGGTGTGTCGGTGCTCGCCCGGGATCCGAACCCGGGCCGCCAGCAGCGGAGCGCGCGCACTTAACCGCTAAGCCACGGGGCCGGCCCTCTCCTCCACCTGTTTAAAATTCTAAAAAGTTCTCTAGTGCCTACAGGATCAAGTCCAAACTGCTTACCACCGTGTTCAAAGCCTTTCGTCGTCAGGCCTCTGCCTATCCAGTCTCATCTCTCCAGTTCCTAGCCTGTACATTATGCTGCAGCAATAACAAACTGTTCCCAGAAGACACCATGCTATTTCACGCCTCTGCTTTCGAACACGTTGTTCTCTGCTCTGCCTGAAATTCCCTACCCCTCCTTACCTGCCTGGAAAACTCATATGCAAAGACATCTCTCTGATTTGCATCCTCACTCCATTTTCCCTATCCTTCGACATGAATTACTTTCTCTTTTGTGCTACATCCTACCCTGTGCAGAGCTCTATTACTGCACATATACCGTACTGTGTTTGTTTACAAAATCCTTCTTTCTTATCAGAATACGGACAACTTGAGGGAAGATCCGCTGTCTTTGTCATTTTTCTATTCCTAGGATCCAATAAATACTTGCTGCACTGAATTTCCAGAGCTCAGAAAATATCAAATCTATGAAATACAATTTGGAAAGGGAGAAAAAGGGAATTAACATTAACCACTCCATATGTGCCAGGCCAGGCACTGTGCTAGCCAACAGGCATTATTTCATTTAAACTTCTCAGTAACCTTATGAGGTAGATATTTTTCCCATATCATAGAAAAGGACGTTAAGGGGGCTGGCCGGGTGGCGCACGCGGTTAAGTATGCGTGCCACGCTTCGGCAACCTGGGGTTCGCGGATTCGGATCCTGGGCATGCACCAACGCACTGCATGTCAAGCTATGCTGTGGCAGCATCCCATATAAAGTAGAGGAAGATGGGCACGGATGTTAGCCCAGGGGCAATCTTCCTCAGCAAAAAGAGGAGGATTGGCAACGGATGTTAGCTCAGGGCTGATCATCTTCGCAAAAAAAAAAAGAAAAGAAAAGAAAAGAAAAGGATGTTACGTAATCTGTCTAAAAATCACACACCTGCTGAGTGGCAGGGGCAGTATTTGAACCTAGGGCTCTTTTCTCTGTACTGTGTCTCCTACTGGACTGAAATTTCCCATTCTCTCCACTATATTCAGTGGATTCAACTCCATCAAACGTGAGTTACTGTTTGGCATCTATTTAATTTCTTAGGGTGGAGCTTAGAGGGATGCGGAAATAACTTAATCAATGTCTCACACAGATGTATTTCCTTGAAAGATAATCTTTACAATCTCCCTTAGCAACCAAAGGCAGTGTCAAACAGCTACCTGTGTCAATTCAATTCAGCAAATGTGTATTGAGGATCTCATGTAGAAAGCAGTATGTCAAGGAAACTATCTGTCCTTAAAATCTCATCTAATTCTTTAATGACACAGCCTGCCAATTTCTTCTAAAACACTTGATGAACACGTGTGTACAGAATGAGAACAGCAGAAGCCAGAAGAGAGCTACAGGAAATACCAGCATCTAATGTGAGGGCAGGGCAAGAGAAACTCTCCAAGGTGTCAAGTTCAAAGACTAGGTGTTATGGACTGAATGTGTGTGTCCTCCCTAAATTCATACGTTGAAGCCCCAACTCCCAATGTGTTGGTATATGGAAGTGGGACCTTTTGGAGGTCATTAGGTTTAGATGAGGTATGAAGTCATGAGGATGGCACCCCCATGACGGGATTAGTGTCCTTATAAGAAGAGGAAGAGAGACCAGAGCTTCTCACCAGAGAGACAGTGAGAAGGCAGCCATCTGCAAGCTAGCAAGAGGGTCCTCCCCAGGAACCAAATTGGCTGGTACCTTGATCCTGGACTTTCCAGCCTCCAGAACTATGAGAAATAAATGTCTGTTGTTTAAGCCAACCAGTCTATGATATTTTGTTATAGGAGCCCAAGGTGACTAAGACACTGGGAAATGGCGAGACAGGGAGGGAAAAATCTGGGTGAGAGTGTGTCCGTCTGTCAGACTGGGAAGTCAGGGGAGAAGACTTGACAGAGTGAGTGCTCAAGAGTGCCAAAGGCAGCAGAGATTCAGCAGGCTAATGGTGGACAAGTATACCAAAAGACATCAATGGCATCACCTGTCAGAAAACAAGCCCGGTTCTTCCTGTTTCAATTGGCCGGTGGTTCTCAACCTTGGTGGCATGACAGAATCACCTGGGAGCTTTTAAAAATACTAATGCTTAGCCCTCAGCTGCAGAGATTCAGAGTTAATTGGTCTGGGGAGGCCCCTGGATATTGATGTACAGTAGTGCCCACTTACCCATGGTTTCTCTTTCCGTGGTTTTGGTTAACCATGATCAATCACAGTCCAAAAATATTAAATGGGAAAACTCCAGAAATAAACAATTCATAAGTTTTAAATTGCATGTTGTTCTGATGAAATCTCCAGCCATCCCACTCTGTCTTGCCCGGTACGTGAATCATCCCTTTGTCCAGTGTATCCATGCTGTATACACTACCTGCCCATTAATCACTTAGTAGCCGTGTTCGTTATCAGATCACAAGATCACAGTGCTCGTGTTGAAGTAACCCTTATTTTACTTAATGATGGCCCCAAAGCACAAGAGTAGTGATGCTGGCAATTCGGATATACCAAAGAGAAGCTGTGAAGTGCTTCCTTTAAGTGAAAAGGTGAAAGTTCTTGACTTAATAAGAAAGAAAAAAATCGTATGCTGAAGTTGCTAAGATCTATGGTAACTTTTACTATAGCACATTGTTATAACTGTTCTATTTTCTTATTAGTTATTGTTGTTAACCTGCCTAATTCATAAATTAAACTGTATCATAGGTGTGTATGTATAGGAAAAAACACAGTGTATATAGGGTTCAGAACTATCCGCAGTTTCAGGAATCCACTGGGAGTCCTGGAACGTATCCCCTGTGGACAAAGCGGGACCACTGTATTTTTTTAAATCTCCCTAAGTGATTCTAATATGTAGCCAGGGTTGAGAACTATTGCGACTTGAGCTAAATTGTTAAAAAAGAAAAAAAAATTTTATTTGCATCACGGTAGAGCAGATTTGACATGTTAATGCGACTATGTTGCAGCTATGGATGTGCTAAGTGCTTTCACGGATTATCTCATTTCATCCTCACAACAATGCTACCAGGTAGGTACTATATTAGCCCTGTTACAAACAGGCACAGAGGAAACAGGCACAGTAATTTGTTGGAGTTACACAGTTAGTAAGGACCAGAGATAGATAAAAATCCACTTCCACATAATAAAAACTCAACAGAACAAATGCCACTTGCCATATAAGAAACAGGGGTATATTTCCGATTGAGTGATTCCACCTCCTCCAAGACATGATTATATACAGACATCATTCTTCTCTCATATTCACTATCAGCATGGGCTGCTCCAGTAGATCCATATTCCTGGAAACTGAAGTTAAAATCAATATCAATTAATCAACCAAAATAGGCACTATTTTAATGTCTAAATACTTTCTACACATTCCATTCAATCTTTAAAATAATGAAGTAGGCACTGTTATTTGCATTTTACAGATGAGGAAACTGAAGCTTCTAGAGGGTAAGCAATTTGCCTTCAGACACATAACTAGTAAATGACAAGCTGGAATTCAAACCTAGACATGACTTCAAGTTATTCACTTAATCACTTTGCCTGTTAGGTAGTATAAAAGTGTTTAAACCTTGTCCCTGCCATGAGGGGAAAGAGACATATGACATTTGAAAAGGCACCTACCAACAAAGTCAGCAGATAAGTGCCAAATAACCAGTAAAGATATATAAACAATAGATCAGAATATGGAGGGAGCTGAGGAATGTCTTAGAAGAGGTCAGTCTTGAACAAATCACTAGACAAGTAGGATTGATAATATCTGGAAAGATGGAAAGTATGAAGGGCATTCATGCCTGGAGAAATGGAATCAATCGAAAGCATGGAGATGAAATGCACAGGAATGTTCATGGGAGAGCTAGTATACAGAGATGTTAGAAAGAATTTTACTGAGATTTTTTTCTTTTTCCTCTACTGCCTCAAACTCAAAGATTATTTCTGAACGTTTCTAAGTGAGAAAAGAAGGCAAAACTCCTGCATTCTAACTAAACTTCAAGAGGGCTATTTGAAAAGGCACTGTAGGTAATTTAACTATGTTGGGCATAACACTGTTGTTATTATTCCCTTATTATCCTTTTAATACTACTACGTGCAAGGCACTTCAGCTGGGTACTTTATATAGGCTATTTAATTTAATCACCACAACCACTCTAAGAGACAGGCATCATTATTTCCATATAGTTAATGCACATGTGGCTTAGTGAGATGAAATAACATGCATATATTCACACAGCTAGGCGTGAGTCATAGGGGATTCGTGTTTCTATCTGCCTGGCTCCAAAGCTTTCTTCCCTGCTCTGTACTCTATCTTAAGTTCCATTAAGACAAGAACTAAACCTCATTTATATAATGGACTTTAAGGAAAACTCTACCACACAAATAAAGCATAAAGAAGTTCAAGTCTTTTACAAAGTGAACTGCTAATAAAAGGGTCTAAATTGAGAATACATTCCTCTACCTTCTACAAAAGGAGTATTTCCTTATGTACTGTAAAAATAAACTTTGTTGAGAGATAAGTTACAAAAATCACAAAAATGTACCCATTTGAAATACCTCTTCCTATTCAATCCCCACTTTCCACCCCAGGCAACCACAGATTTGCTTTCTAACACTATAAATGAGATTTATGTTTCCTAGTATTTCATATAAACAGTCATACTATGTGTACTATTTTGTGTCTGGTTTCCTTCACAGCAGAATGTTTTTGAGGGTCATTCATGTGTTTTGCATATATCAGTAGGTCATTCCTCTTTATTGTTGAGTAGTATTCCACTGTATGGATATAGTGCAATTTATTTATCCATTTGCCTGTTGAGAGACATTTGGCTCTTTCCAATTTTTGTTATTACAAATAAAGCTGCTATGAAAATTTATGTACAAGTCTGTGTAGAAAGAGGTTTTCATTTCTCTTGGGTAAATAAGTAAGAACAGAATTGGTGGTCATATGCTAACTGTATGGTTAACTTTATTAAAAAACTGCCAAACAGTTTTCCAAAGTTGCTGAATCATTTTGCATTCTCAACAATGTATGAATTCAAGCTCCTGCACATCCTCACTAATACTTGGTATTGAAGGTCTTTTTAATTTTAGCTACTCTAGTGGTTGTTAGCTATATCTCATTGTGATTTTAATTTGCATTTCTCTGATGCCTAAAGATGTTAAGCACCTTTTCATGTGCTTACTGGACATTAATATATCTTTTTTGAAGTGTCCAAATCTCTTGTCAATTCTTAAAAATTGGGTTACCTTGAGTTGTATGGTTTTCTTAATATTCTAAATACAAGTCCTTTGATAGAACATGTTTGAGAATATTTTCTTCCTGTGACCTGTCTTTTCATTTTCTTAATGGCATCTTTCAAAGAGCAGAATTTTAAAAATTTAAATCCAATTCAGCAAACTTTTCTCCTATGGTAACTGCTATTTGTGCCCTAAGAAACCTTTGCTGACCTCAAGGTCATGAAGATTTTCTCCAATGTAGTCTTCTAGAAAGTTTGGAATTTTATTTTTTATGGTTTGGTCTATGATATACTTGGAATTAATTTTTGTGTATGATGTGACATAAGGTCAAGATTCTTTCTCCTCCCCTATATAATAACTAGTTGTTCCAGCACAATCTGTTGAAAAGACTATCCTTTCCCCCATTGCATTATCTTAGCATCTTTATCAAAAATCAAGTGATCATCACACACGTTTGAGTGTCTATTTTGGACTCTCCATTCAACCCTCAGGCCAAAATCAAATTGTCTTAATTACTATAGCTTTATACTAAGTCTTGAAATCTTTAATAAGTCCTCCACTTTAGTTTTTCTTCTTTATTCTGCAATATGGTGAATTACACTAATTGGTTTTCACACGTTAAACCTAGCATTTCTGGGATAAACCCTACTTGGTCTTAATGTATTATCCTTTTGTATATTACTGGATTCAATTTATACATGTTTTGTTAAAGATTTTTATGTCTATGCTCATGAAGAATATTTGAAATTTGTTCCTGTTCACCTAAGTTATCACATTTATTGGCACAAAGCTATTATTCCTTTAATATGCTTTTAATGTCTATCAGATTTGTATTAATGCTCATTTCATTTCTGATATTGGCAATTTGTGTGTGTGTGTTTTTTTTTTCTTTTGCTCAAATAGCTCAAGATAGCCCAAAAAGCTAGTTTTATCAATTTTATTGATCTTTTCAAAGAACCAGCTTCTGGTTTCACTGATTTTCTCTACTGTTTATTTCTAATTCACTGATTAGCACTCTTTATTATTTCTTTCCTTCTAATTACTTTGAGTTTAATTTGATCTTTTTTTTTTTAAGGAAAATTGGCCCTGTGCTAACATCTGTTGCCAATCTTCCTCTCTTTTTCCCCCAAAGCCTCAATATATAGTTGTGTATCATAGCTGTAGAGTTGTGGCTCTTCCACGTGGGACACTGCCTTAGCATGGCTTTATGAGCAGTGAGCATGTCCACGCCCAGGATCCGAACCCATGAACCTTGGGCCGCTGAAGCGGAACGTGCAAACTTAACCACTATGCCACGGGGCTGGTCCTGACAGCCTTTTTTCTTTCACTGTCCAATTTGGATAATTTCTATTGCTATGTCTTCAAGTTCACTGATCTTTTCTTTTGTAGTATCTAATCTACTGTTAAGCCTAACCTAAGCACCCTTGAATTCCATATTCATCAAAAATAAAAGCAAAATCAAGATATTATATTTTTCAGCTCTAGAAGTTCCATTTGGTTCTTTTTACATCTTTATCTTTTACTTTTAAATTTTTGAAAACACTAACTGTAGCTGTTTTAAAGTCTGAGTCTGTTAATTATATCATCTGTCATTTATGAGTCTTGTTTCTAACTGAATTTTCTCCTGGTCATTTGTCACATTTTCCTGCTTCTTCTCATGTCTAGTAATTTTTGATTGGTTGCTATAATTGTCGATCTTATACTGTTGAGTTTTTGGATTTTGTTGTCTTTAAAGAACATTAGACTTTGTTTTAGTAGACAGTCAAGTTGCTTGTGCATAAACCTAAATCTTTCAAGGATTATTTAAGCTTTGTTAGGACAGGTCTAGAGTAGTCTTTACATTAGGGCTAGTTTAGCCCTACAACTAAGTTGGTATGACTCTTCTGAATGCCCTAGGTATTCAACAAGGTCTCTACAGTATGGCTGGTTGGAATTCAAACATTTCTCAGCCCTGCATGAGCTCTGGGAATTGTTCAGCTTCCAGCTTCCTGGTAATTACTCTTTCCCTACTAACTGTTTTTTGCCAAGCCTTGCGGGGTTTCACCATACACTATGTACAGCTTAGCATTCAGCCAAAGACTCACAGCCTATGCAGATTTCTAGAGCTCTTTCTCTGAAAGCTTCCCCCTCTCCTGTACTCAGCCCTACAAATTCTAGCTTCCTCTGGTTCTCTGAACCCTGATCTCTCTCTCTTCAACTAAGCAAAACCACCACATTCTGCTTTGGTTACTCCTCCCGAAGAGGCAGTCTAAAATGTGCCTTCAGGTAGAGGAAAGCAAGGACTATTATAGGGTTTACCTTATTTGTGTCCCTTCTCTGAGGGGTTACATTCCTGAGCTGCCTACTGTTCAGTGTCTGAAAACAGTTAAACTTATATTTAAATTTATGTTTATCCAGGTTTCTAGCTGTTTACAGTAGTAGGAAAAGTCCTGTACTAGAATGCCTTCAAGGCCAGAAGCCATTCCCTTATTTTTTAGGCAGTAGAAATAAAGGTTAAGTGCAAACAAATCACAACAGAGTGAAGAAGAAACTAGAATAGATAAAATATAATGGACAAGCATATCAAAGTATTTTTTCTTGATAATCCTGAAAAGTTGGTATTAGGTAGATAATAACATTCATAATTATAAACATCTACCCCATCCTATCCCACATTTATTAATACTGGCTCAGGCCAGTATATTATAACTATATACAGTATATTATAACTATATACAGTATATTATAACTAATACAGTGTAACTGTATTAGTTGCTAGAGATATAAAGTTGAATAGATGTCTTCTCTCCAAAAACCTGCTGGGCTATGAAGGAGATACACAGATTTTTGTAAAAACTACAGTGAGATATCAATGTCATCCTCATTCTCTTGAGGTTCTTTTTAGAAGTACATCCTTCTTTACTTGAAAGGCACAAAATGTATAACATCAAGAACATAAGTTTTATAAGGAATCTACTCCTTGCAGTTGTACACTATTACAAATGAAATCCAGAGAACTCTTCTTCAAGGTACAAGCTGTCTTTTCCAATTTTTCATTGCTAAGAAGGGCAAAGGCTAAGGGAATGGGTTTGGGGTATGAAAGGTGATGGAGAAGAGTGAAGAAAGGTGGTGGAAAGGGGAGAAGGTGAGAGACAGAGTAGCATGTGTAAGCTGGCTAGATAACTCCCTTCACCCCACCCCTGCTGACAATGTGCCTATCTCTCTTAAAAAGTCAATCATGAAAAATACTAATTTCTCTTGTGTCAACCAACAGTACAATGACATTTGTGTGCTAAGAGGTAAAACTGAGTATGGCACAATCAGAAATGGCGTTCGCCTGGAAGTATCAATTAATTGGCAAAGACTGTGAAAAATATGGAAGTTTAAGAACATTTTGAAATTTACAAGCGAGGAGTTGAAAAAAAAACACTGCAAGTCTGTGGGGAAAATGAATATAGATGAGAAAGGGATAAATGGAAAAATAAGTATGTCATAAAAATATTAAAACGGATGAGATGAGTGGGGAAAAAATAGCCATGTGGCCTAGTCTGAGCATAGGTAACACTTTAAAACAGAAGGCAAGGATCTTGGTATCGCCCTGAAAAGGAGTGGTGGGTCAATACTTTAGGATAGAGAAAACTAAATGCTTTGTTGATTATATTCTCTCTGAGGAAACTGACCTTGGAATCACAGGCCTTACTAGATTGGGAATTATAGTTGAAATGCCCAGTTGCAAATGCATATTCCCAAACAGAATACTATAATGGGAAAAAACAATGGATCATTCTTTAATAAAAATATTTTAAATAATTTAGAATTTTAATAAAGCAAAAACAAGAATATCTTTTGTTTGGGAAAGCAAAGAATAAAAATTTCAAGTTCAAGCTTAATTATATTAATAACTCAATTTTTCACACCAAAGGTTAGTTATAGTGTATAAGAAGAAAATCTTCAAACTCAAAAGAATTTCTTCTCAGTTATTTTTCCAAGTCAATGTTTTAAAAACAGAAGGCAGGAGGTAAGTAAACAATGGAGTCAGAAAATCAAGGTTTTCTCACTAGCTATGTGACCCTAAGCAAATGCTGGAGAAGCTCTTCCTCTTTGTGTCTTCTTTTATAATACCTCTTCCAAAACACTGCTGTGATGATTAGGTAAGATTACATATTTGAAAGTATTCTGTAATGTAAACTGTTTAAATACCTTGCTGATTCTGGATCCAAAATGAGGGCTTCTATTGTGTGAGATATCAGTAAACAGCTCTGCTGCTGTCTGGATTAATGTTAAGGTTACAAATGAAAATAGACAACTCTACTATCAGCTCTATATTATCCGAATATTAAATGTCAAGATGAGGATCGTATTTTTAGTGAAGGTAATTATATGTTATCAACTCAAATAGTCTAGGGTTCTATTTCTATCTTTTAAGGGATATATGTTGTCTCTAATAGTGATTCTCAATTCTGTTCCAGGAAGGGTACTTCAGAGGCTGCCTAATGTGGGAAGGGGCAACCAAGCAACAGGCCCTGTGGTTCAATCAAAGAAACTGTTTTTATGTGTCTCAGATATAGGGGTTTCACTGATAAAAGTTAAAAACAATGATGACGACAACAGCAATAGTCTGTAGAGTGGTTACCCCAGAGGTTACTTGGCTGGGGCCAAAGAGGTCTGTTTACCATCCTGAAACTATACAAATTTTTGGGGGTATGTGTATATATGCATTTTGTAGGGGATAGGGTCCAGAGCATTCATTGGGTCCAGAGCATTCATTAGTTTTCAATCAGTAAATCAAAATGCTAAGAAGTACTGATTTATAGGTCCTACAACTTAAAAACAATTTATCTCTTCCCTCCTTTCAAAAATGATTTGAGGCTGCTAGTTAAGGAAATATGGAGAACTTAAAGAGGGCTTAGGGAGCAAAAGTGACAACTGAAACTACGGAATAGATCATTAATATACGTGATGGGGATTAGGGTTGTTAGCTACAAAGAAAAGAAAGGTGAGGCAAAACAGAAAATGGTTCTCTGGTGGGAAAATGTTTTGTGTTGTTCACTGTAGCTCAAGTGCACACAAAGTATGCAACACTGGTAGGACCTGGGTTTTGGATGCTCTTCCTAGAGGTAGAGAAAGACCACCATTGAGTCACCAAAGTTTTTTAAAAGCCTGGTTGAAGTTAAAAAGTAAAATTATACTGCTCATACTAGATTTCAAAGGAGAAATTATTAATTATAGTATTAGTAGGCTTATCTAATATGTACTTTTTAGTTAAGCATATCTGAAGTATTTACTCTACATTTAAAAGAGTACTTTTAAAGAACAAGAAATATTGGGGCAGGCTTAGGATACAGTTCTACATTCCTCAAAGTTGCTGAATCAGCATCAAAAGATGCCTGATAAAGATCCCCATATCGGGAAGCAAGGCTTCGGAATTCTTCCATGGACTGTTTCATCTATAAAGAAGAAAAATACCAATTATGATAAACAAACATGCTATCATTATTGTATAAACAACACAAAACCCAAAACATAAAAAATCTATCCTCAAACAATAAAAAAATCCAAAAAATATTTCAATTCTTTTTCATTTTCATTCCATTCATTTTTATAAACCTTGTTAAATAAAATTAACATAGATGGTAAATGAAACTACAAATGTGCACAAGATTATAATTTATATATGATGTATAGAAACAAAAAACATTGCAGTTTTAGCTTAAGTTCCACTAAAATAATATAGTTATAAACATCCCAGTTTCTTTCAAATGTACGTCTTTTCTCTCTACATAAATATGTAGCAATTAGTGAGACATCATCAATCACTTTGCCGTTCTAATAAGACATCAGCCTATTTTTGGCTAGATGGCTGAGTTAAAAAGCATTTGACGTTTAAAGGCTGTGAGTCAAACCACTGATCTTTTAAATTTCAGAGTTTTTCATCTCACAACTAACCTCAAAAACCTCTAAAGTGTAAATAAAAACTATGTTGAAAATAAAGTTAAGACATGCCTGATTGGAAATGCGACCACATCTCTGAAGGTCATTCCCTAAGGTCATGGCAATTGTGGTGGCAATCGCAGGTGGGGGGCTTGTCTTTAGGCTATTACAAGTACAGATAAGTTGAGAGAAGGCTTGCAGAAGGTCAATCCTGAGTTTTACAAATTCACACTGAAAACTTAAAGGATTCAGAGGTGTACTGGCAGCCTAGAAAAAAAAAAAGATATATTTAAGACAAAGTAAACATAACAGCAAGATGGTGCAGTACAAAGTATTTGTCATGGTTTGTGCAAAAGAGCAGTAGTTCCAACACTGATGGATAAACACCTACATTATAAGGGAAATGATGTCATATTAGAAAGAAAAACTTACTGCTTTTAGCATCAGCTCTGAAAAACTATGTTCCATCAACATTCAGGTTCCTTACTTCCTACATTCACAAAGACTCCACTAGTTCACCATAGTTGGCTAGTTCACCATCATTAAGATATCATGAGAGATGCTTCAAGGACATCATCCTTCCCCCCAAATTCCCTTATCACCTTCCTACCTTTCTAACCTATAATTCCTATTGCTGAAATCATTAATAGAATTTTTAGAAGTTGGGAGGGAGAAGGGTAGAAGGGCAGAAGAAATATGTTGCTAGACAGCCACTGTTAAAGAAGCACGTTGTCGCACGGCTGCCTTCTTCCACTGCCAGCTCAGACTAATTTTAAAAAGAATTTCTGAGTAGACACTTTATTTATTTAATTTTTGTGAGGAAAATCAGCCCTGTGCTAACATCTGCCAATCCTCCTCTTTTTTTGTTGAGGAAAAGTGGCCCTGGGCTAACATTCGTGCCCATCTTCCTCCACTTTATATGGGACACTGCCACAGCATGGCTTGCCAAGCAGTGCATCGGTGCACACCTGGGATCCGAACCGGCGAACCTCAGGCTGCCACAGCGAAGCTCGTGCACTTAACCGCTTGCGCCACCGGGCCGGCCCCTGAGTAGACACTTTAGAATGCAGAGAGGCCACCAAGGAAGAATAGGTAATAACACACAAATAAGTTTCAGTGAGGACGGAGAGGTGTCAGGGATAAGTCTTGGACAGCAAAGAGTAGCATTAGTTAGGTAGAGGGGGCAAAGAATGCTAAGTCAAGCTAGTGTAGGCAGAAAACTAAGACAACCCTTAACTATTTAGCAACTACACTAGCGGAGAATCTAGCATGGTTCTTTCAACAAAAGGCATACTAAAAAAATGCTATTTTAACACTAAGTGGAGACATAATGAAATTAAGTTTCCTCTCTGACATGATTAGCTTAAAACATGCTGATGCTGTTTCTTAGATACTATCTCACACTATTCTTCAAAGCCAGGCATGTGACTTGGGGTTCCAGAAGTCAGTTACAAGATTATCCATCTGGCCAAGTATCACATATTGACCTGAGTGTAGTTCTCTCTACTTTTAAGTGTCAAATGATAATTCTTATTACTTGGTAGCATTCATATTTTACTCCATGAAATAGTGAGCCACACCCTGTATCCTTTATAAGAACATACACTTGCTCCAGTATCCCTCTCAAACTGCAAAGGCCCTTGACGATATATATAAGCTACATCTATATAAAGCTATATAAGCTACAGGTAATAACTGTACTCGTATATTGAATTCTGTGGTTTTCAAACTTTTGAGCTGTTTTGTTCTAATCATGAAACAGCACAGATTAGGATATTAAAGAGACCATTTCAATTGTTTTTAATTTCTTAGAGATGTGATTTGTTCTTACAGGAAGGTAAAACCCCCCTCCTCTACCCCTTAACCTGCTACTTGCTATTTCTAATTTACTGCTTGTCAGTAACTTTAGAAGGGTTAGGAATACAAGTAGGCGTATAGGATACTGTTAGATAAATACAGTAAAAACCATCTTACCAGACAAAAAACACTGGTAACATTGTCCTAACATGTATTATAAGACTGAAAGAGAAGCAAGATGTAGTTATAATCAGGGAGATGTACTGATACTCTGGATTTATTTCTGAATATTTGATGATATAAGATGGCAACTTTGAAAGTGACTACGCATCTTGGATTATGTTATATGGAAGGAAAGCAATGCTAGATATAGTATGCATGTTCAAAAAGAACACAGAAAAGATAGGTTTGTCATAAAGGTCAAAGACTTTAAAAGGTATTATCATCCATGAAAGACAGAAAATGTGTAAGAAATAAATTTAGACTGTAATGCCAATGAGAAATAAAAGGGATATTATTTATTTTTCTTTACACTGGGGCTAAAGCTTAAAAGGAGGTTGGGTTCTAAGGTCCGCCGGTAAAACAAGACTGTATAAAATCAAAATTACCCCTGAAAATTCCTCAGGAAGGAATTATTTCTACTAAATTCAACATAGTCAGGTGAAGGAACAGCAAACTCAGAGCTCTCTTCTACTGTTCACTCTGGGGTATCAGCTAATTGAGAACTCTTTCTACTATTTCAATTGCTACTTTGCTTCTCCATTATTTATATAGCTATTTTTCTTCCTCATTCTTATTTTTTTCTTTTTTTTGCCTAAACATATAGAGTTAAATCTGTGTTAAACATGCATATAATGCTACTTCACTGAATTTCTGATTTGTAGTACATATCCTGTTTTCTAACTGGATCTAGCTAAAGAAACCAATGTGGCTGAAAAGAAAGCTACCTGACAAGCTCATTTAAAAAAAAAAAAAAAAAAAAATATATATATATATATATATATATATATAGTGGTAAAGAACACATAACAACCAAGAGTGAACCGTAATGTAAAGTATGGACTTAAAGCCCCTGGTAGCCACCATTCTACTTTCTGTTTCTGTGAATCTACTTAAATATCACATATAAGTGAAATCATATAGTATTTGTCTTCTTGTGACTGGCTTATTTCACCTAGTATAAGCTCAGTTTTTGAAAGAATAAGCCAAGCTTAAAGCAATGGTAGATTAGATTGTTTTAAACCAGACCTCCTGCTAAGCACAACTGGGAAAACTGAATACAACACTGAGAACATTGATTTGAAAGCACTGAAGAGCTACTCAGGCAACAAGGATTTGTGGAGCCGAAAGCATGGAAAGAAAGGAAATCCAAGGAGGTAAGATTGACATTTGGTGACATTTTCCCCCTTGAGATAATTGCTAATTTGAAAGCTGCTCCTGAGAGTCTGAGAAGCTGAGAAGAGCTTTCGGCAGTCTCATAAGACTAGGAGGAGGGTTGTGGAAAACACTTAGGCTTTTGGCTGTAACCTCAAAGGGCTATACCCTAGGAATCAGGAGAACCCAAAATATACTGGCCCTCACAAGGACTGAAGACTAGCTTTGAGTCAGTTCAATCCTTGATTGGATTAAAGATGGTCTGCCCTTAGCCTAACTGCCTGCCAAAAGCAAAGAAAGATAATTTAAGGCTCTGGATGATGTAATAACTATAATTTTTCATACACATTGTTCAAGACTAAATAAAAAACAACCAAGCATACAAAAAAGACAAAATTCCTCAAACCAAGAGGGAAAAAAAGGTCAAACCATAATAGATCCAGGTAACAGAATATCAGATATGAATTTTAAAAGAACTATGATTAATATGTTAAAGAAATTAAATGACAAGACAGAGAATCCTGGCAGAGAAGTGGAAAATATAAAATAGCCAAATGAAAATTCTGGATCTGAAAAAACACAATAAATGAAATTAAGGACTTATTGAATGATTTGACAGCAGATTAGAGACAATGTAAGAGAGAATTACTGAAATGGAAGATAGGTCAAAAGAAAACATTTAGAGCTAAGTATGTAGAGATAAAAAGATGGAAAATGCAGCAGAGAATGTATGAGATATATGAGACACGGTTAAAAGAATTAACATAGGTGCCCTTGGAGTCCCAAATGAGAGAGAAAGGGACAGAAGCAATAGCTGAAGAGATAATGGCCAAATGTTCCCAAACTGATCAAAGTCATCAAGCCATAAATTCAAAAAGCACTATGAACCCCAAAAGGCATTTATACTGATAGTAGTGTAAATTGGAAACCACCATGGGCAACTGTTTGGCAGTATTTATGAAAGCTGAACCTAAGTATATCCTATGACACAACACTACCATCTGGAAGCAATGCACACCTATACTAAAAGATGTGTAGAAGAATGTTCATCATTGAATTATTCTTAATAGCCCCAACCTGGAAATAATCCAAATATTCTTCAACAATAAACTGGATAAACAGATTGTTATTACAGTCATCCAAATGAATATCACAGAGCAATGAAAATGAACTATTGCAATATGCAATAAAAAACATGAATGAATCATAACAAACATAAAGCTGAACTAAACAAACTAGAATGAAAAGAATAATACTACACGATTCCTTAAATGATGATGAAAATCAAGGCAAGACTAATATATAGATTTAGAAATCAAAATAGTGGATACTTCTGGGGAGATGGGTGAAGGTAGTGATTGGAAGGGAGCTTGAAGTAGGAAAAAATTTCTTAAACAAAACAGAAACCATGAAGGAAGATCAATAACTTAGACTCTATTAAAACTAAGAATTGCTGTTTACCAAAAGATAGAAAGTGGAAAAAAAGCCCCAAATCGTAAGATAATATTTGCAACTCATATAACCTACAAAAGATTAGTATCCAGAACATATAAAAAACTCTTACAAATAGTAAGAAAAAGACAAACAACCTAGCAGGAAAATGAGCAAAAAACTTCAATGGGTACTTCACAGAAAAAAACCAAAGCACAGCGGCCAAACATGAAACAAATGTTTAACTGTTTCAACAAAATGAAAAGGCAACCTATTTAATGTGAGAAAATATCTGCAAATCATATATTTGATGAGGGGTTAATATCCAAAATACATTAAAACAACTCAATAGCAAAAAACCCAAACAATCCAGGGCCAGCCCGGTGGCATAGCAGTTAAGTTCGTGTGCTCTGCTTCGGCGGCCCAGGGTTTGCATGTTCAGATCCCGGGTGCAGACCGACACACTGCTTGTCAAGCCATGCTGTGGTGGCGTCTCACATAAAGTAGAAGAAGATGGGCACAGATGTTAGCCCAGGGCCAATCTTCCTCAGCAAAAAGAGGAAGATTGGCAATGGATGTTAGCTCACGGCTGATCTTCCTCACACACAGAAAAACCCCCCAAACAATCCAATTAAAAAATGGGCAGAGATCTGAATAGATATTTTTTCAAAGAAGACATACAGACGGGTACACGAAAAGATGCTCAACATCACTAATCTTCAGGGAAATGCAAATCAAAATCACAATGAGATTTCACCTCACACTGTTAGAATGCCTATTACCAGAAAGACAAGAAATAAGTATTGGTGAGAATGTGGAGAAAAGGGAACCCTGTGCACTGCTGGTGGGGATGTAAATTGGTGCAGCCACTATGGAAAACAGTATGCAGTTTCCTCAAAAAATTAAAAATAGAATGACCATATGATCCAGCAATTCTACCTCTGGGTATTTATCCAAAGAAAACAAAAACACTAACTCAAGATGATATATGCACCCCCATGTTCACTGCAGCATTACTTATAATAGCCAAAATATGGAAACAACCTACGGATAAAGAAAATGTGGTATAAATGGAATAGTAGTCAGCCATAAAAAAGAACAAAATCTTGCCATTTGTGACTACATGAATGGACCTTGAGGGCATTACGCTAAGTGAAATAAGGCAGACAGAGACAGACAAATACCATAAGATCTCACTTATACGTAGAATGTAAAACAAAAACAAAAACCAAGCTCACAGATACAGAGAACAGATCGGTGGTTGCCAGAGGCGGGGGATGGTGAAATGGGTGGAGGGAGTCAAAAGGTACAAACCTCCAGTTATAAAATAAGTCAGTCATAAGGATGTAATGTACAGCCTGGTGACTAAAGTTAATAATACCATATTGCATATTTGAAAATTGCTAAGAGAATAGATCTTAAAAGTCCTCATTACACACCAAAATTTTTAACTATGTGTGATGATGGATGTTAACTAGACTTATTGTAGCGATCATTTTACAATATATACAAATATTGAATCATTACGTTGTACACCTGAAACTACTACCATGTTATATGTCAATTATACCTCAATAAAATAAATTTTTTAAAAAAGTTTAATTGTACTAGTATTTTGGGAAATACCCATCAGCACCTCCAGAACATGCCAAGTGAAGGGAAAATGTAGAGCAACAGGAACTCTTATACACTGCTGGGAGGATTGTAAATTTGTAAAACCACTGTGGAAAACCCCCTGGTATAGCTAGTCAATTGATGCACATAACCTATGCAATTCCACTCCTAGGTGGTATCTTAGAATGGCATCTCTTAATAGGGGCAGCAGTGTCTTTGGCATTTCCGGAGATTAATCATCTCTAGTCACTGACCACTAAAGTCAGCAGCAGTCCCCCGTCCCTTCATCACTGTGACAAACAGAAACATCCCCACACACTTCTAAATTGGAGCAGGCGGCAGATACACAGTTCTGACTGAGGTCTACTGCCCTAGAGAGGGGTTTTCAACCTCCATATTCTAGCGACATTTTGAACTGAATAATTCTTCGTAGAGGGGAATTGTCCTCTGCCTTGCTGGATGTTTAACGGCATCCTTGGCCTCTACCCACTAAATGCCAGTAACACCTTGGCAAGTTGTGATAACCAAAGATGTCTCCAGACATTGCCAAATGTCCCCTGGGGGGTAAAATCATCCCCAGTTGAGAATCACTGTCCTAGAGAAACTTTTACACAGGTGCATCAAAAGATATGTACAAGAATGTTCACAGCAGTACTGTTTATAATAGCAAAAACCGGAAAAATTAAAATTTCCATCAACACTAGAATGGAAAAATAAGTTGATGTATATTCATATGATACAAGAGTATACATCAGTGAAATTGACCTACAGCTTCATGCAACAAGATGGATGAATCTTAGGGACATAATTTAGATAATCAAGGCAAGTCAAAGAAAGATACATATGATTCCTTTTCATAAAAAATTCAAAAACAAGTGACACAAAACAGTACCTTGTTTAGAGTTACAAAAAAGCATGCTAAAATTATTTAAAAAGGCAAGGGAACGGTACACACAAGATTCAGGATGGTGGCTACCTCTGTGGGGTAGGAAAGGGACAAACATGGAGGAGCATGCATGGATTTTAAAGGCAATGGTAATGTCTCATCTCCTAAACTGGGTGCTAAGTCTACCTGGATATTTGTTGTATTTTTTAATACACCCTACATAATATATATGTAGATATTATATCTATTCAATATTTAATAAAAACAAAAATTAAAAATAAATTAAAAATCCACCATCGTAGGCAGAATGATAAGATGGTTCCTCTGATACACATCCCCTGGTATCCACACTTTGGGTAATCTCTTCCCTTTGAGTGTGGGCAGAACCTATAACTTGTTTCTAACTAATGGAATATGGCAAAGGTGATGGATTTTAGGTCCCTAATGAATTGATTTTATACTAATCAAAAAGGAGATTATTCTGAGTGGATCTCTCCTAACAAGGTGAGCCCATTAAAAGAGGGTCTTGAAGGTAAGAGATTCTCTTGCTGGCCTTGAAGCTTCTACAAGATCTACAGCTGTGAGGAAATGAATTCCGCCTACAACTACATGAGTTTAGAAGAGGACCCTGAGCCTCCTTGAGCCTCAGACAAGACTGGTCCTGGCTGACACCTTGATTGCAACTTTGTGACAATATGAGCAGAGAACCCAGCTAAGCCATGCCTGGACTTCTGGCTCATGGAAACTGAAATAATAAATGAATGTTGTTCTAAGCCAATAAATTTGCAGTAACTTGGTACACAGCGCAGAAAACTAATACAAACACTTTTTACAACTTTTATTCCTAAGAAGCAAGATAACTCTATCATTAATCACCATGTTGGGAAATCAGACACCCAGTGTTGCCATAGGGTGCCCATTAGCACAGAAGTTTGAACTTCTCCTGCTTAGTTTGGTTGAAGCAGGTAAAAAGCATAATCCTCACAGCTGTACAATCTCAGGTTAGATCATTCATGTGTCAGGGAGTAAAAGGGCAGTCCATACTCATATCTTCTCATTTAAAAGAACAGAAAGCTACCGTTAAATCCACACTTGTCAATGAACGATTAAAAAAAAAAATCTTTAAAAAGCCCTGATAGTACATTAGAATCAGAAATGTGGGAAGTTCCAAACGACTGTAAGGATCATACTGCCTTCCCGTCTGTACTATTCTCAACTAGAGAATCATTTCCTGATTTTTTGTATTCTCAAAGCATTGCCTGGCACACAGCAAGTATTTACAGTCTGTTGAATAAGAGAACTCCATTTCGAAAAAAGATGATTTGAGGCCCAATAACCTGTCTTGGGTCACAATGTGTTAATGGCAGAGTGGAGACTAAAACAAGGGCCTTCTGTCTGTCAATCAAGTACTTTCTTCCTATGTCATAATTCAGTCTTTAATTACTGCCAAGACTCATTAAATACACATACCACACAAATCATTACAAGACTATTAAATATTCAACAGGATTTTTCATAATATCAGTTCTATCTGCCTCACTGTTTTGTGAGCCTGTCTGTTTCACAGTTCTCACCATTTATTGTACTGAATGATTAACAATTTTCTGCTCCACATAAACTAGAAAATGAAGTAATTCTACTGACCAGAACCAATAATTGTATCTTTTGATTTTCTGAGGCATTTATTAGCCTGATATAGGCAACAACAATCTTTTCCTAGAATAATCAAGAGGGAAGAATCACAGTAGTCAATGCTACCCTTTAAAATGGAGAGGAGCGATTCCTATATTTCTGTTTTAAAACAGCAGTCCATCAATCCTAGCCAAAAGAAAAAAATCATACTTCAAAAGATATGTACCCACAGTAGTCTGAATAGTCTGTCTCTTTTGTGACATCTGTTTATTCTCTGTTCTATTTTGAAGCATTTTTTTGGGGATGGCCCACCATTAAAAATATTTTAGATTATGTGATAAATGTATGTAAATAGGTACCAAAAGTTTTATGGCCCCATCTAAAAATATACAATTTTAAAAGTTTTGTGTGACAATACTTAAAAAATGTTTAATGTTGATTATATAAAGTCTTTACTTGTAAGGGGAAAAAGTCCTTGGATTAATGCAGAAAATGCCAATTTTAGGGAATAGGTTGTTACTTAGGAATATAATTAATTTCAAGGAAACATAAGAAATGTTAAAGGTCTGTCCTCTCTGCAACTCCTTTACTTTTTTGGCAGAAAAAAATGGAAACAGTTAGCTGGCTGACTGTTAATTTGGAATAGGAAGATATCACAGAGGGGTAAAAAGTGGGACAATAGCATCCTTGATAATTTCTTCTTTATCTACAAAGCAAGAACTGTAGTTTCTTAGTGAGTAGCTGCCAGGTATGAGATTGGGGCGGGGTGGTGGTTTACATTTGATGGTGGTATTGGAGTCTTACTAATAGGAGTCTAGAAAGGTAGGATCCTATCTCCCCTTATCCTTTCTGTATGGATTCAGCAATCCTCTTCACACGTGTTACCTGGTACTTGATCAAAACAAAATGATAAACTTTCATCGATCAATAAATGTTAAAAAGTGAGGAGGAGTGAAGGATTTACTTCTCTGTCCTATTTATTACTTTAATATTGCCATATATTTTTATCAGCAGATTTTTCAAGGTAGTTAAAATATGATAACTCAAAAAGACAAGGGAGACCATTCTCACACAAGTCATCATCACCAAAGGAGAATTCAGAGGACTTACTGTTAAGGAAGCAATCCCTTTGTGGTAGAATTTTAAAGACTCAGCAATGCAAGAAAGTGCTGAACTATAATTCTCCTCCTGCAACCCAGTGAGACACTGTTCTGCATGTGAGAACTCCTTCAAACTATTCAGCCAGAAGTAGAAATGTTCTGAGGCAACCTGAGTCAGCAAACTCTGATAAAGCTCTCTGGCCATGTCATGATTACCCTAAAAAAAAAAGAGGCACATGATGAAGTTCTTACACTTGAATTAGTTGACGTAGCAGCTAAAAGACAAACCCAAACCGTGGCTAAGTTTTAACAATCATTCCTCACATTACATAATCCTTTGAGACTTCAGAGAAAATATGCGGAGCTGCTTCTATGTAACACAATGCCTGAAAATCTTTACTACAACAGTTCCAAAGACAAAATAAATGGAATTAACTATAACCCAAGTCGAGAATTTTAGTTCAAAACATAGGAAGTATAAATACTTATTATATGTCATTCTGTATGAGCTGTTTAGTGGGGTAGAGGAGCTGCAGCAAGTTCCATCAAGTGATTACTAGGAGGAGAACTGCACCTGCCTCTGGAAATGACTGGGGAGGGACAGTTGTTGGGGGGAATGTAATGCCATTTAATGCCTGCGGGCCAGGGATGCTCCATGGCCTGCAGTGCTTGGATGCTTGGACAGTTGGGTGTAATGAAGAACTGTCCTGTCAACAGTGCTCTTCCTCCCATTTGAGAAACACTGTAAAATGAAAACATGTGCTTCAGTCACCTAGAATAATGCTTCTGAAACTTTGCTCTCTGGACTTATCCTCAAAGGATTTCCATACTATCCAAGTTCTATCGTCTCTTCTCAAACAAAATGAATAAAAACTGTTAGGCTTTCCATGTGGCTGAGAAGGGAACATTTCCCATTTACTGTGGTTATGAGAGCATAGGGCAAAATGAAAGTCGTGCTAACAACCTAGAGCCAGAAAGGGCTCATATTTTTGGAATTCCTGTGGAACTTCCCATAACAACATATATACCATGCTTATATGAGAAAAGTTAAAAATAAAAATAGGTCCTTTCATCATCTTTCAACCCCATAACTAAAAAGTACTTCCATCTTTATTTTCAGTTTTGATGAGGAGTAACAATCATACAATCTAAGGTTTGTAATCTGCCATTTTCACCAACCCAGTTCACACCGAAGGATAATACATACCATTCTGGATGCCTGTCTGGCAATTCGGTATACAGTCCACCCATTGGAGACACTTTCAAGTTGCTGCTTAATTACTGCCTTTACTTCAGCAGACAGTGCCTTCTGACTGGCCACAAAAATCACAGTGGCCAAACTCACCTAAGATTGAGCAAGAAGTAAGAAAATCAAGAAAACCATATAATTCTATCCAGTGTCATAGATAACTTTACCCAAAAGGGAGAAAAACTAATAAGAGCCCATCAAAAAAGAACAAAGTTTGTTTTCTTTTCACATTTATTAATTTTTCACTTTGAAGTCATTAATTTATTCCATTGCTGAGAGCATTGTTTATAATAGCAAATAATTAGAAACAATGTCCATAAATATGGATAAATAAATTATGATATAATCACACAATGAAATACTACACAGCAGTGAAATGGATAAAGTGGAGGTACACTTATCAATATAGATGATTCACAAAACATGCAAAATGCAAAAGATTACATGTAGTATGATAACATTTATATAACTAAAAATATGCAAAATAATACTGCATATTACTTAGGATATATACTAAGGCAGTAAATGTATATAACAACATGCATAGGAATGATAAACACCAAATTCAGGATAAGTAGTTATCTCTGGGAGAAGGAGTAAGATACTTTCAGGGAGGTACACGGGGAGATACAATGCAACGGTATTGGTAATATTTTTTTCCTAAGCTAGGCGATGGATGCCAAGAGTTTTCATTATATTATTCCTGACATTTTTTGAATATTATGTTTCATAATTTAAAATTGCCTTAAACTAGTACAAACAAAAAAGGGATAAAGAATATTAGTTGAAAATGCTGATTCAATAAAAAATAAACTCGCCTAACTGCTTCTTAGTATTCCAAAGCCAATACATACAAAGACCTACACATATTGTGATAACTGAATGATGTCATTCCCATGACCACTGCCACCTGATCATCAGGGCAACCTTTCCTGATAGCAAATGAGATGGTGGCAATGTTTTACATAATGCCCCTGGAGGATTAAATATAAAACAGGCTTGAGTAAGTAATTTCATTACGCTTTTTCCCAAGCCCTAAATTCAGATGATCACAAACAACACAGAGTGGCCAATTTAAGACTTATATCTAATTTATGCCTATTTAGAATGTAGCCTATTCTCAGCCCTGGAGAACTTTCAACTAAACAGTATTATATAACTTCCATGCCTTCTATTTCTTTCTAAACACGTTCATCTCCCAACCCTAGAACTATACCAAAACCTAAATTGGATCCTAAACAGCTAGAGGTCCTGGATTGGAAAAGAAGAATTTGGGCTAATTTGTGGTCACTGTTATCATTAGGTCTTTCACTTATATTTTTGGAAGTACAAAACAGGGTTTAGTTCATTATTTATTTGCTTCGTATAAGAAAGAAAAAAAATTCATTTTCATTTTGTTCTTTGTACTAAAACAAAAACATCAGATTGAAGACTTTGGCTACACTAAGTTGACTTGACAGGGCTTAGGAAGAAAGCAGTTTTAGATCTGAACTAAATAGGGCTTTCTAAATCAAAAGTGGAAATAGTAAAAAAGCTCATGGTTCCAATTCTATTTTGACTTCGAAACGCTCTTGGTCTTAGATAATTATTTTAACTTGTTTGTTTTGCTTTTTAAGTAAAGTCAAACAGTAATGTTGACTCCTTAAAGTAATTCCAACTAAACCAGATCCTATTCATCTACAGCAGATTCAAAAAGTGGCTCTTTACCAGAAGTTCTTGTTGCTTGTCTGTGGCTGATCGGCCGATCACCTTGTAGAGCTCCATGAGGTCACCAAGCATTCCATCACCCAGCACCGGCAGCTGCATGGCAATGGCAGCCAGGCAATGGCACATCAGGATCCGGGCAGCATCCTGAGCACTGTGCAATTGAGTCAACAAGGTCTCAACCACTGACTGGCTAAGATGGGGCCTACCCTTGGCCAACTTCACCATACAATTCAGAGCAATCTGCACAATGAATAGAAAATGGACCAGTTACAATTTAAAGGTATTAAGTGAAGTTTCAAAGAAAAGAACTTTGTACAAGTTATTAGGAAAGATTTTCTGTAGGCATAACATTTTTATTCATAAGAAACACATGACATATTGAATCCCATATTAGGATCTGCAAAGTGTACCATGTTCAAAACCAAAATAACGTCAGGAGTGTACATTAACCACTCATTTCAATCTAAGACTATTAAAATAAAAGACCTGAGGTGAAAATCAAAAGGAATAATGCTGAAGAGGCAAAATATATGCCAACTGAGTGTCACCATTACTGCACTTTCATTATTTTTCAAGAACTGCTTCTAAGGGGTAATTGTAAACTTACCTATGCCAGTATCTCCTAGGATGCTAATAAAAATAGATTCCTGCCCCTACCCATCCCAAACTTAATGGATTAACTTTTGTTTTTTTTTTTTTTTGGGTGTTTGGATTACTGAGAGTTTTCAGTTTAAAAAAGGTGCCCTAGGTGACTCTTAAGCACACTGAAGTGGGGAAGAGGCTTCTAATTTCCTCTCTTATTTCTCAACTCTAATCTAAAAACCAACTGGCTTTAGACTTTCTATTCAGGCCAGTTAATGGCATCACTAATATCCCAACCACCCAAAGTAGAACCCCAGAAGTCCTCTCACTTTTACATAGGCAACTGATAGCTAAATCTAGTCATTTCCACTTTTGTCAAGTCTCTAACATCTGCCTCTTTAGCTCCTTCCCATTCTCGCTACCACAAGACAAACCTCTCCCTACTAATTCTTTATTTCTTTAAAGGTTTTTTTTTTTTTTGTGAGGAAGATCAGCCCTGAGCTAACATCCATGCCAATCCTCCTCTTTTTGCTGAGGAAGACCGGCCCTGAGCTAACATCTATTGCTAATCCTCCTCCTCTTTTTTTTCCCCCTTTTTCTCCCAAAGTCCCAGTAGATAGTTGCATGTCACAGCTGCACATCCTTCTAGTTGCTGTATGTGGGACGCCGCCTCAGCATGGCTGGACAATCGGTGCGTCAGTGCGTGCCCGGGATCCGAACCCGGGCCGCCAGTAGTGCAGCGCAGCGCACGCACTTAACCACTAAGCCATGGGGCCGGCCCCTCTCTCCCTAATTCTAATCGCTTGAGAAGATGGGCCCATTGACCCATCCTTCACCTTATAACCATGTGGTTTTCAAGTGTTACAAAGACATAATGATGTCTTTAGGGTCTGACAGACCCAGAGTTAAAGTCAGCTTGCCTATTATTAGCCAGGTCTCTGAACAAGTTATTTTCTCTCTCTGAGTCTTAATTTCCTCATGAGAATACGAGAAGGACAAATTTCACTAGATAACGTTATTGTAAAGATTTAAAGAAATGTATATACAAGCCTTCAACGAAGTTTGACACATAATAGACACATTTAAATAACATTAATAATTACAACAAAGGTTAGAGAACACTCATTACTTCAAAATTTTAATATATCCTCACTACCTATAGAATCAAGCCAAGGCTCCTTAGCATGATATTTGATATCCTCCATGAATGGGCTGCAAACTACTTTTCCAATCTCATATGTCTTCCAGGCAAAATGGGCTACTCATCATTCTTCCAACATAACAGGTACATTTCTGCTTTCACGTCTTTTGTAACAGTGGTCCCTCAGGTTCAAATGATCTTTCCTCAATACAGTCACGCGTTGCTTAAGTACAGGGATATGTTCTGAGAAATGTATCATTAGGCGATTTTGTCATTGTGTGAACATCACAGAGTGTACTTACACAAACCAAGATGGTATGGCCTACTACACACCTGGGCTATATGGTACTAACCTTATGGGACCGCTGTTGTATATGAGGTCTGTCATTGACTGAAACGTCATTATGCAGTGCATGACTGTACTGAAATTCTATCCTATCTTTCAAGGCTCAGCTCATATGACATCTACTTGTTCAAGTCTTCCCTAATATCCTTAGTTGAAATTAATCGCTCCCAGCTCTGTCCTCTCATTAGAATTGCACTTTTGTTTGTACTACCAGAGAACTTACTGCATTCTGCTTGAGATTAGAGTTCCTTATATAATTGTCAGTATTCTCTGGATGGGAGCTCCTCTAACACAGGGACCTTTCTTGACCGTCTACGTATGTCCCTGTGCTGTGGGACCAGAGTTTTATTGACACCTACAATTGGTGGGAAAACGATTTGGTTTACTCTCTTTCTTTCTTTTTTAAACTTTTAAGTAAATGTATTATGGTTCCAAAGGGATTCTAGGGATGACTCACTTGCCAAACACACGTTGCCTACTTCCTTTCCCACTTCTTGATTATCTGCTTTTATTTTTTTTACTTTTACTTTCTTTGAGGAAGATTAGCTCTGAGCTAACATCCATTGCCAATCCTCCTCTTTCTTGCTTAGGAAGATTGGCCCTGGGCTATCATCCGTGCTCATCTTTCTCTACTTTATATGGGACACCGCCACAGCATGGCTTTGATAAGTGGTGCATAGGTCCACACCCGGGATCCGAACCTGTGAACCCCGGGCTGCTGAGGCGGAGTGCATGAACTTAACCGCTAGGCCACTGGGCTGGCCCCTCAGCTTTTATTTAATAGTACTAGTATCTTTATTATTTATTACTATGACCACATCATACCTTTTCTTAACATGCTAAAATAAGTCATGACTTCCTTCAAACCATACCTTACACAAGCTATAGTTCTCACATTCTCCAATGTCTACTTAACTTTTACTTCTATTAACACTATTTTTCTTAATTATTAATTTTATACTATCACAAACTATATTTCATGTTTCACTCCAATAAGAGTAGTCTCATTTCACATTTTAAAAGTCTTAAATATCTCTAAGATGACTTCTATAATTAAGTGAAAGTGGAAAATTTTACAGTAATTCTTCACTTGGCTTAAAAACTAAGGCTTCTATACCCAGGAAATTAATATACACTTATACATTTATGAGTTTGGCTGCAGTTATTTCATCAGATTTTTGTGACCTTATCAGTGTTACCTCAGATTATAAACTTCCCAAAGTGCAGGAGCTCTGCCTATTGAACTTTGCTTTATATTGTCTAGGACTATCATATGTATCTATTACAACTTAATAAACACTGTTAACTGATGGCAAAATAGGCCAAAGCTCAGAGTTTTACTCTGTTTATCTTTTGGAACAACAACAGTCAAAATGCTATTTTTGAAAGTAAAGATCAAGGCAAATGTTTGTTTAAGCAAGAGTTAACAAACTAATGCCCTTGGGCCAAATCCTGCCTGTTTTTTGTAAATAATGTTTTTTTGGAACACAGCCACACCACCACCCTTCCTTTTTTTCTACACATTGTCCATGGCTGCTTTTGTCCTTCAATGGTAGAACTGAGTAGCTGTGACAAAGAGTGCATAGCCTGCAAAACTTAAAATACTTACTATCTGACTCTTTACAGAGAGATTGCCAATTACTAGTTTAGGCAATGAAAAAAGACATTATATTAAAATAACTGATGTTTTCACCTTTAAAGTAGCTTGAGCACCTGGACTATCATCTTGACTACAAAGTACCAGAAGGGATTCCAGGCCAAAGACTGCATCTTGTTCCAGTGCCAAAAGGTCTAGAGGAAAAATACTAAGTTTGATAGTGGTCAAGTACAGAAGATTAAACAGACACACATACACACTTAGGAAAAAAAACATTAAGAGGTCTGAATATACGAAACACTTCAATGGGTAAAGCTAACCTTCCTGAAAAAGTACATGTGGCATTACTTCTGAAATGTAAAGTCTATCTTCAGACTTTTATATTTCCACTACTTTTTTGAAGAACATAAAAATATATACATTAACTTAAACTATAAAGCTTCTGCACAGCAAAGGAAACCATTAACAAAATGAAAAGGCAACTTACACATGAGAGAAGATATTTGCAAATCATATATCTGATAAGGGGTTAATATCCAAAATATATAAAGAATTCATACAACTCAATAGCGAAAAAACCAAACAATCTAATTAAAAACTGGGCAGAGGATCTGAATAGATATTTTTCCAAAGAAGAAACACAGATGGACAAAAGGTACAAGAAAAGATGCTGAATATCACTAAATCATCAGGGAAATGCAAATCAAAACCACAATGAAATATCACCTCACACCTGTTAGTATGGCTATTATCAAAAAGATAAGAAACAAGAAGTGTTGGCTAGGATCTGAAGAAAAGGGCACCCTCACGCACTGTTGGTGGTAATGTACATTGCTATAGCCACTATGGAAAACAGTATGGAGGTTCCTCAAAAATTAAAAATAGAACTACCATATGATCTAGCACTTCTACTTCTGAATATTTATCCAAAGAAAATGAAAACACTATCTCAAAAAGATATATGCACCCCATGTTCACTGCAGTATTATTTATAATAGCCAAGATCTGGAAACAACCGAAGTGTTCAATGATGAATGAATGGATAAAGACAATGTGATACATAAACACACACACACACACATATACAATGAAATATTATTCAGCCATTAAAAGAAGGAAATCTTGCCATTTGCAACAACATGGATGCACCTTGAGCCATTATGCTAAGTGAAGTAAGTCAGACAGAGGAAGACAAATACCGTATGATCTCACTTATATGTGGAATCTAAAATAAACAAACAAAAGCCAAGCTGATAGATACAAAGAATAAATTGGCGGTTGCCAGAGGTGGGAGGTGGGGGTTGGGAGAAAAGGGGGAAGGGGGTCAAAAGGTGCAAACTTCCAGTTATAAAATAAATACGTCCTAGGGATGTAATGAACAGCATGGTGACTATAGTTAATGATACTGTATTGTATATTTGAAAGTTGTTAAGAGAGTAGATCTTAAAAGTTCTCAACATAAGAAAAAAACATTTATAACTATATATAGTAATAGATGTTAGCAAGACTTACTGTGGTGATCATTTTGCAATATATAGAAATATAAAATAATTACATTGTACACCTGAAACTAATATTAAAATATATATATGACATATATATATTTATTAAATCAAGAGCTAAAGCCACAAAGGTACAAATAAAGCATAACTGAAACAGCGTCACCAGTTTAGCTAAGGAAAATACTAGGAAGAGCAAACCATGTAGTATGTGTTAATCTTCCTAATTAGATATAAATTATGCACGTCCATTTTCACCTAGGATGTAACCTTCTATCGAAAGTTGAACCACTTTCAGGAAGTAATGAAGACTACATATAATCTTATTAAAGTTTTAAATAGGACCATAAAGAACGAACTCCTTAGATGTCTCATGTAATAGCAGTACTACAGCATCTTTTCACTTCCTTAGGGCTAAAATTTCTCTAGAGGTTCTAGAAAGTTCTAAATATATTAGTTAATCATATTTAGGTTAATATGTGTCAGCTTTGAGAACATAAAGCAGTTTTCTATGTTACACAGTAGAAAACATTCATCACTATGACAAAAATAAAACAAGTTTAATTATTCAAATCAGAATTAACATACAACTTAAAGAAATGTCTCCTGAGTTAGTGTAGGGGCTTGGCAAACAGTGTTAAGTCTAGTGAAGGTCAGGGTGCTAGAAAAAAATAGGTACTAGGAACGAGCAGTGCTGAAGCCTAGTGGGGATAAGAGGGACTGGTGAGCTTATGATCCTTAAAGATCAAAATAAGCACAGAAACAGATGGAACATCCAAAATGCACTTCCTGGTTTTGAACACTAGTATGAACTTCTTTAAGTCTTTAGGTCAAAAGATGTTAGGAATACAATAAAATATATGCATTATTTTCTATGCATGTCCTTCTTAATTATGCAAGTCAGTTTAATGCTATAGATATCTAGAGATAAATTCTATGAAAACTTAATTCACATCACTCTGTTAATTCACTTGCCCCTAGGTAAAACTATTTGTTATTTAAGCCCCTTGGTAACTTAAGATATTTTTTCCTAAATTTTCCAAGTTGAACAAAGTGTCTTATACCACAGGGTAGAGTCATAAATAATTCCTATCCACAGCACCATACATGCAAACGTAGGCAGTGGGAGGAAATGGGCAATGCTCCCTAAAACCTTTCAATTCCACAATCTCAGTTCCAAGGTCCTCGTATATTTTCTTTTCTTTTTCAGAGGATTAAATAGTCTTGAGAAAACTTGCTCTAAGAACACTTCAGAAGGAGGTAACTAATAGAGAAAAGCACACAAGCTAAAAATAAGGGATTAAAAAACCAAACACACAAAGAATCCTGCCCAAGCTCCAATCCCAAAGTTTTTACATCATATCAGTCCTGGTCAAACTTACCTTTTTCTTGACAAGAGACGGTTATATTAGTTAGGACTCGCACTCCATGAGCTGCAATGCCCCTGTTATTATGGTAACAGCACTCTTGGGCTAATTTGACTAAATCAGAGGATCTGGGGGAAGAACCTACATTTCCTGAACAAGCAGAGAAAAGTAGTACAGATTTAATTCATTTATACAGTTCAGAAACAGTTCAGCTTATAGGTTCATTTCTCTCACTTTCAGAAGAAAATCTCTAACAACATACTTTAACAAAATTTTCTACCTCTATCTCATTGTCAACATACATCATCATGTCTCTGTCTCCTGTCAAGGTACACAGAATAGGTATGTGCTAATAGGTTTGTAACGGTCAAGATCTAAAATCAATATAGGGCATTCCCACAAAAATATTAATAAAAACTGACTAGTTTTTAAAGCCAAAACAACTATAGATTGTATCTTGGGAGTTCAAATGGATTCTCATTAAATTGGATGTCATTACAGGCTTCTTGTCAGATAAAACCTCACCTTCAAGAGAGGAAAGAAAAGAGAAACAAAAATTTTAAGTTTGCTTTTCCCACCTCAATTGCTGACATATAGTGATATCTCAAAAGGTTTATACAAGAATTCGTGATTTTAGAGCTGGAAAGGATTTTGGGATCATCTAATTCAACACCCTATTTTTACAGAAGAAACTGAAGCCCAAAGATTTTAAGCATCTTGCCATCAAGGTCATAAAACTTGTTAGTTGTGCACTACCCTTGTGCTTTATACCTTAAGTTCTAAGCTATAGATGGCAGCAACTTTTTAAATTCACACTTGAAATTCTGTAACGTAAGGTTTATGTTGTGAATGTTTTTATTTATAGTAGAGCAGCTCTCAGTTATAAGTGAGTGAACTTTAAGAAGAATCAGGAGATGAAAGCTTATTCAACTTCTTGGCAGTCTCTCATTTCTGTCTTCCTTTCTTCTGCTTATTTTTCCATGATTCCTATCAACTTCAACCTTGTCTCTCATACCAAGGGTGATTATATTTTTTGAGGTTGAAGGGGACACTATTACTAATTACATCAGGCATAAACCAAGACTATCTCAGACACTGTGGGACATATGGTCACCTTACTGATTTCCAGTTTAACGTAATAGCACTAGCTTAGGCAAAGCATCAGTGTTTTTAAAATAGGCAAAGCATTAGAAAGATGAAACTACATGTCCATTTTTTCAAAACTATGGAAACTATATTTCCTCCATGCTTTTTCTTGTCCATGTGATATGGACAATGCAGACTCATCAATAAATCTACAAACATGTTTTGCAACTTGCATTTTTCCTATCAAGACTCACCATGGAAATCTTGGGAAAAAACCCAGAAAAATCCAAAGCAAAAAACAAAAATCATCCCAAATCCCACAAATCAGCATGACCTTATTGTTACCTTTCTGGAAAATTTATTTTAAATCTTTTTTCCCCTTATGTACAGCAATATAACTTAAAAATTCATACATAATCAGGATAAGTAGATACTGGCTAATATTCTATCTTTAAAATATATTTTTGAGCTTTTTTCTATGTTAACTTTTTCAGGGATAAAATTATTATTTTCAATTTAATTTTTATTTATTTAGAAATTACTTACTAAGGTAAATTCACATAGTTCAAAAGGTTTAACAAAAAGAAAAAGGTAAAAGTTAGTGAGTGAAAGTCTTCCTCACCCATCCAATGTTTTCAGTTTCTTGTGTATCATTCCAGAGAGTCTACAGATTTTTAAGCATACATGTTCCTTTCTTTCTTTTTCCTTTTTTGTACAGTTTTGCATCTTGCTTTATTTCTCTTTAAACACTACATCATAGGGCCGGCCCTGTGGCTTAGCAGTTAAGTGCGCGCGCTCAGCTGCTGGCGGCCCGGGTTCGGATCCCGGGCGTGCACTGACGCACTGCTTCTCCCGCCATGCTGAGGCCACGTCCCACATACAGCAACTAGAAGGATGTGCAGCTATGGCATACAACTATCTACAGGGGCTTTGGGGGGAAATAAATAAATAAAATTAAAAAATAAAATAAAATAAACACTACATCATGAAGATTATTCCATGCCATATATTTTGTTAAATAAATTACACTGATTTCTATTGCAGTTATGTATCATAATTTCTTTAATGATGGACCTTTTTATGCTAATCCATCCCCTACTGATGGACAATATTTTGCTATTGCGTACAATGATGCTATGAATAACCCTGTATATATGTCATTTCTCAAATGTGTAAATATACTAGCAGGATAAATTCCTAGAAGTGGAATTTCTGGGTCATTTATAATTTTGATGAGTATTTCTCAATCACCCATGCAGAGGTTTAATAATTTACATTCCCACCAGCAATGAATGAGCGTACCTGTTTACCCAGACCCTTGCCAACACAGCATATTACCAATCTGATGGAATGGTAAAGTATTTCAGTGTTGTTTTAATTTGCATTTTTCTTAGGTATGTGTGATACTGAACATATTACATGCTTAAGATCCATTTGCTAGCAATAATGTAGACACACTAAATTTAAGTTTGTTTTACAAACTATTTATCCTGGTTATATAGAAAAACATCTAATCAATGAAAATATACTTAAACATTTACTAATATCTATGGAAATAATCTAACTTTGGAAAATCCCTGACTTTCATGTCTTGCGAACATCACCTAGTCTGGTTATTTAAGCCTTTTGCTTAATTCCATAAACAAAGTGCCATTTTAAAAAATTCAATAAAAGGACAAATAAAATATCTAGCTTGAGAAGTGCTTGCCTATTATGACCCGACACAACTTACAAATGTCTTTGGAACTAAAAAATAAAGAAAAAGAAAGTCCTCTTGCATCTAGGTCAGTTTAGTATAAAAAAGAATCCCGAGTCAGGACCCTTGGGTTCAGGCCTAGGCTCAGGCACTTCATCAGTATGTGACTTTGGATATATCACTGAAACTTTGTGAGCCTCTGTTTCAATACTTATCAACTCCGTTGCATGTGCTCACTTGAAAGACTACTTATACAGAAGCAATGAGATGTCGTATGGGAAGGCTCTTATAAATTTTAAGATACAATTAATAATTTGTCTACTGCAGCTCTTTCTAAGTGTGATGTCAGTCAAGAATATTAACTACAAGCTAAGAAACTGAAACAGGCTGCTTTGTGCAGAAAAAGAATTTACTGAAAGCATAATGGGTGTATAGTAGATTGTTGATAAAAAAGGTTGCAATAATCTCTCCCATCCCTTGTAGGCATGCCCCTTTGCAGTGTAATTTTGCAATTCCTCACATTAAGAGATGCTTATTTCTCTACCTTTATGGGCTTGGCCATGTGACTTGCTTTGGCCAATGAGACATTAAAAAACATGTGCAAGCAAAAGGCTGAGAAGTCTTGTGTGTTGGTGGCTTGTCCTCTTTTGGCTGCAGCTAGACTCCTGAGAACATGATGTAAACAAGCCCAGGCTAGGCTGCCAAGAGCCACATGGAGGAGAACTATGGTGCCTCAGCTGAAAGTCTTTCAATCTCTAGCTGATGAATGAGGCCACCTTAGACCATCCAGTCTGGTCAAAGCTCCAAGAGACTGCAGTCATGTGAGTGAGCCCAGGTGAGACCAGCAGAACTGCCTAGCTGAGGCCATCAAAACTGCTGAAATGCAGAATCAGAGCAAATAAGATGGTCATAGTTTTAAGCCACAAGTTTGGATATGATTTATTATGTAGCAATAGATAACTGATATAGAAGTTCCTCATAGAATTATTGGAAAGGTTGGAAAACTAAGCTCAGAAAATGGACAGGAAAAAGGCAAGGCTAGACAGCAACCAAGATCAGAGCCCAAACCATGCATGGAATTAGTCCAGTGAAGACATTACTGCCATTGTTACTGATTCCGTGATGTCACAGCTTACAATGCTGCCCAAGGTACCAGATATAGCAAACATCCACTGCTAGAGTGAACCCTGGAAACCGGATGTTGCTGTGGTCATTGCTATATCGCTAGAATGGATTCTCCCGCATCCCTAATTCTTGTTGTTACTGGTTCACACTTCAATCTGTGGTCTGAAAATAACTAGCTGAGTCCAGGCCACATGTGTGCACCCTAGGTGGCAGCGAGGCTTGGCAAAAGAATATCAGGTCTTTTCAGCTTGCTATGAAGACTTAGATGGTGGGGAATTCCCTTTACCCAGTAAGTTCATATGCTGTGAAGCCATAAAAAGGACAAACGTACACTGTAGTTCTTTAATTAATTCAATCCTAACTGACTAGAAAAGGAAGCAACAGAGATTCCATAGAACTTGCATTAAAACAAAACAACAAAAAACTTCAGCCTTAACTCTGTTAAGTCAGCAAGCTCCTCACTGGACATTAACAAAGGCATTTTGGAGTTAAATCATCTTGAATAGGCAACTAGGAAAGCATTGTGGAACTGGGGTAAAGTTTTATTTTAACCATTTTCCAGAGAGATAACATCCCTAAAAGGAAGCATATGACATTTGCTCTTAAGATTTACCACCATTTGGCCTTTGAAACGTACTTAAATCCAAAGGGCACTTGGAGTCAGAGACATACAAAAGCAAAGCAGATATTTTAAGCCTCCTCAAAAATAGTTTCACCCATATATAACTCAAAAAGGGCAAATCTAGAAAAACAACATCCTTAAGATCAAGGATGCAAGATTTTATTACTATAGGCATCAGTTAAGAAATCATTTTCAAATAAATCACTAGCATAATCAAATACAAGATTGAAACCTTTCTTGCTTCTAAAGCTTAACAGAGGAAACAACTTAAAACATCAACATGAATAAAGGGATTTGCACATTATCCACACATTATCTCCTTTCTTCTCCTCACCCGAAGCTATGCTGAAGTAATGTTTGACAGCGATGGTCCCTGACAGCGTAGAGAGGACAGACAACATCCCAAGTTTTAAGCTGTCATAAGGAGTCTGGAGGGCACATTCACAGAGTGCCTGAAATGCAGAGGAGAAAGGAACACAAAGTTAAAACATCAATAGACTTTGAAACTGTCTACTCTTTTTAAATTTTCTAGCTTTTAGAAAAATTGTATCTTTTTTCACGATAAAAAACTTAAGTCAAACTGCCACAGCCAAGAGGAGCCTAAGGAGATACGTTAGCTAAATATAATGCAGTATCCTAGATGGGATCCTGGAACAGAAAAAGGACACCAGGTAAAAACTAAAGCAACTAGAACAAAGTATGAACTTAGGTTAATAATAATAATGTATCAATACTGGTTCATTAATTATAACAAGCATACCATGCTAATGTAAAATATCAATAATAGGTAAACTGGGTATGGGGTGTGTGAGAATCCTCTGTACTATCTTCTCCATTTTTCTGTAAATCTACACCTGTTCTAAAAAATAAAGCCTATTTAAAAAAAGTCTTCATGCGTGACTTTTTATTAAGACCACTTTGAATTATGTACTATTTAGTCCTCACAAGCAGAACCTCCACCATATTTTGCTTACCTGAGTGATATGAATATTAGTTCATGTATGTATATTTTTTTAAAATAATAGAGAGTGTGGCATCCTATCTCCTTTATAAGGGACTGAGCTACCTATCCTCCTCCATTTCAGGTCATTTACTCTATTTCTGACTAAGGTGGTCTGAAGTATTACTGAAAACAAGATGCTAGTTCTTATTTCAATGCAGTCAACTATAAATATATGCTCATAGTATAGTGACTCTTGCCTCATCCTGTATATTTACTCGTATGACTCTATGACATTACTGTATGTAATATAAAGGGTCAAATTAAATATAATACAAATACCCTGTTAAATTAAACTAATTCCCATTCTCCCACAAAGAGAAAGATTCAGAAAATAAGCAAAATTTAAAGACTAGCAGAAAAATTAAAAATAAAATTTCACAAGGGGTTAAATTAAACAATAAATTTAATATGACCCAAATAAAAATATCAACAAAATCTTGGGGGGGGGCCTTAGACAATCTGCTTCTAAAGATCATATAGAAAAATACAAATCAGCAAATATTTAGAAAAATTCTGGCAAAGTATAATGAGACAAAAGAAGCTCTACCAAATATTAAAATGTATAATAAACCTATAGAAATCAAAGAACATTTTCCTACTCATGGACAGAGAAATCAATGAGAGAGAACTGGTCCCTGAAATAGATTCAAACACACACAGAATATATGATAATGGCATTTCAAATCAGAGGGATTATTCAATAAATAGTTCAAGGACAACTGGCCAGTCACCTGGGTAAAACAAAACTAGATCCTTGTTTCTTTTTTATGGCAAATAAAAAAACTGTAAAAAGTACTAAGAGTTAACACGGGAAAAGAAAAAGTAAAATAAGATAACTGACAAAACTGGAAAAAAAAATTCATATCATATAAGATCAATAAAGGCCCAATAATCTTAATTTATGAAAAGTTCTTACTAATAAAAGTCCCAATAGAAAAATTAGTAGTTCGCAGATAAAATTTATAAAAATGACTTTTAAATATAAGATGGTAAGCCTCAGTCATAATTTGAATATATATATATTTTTTTTTTTGGTGAAGATTAGCCCTGAGCTAACATCTATTGCCAATCCTCCTCTTTTTGCTGAGGAAGATTGGCCCTGGGCTAACATCTGCGCCCATCTTCTTCTACTTTATATGTGGGACGCCTGCCGCCGTATGGCTTGATGAGTGGTGCATCGGTCCACACCTGGGATCCGAACCTGTGAACCCTGGGCTGCCAAGGTAGAGCACGTGAACTTAACTACTACACCACTGGGCTGGCCTCTGAAAATTTTAAATTAAAATAAGAGCTGCTTTTCACCAATCAGATTGGCCAAGATTGAAGTTTAATAATACATAACACTGAAAACAGTGTGGGGAAAAGGTGCTCTCACACACTGTTGATAGAAAGGTGAAATGGTGTAAACCTCATCGGTGGGTAACTGGCATTAAATATAAAAAAATTTTAAAGTATGTATCATTGAGCCCCAAAATTCCTCTTTTAGAAGTTTATGTCCACAAAGGTGATTTTTTTTTTCAAACAGGTCAATGTAGCAATGTAAACAGTAACAGTAGAAGTATTGGAAACAACTCTAATGTCCATCAGTGGGGGACTGGGAATATAAAGGGAGTATCACACAGCTGGTAAAAGAATACAGATCTATGTTCTAATATGAGATATTCCTCAAGATGCATTGTTAAGTGATAAAAGGTTCAGAACTTGCATATAGTATATTTTCATTTGTACGGAAAAAAGATGGGACATATACATGCTTGCATATGGATGAAAAAATTCAGGAAGGATACGTAAGAAACTACTAACAGTGTTTGCCTCTGCAGAGGAGACCTGAGGGAAGAGATGGAAGACACACTTATATTTCACTCATTCTACACCTCTGAACTTGGGGAATTTTTTATCATGTCTATGTATACTTTCTCAATTGAAAGAAAGACCTACTTACTAACAAAAATAGCAGTAGAAAAAGTTACCATGGAAGAAATGGAAATGAACTTGAAAGATAAAGTAGGTTTCCGACAATGGAAGGGAAGACAGTCTAGGTGATGCAAATAAAAACTGTGTTTGGAGTGTTTATTAGTGGCCTAAGAGGAGATACATCCAAAAGGCATGAAGGCTAGGAAAGAGAAACACTGAATAGGGAAGATTAGGCCAGATTATAGAAGGCCTTGAAAATAAGGCAGAGTAATTTAAACTTGATGAGAAAGGAAAAAGGAAGCCACTGGAGAGGAATAATGTCACCTGAAGTGTTAGGGAAGATTATTCTGGCAATAGTAAACAGAACAAGTTAACAAAGAGTTGAGTTAAGGAGCCAACCTACAGCCCATGGCAGTAATCCATGCAGGTGGTGATGATGATGGCCTGAACTAGAGCCTGGATGTAGGAATGAAAAGTAGAGGATACGTTTTGAGAGACATTTTGAAAGAGATTATAGGGCCGGCCCCGTGGCTTAGCAGTTAAGTGCGCACGCTCTGCTACTGGCAGCCCGGGTTCAGATCCCGGGCGCGCACCAACGCACCGCTTCTCCGGCCATGCTGAGGCCACGTCCCACATACAGCAACTAGAAGGATGTGCAGCTATGACACACAACTATCTACTGGGGCTTTGGGGGAAAAAAATAAAATAAATAAAATTAAAAAAAAAAAAAAAGAAAGAGATTATATATGCGGGAACGAACAAGAAAGATTCAATGATTATTACAAAATTCCAAACCTGATGATCAGAGAATGTTAATTCCACTTACAAAGATGGAGAATTTATGGGGATAAGCTAATTTCAGAGGAAGGACAGAAAATAGGAAGAGATAGGAAGTCCAAGAAGAACTATGCATTTGGAAACGGAGATGCAGCAGATTTTTAATTGGAAGACCAGCATTAGAATTCTGGCTCTGCCACTTACCATCTCTGTGATCTGAGCCAATTACTGAAATCTTTGAATCTCAACTTCTTTGTAAAATGCGGTAAAGATTTATACAGAATTGCTGTTTTCATATAGAACCTCTCTGGAAAAACATACAAGAAATCAGAAACTGGTTGCCAAAGGCAAAGAAGCTGAGTGGATGGCAGAACAATAAGTGGGAAATATTTTACTATGTATCCTTTTGTAGCTTGTGAATTTTGACACACAAATGTATTGGCATTAAAAGAAATGAATTAGATTTTAAAATAAAATATAAGCAGGGGCAACATCTATTTTTGTAAGATTAAATAGCTATGGAGAGTCAAAGCACTGTGCAACCTCTACAAGCGACTATGCTGGAGAGCAATTCAGAAGCTCAGGTAGAAGGACTAGAATGTTGGAGAATGCACGTACTGCTGTTAAGGGAAGCCACTAGAACAGCAGAGAATAAAGAGAAGAAAGCACCTAGACTCAATTCAACTCAAAGGAAAAGGGGCAGTGAAGAACACAGAGAAGGTACCCATTAGAGAGTGGAAAGAATGAGTGAGGATAGTTGAGTGCCAAGAAGCCAAGAGAAGGGTAGGTTGACAGTGTCAAATGTTTTAAAAGAAAAGATGAGGGGCCAGCCCCATGGTGTAGTGGTTAAGTTCGGCGCGCTCTGCTTTGGTGGCCTGGGTTCGTGGGTTCGGGTCCCGTGTGCAGACATACTCCACGTGTCAAGCCATGCTGTAGTGGCGACCCACATACAAAAATAAAAAAAATTATAAGGCAAGATTGGCACAGATGTTAGCTCAGGGCCAATCTTTCTCAAGCAAAAAGAGGAGGACTGGCAACAGATGTTAGCTCAGGAACGATCTTCCTGCCCCAAAAAAGAAAAAAAAAGAAAAGATGATAAAGGCAGAAGAAGCCTCTGGATTTAGCATTAAGAACACTAGTGACCTTTTAAATGCCTAAGCAAAGTGACAGAGAAACAGATCTAAATGCAAGTGTGTTAAACAAAAAGTAGGGGATGAAGAAATAAACGCAGATGTAGAGGTTGCTTTTGAAGTTCAAAAGAAAGCATTTTTTAAAAAGTAACTGTGACTGGGTAATACCATAATTTTTATTTATTCATTCACATACTCAGGCCATTTCCATTTATCTACTTTTTATTGCCTAAACTGTCCTGCTTTATTTATTTTTTTTTTAAGACTTTATTTATTTTATTTTTTGCCCCCAAAGCCCCAGTAGATAGTTGTATGTCATAGCTGCACACCCTTCTAGTTGCTGTATGTGGGACTCGGCCCCAGGATGGACAGAGAAGTGGTGCCTCGATGCGCACCCGGGATCCGAACCCGGGCCCCCAGCATCGCAGCGTGCGCACTTAACCACCAAGCCACAGGGCCGGCCCTAAACTGTCCTGCTTTATACTGTTAATTAGCTTATAGTTAGGAATAAAATCCTCAACCAAATAGCTCCACAGGTCAGGGACTATGTCCCATATTTATATGTATTCAAAATTATGCCCTATAAAGTGCTCTGTGTATAAGAGACATTTAACCTTTTGGAATAATCGAGAAGGAAAGTTGAGACATTTTATATAAGATAATGATATTAATAATTTTGAAGAAGGAAGAAGAATTTTACCATTTGAAAAACTAAACAAAATGTTAGAAAATCTTATGATAAAGTTATTTACAATGTTATCTTCTAATTTCCGTCACTTAGCACAGTACTGGGTACCTAAAATGCTCTCAGTAAATACATACTGATTTAAAGGTTCATTAATTCAAATTAGTAAGCTTAACAGAGCACATCATGAAGTTCCCCAGAGATGGCACATCAATCATATTTCAATGATGAAATCTGGTTCAAGTTTCTGTTTCAAGGACATTACCTATTACAAAATTGTTCTTACCAGAACCATTTTTGATATCAACAAAAAGGAGAAATCTGACACTTCAAATGGGGCTCCCTTTCTCACTCACCGCCACTATCTTCTGCACTGACTGTTTGGTCTGAATTTCTATCTCTATGCTGGTTTAACTCACTGCTCAACCAAGACTCTGTCCTGAATTACTGTTTTCTGGGTCAGTTCCTAAATAGGGGCTTCTCCTCTAACCTAGAATGGGACTGGCCACCAGGGATGTGTTCTGGAAAAGCAAGGAAAAAAGTTTATGATCTTTAAAGTAAAGAAAGATGTTCTGTTTAAAAGTACTCTGTCAGAGATATAACACCTCTAAACGTTCATCTCTATTGTACTAACTGCAAAGAAAAAGATTATTAAAAGAACGAATTCTCAGGCTTAACTTGTCATTCCTTCTAGTATCAGGTAAGGTACAAATCAGAACTCTCAGGAGAGATAAAGCCAAAAATAAAATTATGTCTGAGAATATCCATAACAAATAATCTTTTGCTTTGTAACAGAGAGGTTACATAAATCAACCTCTTCAGATAAGACTATATCATCAGAATAGTATAAACATTAACACAGATCAGCACCAAGTAAAATGGATATTTAGCAAGGCATAAAAAACACCCAAAGAAAAATATACCTGAAAAAATATATTTGTTCCTATGAAATTAATTCTGTTTTTGATTACTTTAATAATAATACACTATACTTGGGCCTTGATTTAGGCCCTTCCTTTCTTCAGGTTTTTGAAACATTCAGAATGAAAGCATTTATACAAATTATAATACCTACCAACACACCAGTAAAAGTAGCAATGGAATGGACACAATTTGTACTCGAAATACCAAAACTCAAAAATCAATCAGCAGTGATAAGATTGACTGAGAGGAAGGAAGGAAAGAAAGAAGAAAGAAAGAAAAGAGGGAGAGAGGAAGCCCTAGGAAAAAAATAATTATTCTTGGTAATTGAGAGTAAAATTCAAATTTGAAATCAACAAAGTATTAACTTGTAAAGGTTAAATCATTAGAACTGTTTTTCTCTGCTCTATTTCAATATTTTCAAAAATATATCTAGGCTTTGAAAAATGATAATCAATACATTCATTTAATTAAAATCAATATACTCAGGTTTCAGGCACAGGGGAAAAAATTCTTTGTGGGAGAGACAAATATTAAAAAATACATATTTTCAATTAAACATAACCAAACAAAACAGCCACAGGGAAGATAAATCAGAATAAAAAATTCAGGGGATGATGTGGTATAATAAATATTAGTAAGCTGTAAAATCTACAAAATAGTTAATGTTTAAGTAACTGTTAATGTGGTTGTAAAGTTCAATGCAAATATGAAAAAATTTATTATGAACAAGAAATTGCATAGTATAAAAAGATGACTGGAAATTAAATTCCAGATTATTTTAATAAGATGTGTAGGGGGAGGGGAATGAAGGGGACTAGAAAAGAGAATTTAAGCCTGCTAAAATTTACAACATTTCAACCACCATACTTTCCATTCTTAACAGAGATACACAAGTTCTTATATTAATATATATTGAATATAGATAGGGAAAGTAAAAATAACATTTAATTAGCATGTTAAAATCTTTTAATTCACTAGAGAATAAAGGAACAAAGAAAATGATCAAAATAACAGGAAAGTAACGCAACAAAGGAAACAAAAAGAATGCATTATAAACAGCAGAAGAGAAGATGGAAGAAGTAAGTAAAAAACCTCAGTTGTATCAATAAATGTAAATAAGTTATGTTACACTATTAAAAAAGATTCAGATTAAGTCTAAAGACATAAATCTAACTATATGCTCTTTATAAGAATCAAACCTAAACGACAGAGAAAGGTCAAGCATAAAATTGGCAAACATCTGATAGATACATGCAAAGAAAAATAAACAAGTGGCAATACTAACAATACATAAAGAATTTGAGGCAAAAAGCTTTAAAAAAGAGAGAGAATTCTTTTACATTAATGAAAGTTCTGTCTGTGGAACAAGATAGCATCAAGATTTTTAAGTTAAAATGGTTAGATATAAATTGGCATGAGAAGCTAATGAGTTATCAAAACCTCACAGATCAAGAGAAAAAATTAACTTAAGATATAGTATACTTGAGTAATATCATTAATAAAGTAGATTCTATATAGCTTTATATTGAATTACATTATAATATATAATACATATATATATGCATAATATATAGTATATGCTTATCTATATATTGTATATAACATATTACATATAACATATAGCTGTATGTTATATATAAAATTATATTATACAGAAATATTTTCTATGTAATTATTCAGAATATATTATATAGAAATAATATTATATAGAAAATATACTTTCTTCTCAAATTCTATGAACTATTTACAAAAAGGATCCTATACTGGGCCACAAAGAAACTTTAATAACAAAAGGTTAGCAACAACAAAAATTCCATCAACAAATATAAAAAGCTAATCACTTCAAAAATAGAAACTTCTAGTTATAAGATAAATAACTACAGGGATGTAATGTACAACATGATGACTATAGGTAATACTGCTGCATGATATATACGAAAGTTGTTAAGAGAGTAAATCCTATGAGTTCTCATCATAAGAAAAAACTTTTTTTTCTTTCTTTGTTTTTTCTTTTCATTGTATCTATATGAGATGATGGATGCTAACTAAACTTATTGGAGTAATCATTTCATAACATATGTAAGTCAAACTATTATGCTGTACACCTTAAACTTATACACTGATGTTATGTCAATTATATCTCAATAAAACTGGAAAAAAAGAATAAGAATAAAGACAAAAAAAGAAAACATTTAAACTAATTCCAGTGTCAAAGAGGAAATCAAAATTGCTCTCATGGAAATTTAAAAAAAAACCCAAACTTTAGAATACCACTAAAACCATGAAACACTTAGGAACGAATCTATAGAATATGTGGAAGATTCGTATAGTGCCGAAAACTAAAAACTGCTGATGAGAAATTGAGGAAGGTCTAAATAAATGGAGATATACACCAAATTCATGGATCAGAAAACAATACTATTAAGATGTCAATTCTTTCCAAATTGATCTACAGATACAAATACCAATCAGAATCCTAGTGGGCTTTTTTGCAGAATTTGACAAATTGATTCTAAATTTTATGTGGAAAAGCAAAGGAGCTAGAACATCCAAAATAATTTTGAAAAAGAAATACAAAGCTAGAGGAGTCACACAACCTGATTCCAAGACTTATCATAAAGCTACAGTAATCAAGACAGTGTACTACTGACTTAAGGATAGGCACACAGACCAAAGGAACAGAACAGAACAGAATCCAGAAAAAGACGTATATAGATAAGGTCAACTGATTTTCAACAAAGATGCTACAGTAATTCCATGGAGAAAGGATAATCTTTTCAACAAATGGTGCTGGAACATCTGGCCATCCAAATGCACCTTGATCCCTACCTTGTACCATATATAACAGTCAACTCAAAATCAATCACACAGAGCTAAACATAAAACTTAAAAACTCTAAAACTTCCAGAAGAAAACATAAGAGAAAATCTTTGTGACCTTGAGTTAAGCAAAGATTTCCTAGATAAAACACAGAAAACACAACCCAAAAAAGAAAAAATTGATAAACTGGATTTCATCAAAATAAAAAAATTCTGCTCTTCAAAAGACACTGTATTAAAGGCAAATACTGACAGGAAATATTTGCAAAATACACATCTGATAAAGTATTTGATTCAGAATATATAATAAAAACTCAATAACAAGATAATCTAAAAAAATGCATAAAAGACTAGAATAGGCACTTCACCAAAGAAGAGATATGAATAACAAGTCTATAAGATGCTCAACATCATTAGTCATTAGGGAAATGCAAACTAAAACCATGATGAGATACTACTACAAACCTATTAAAATACGTAAACTTACAAAACCATACAATGAAAAGTGCTAGCAAGGTTACATAACCAGAACTCTCATACATTGCTGGTGGGTATGTAAAATAGTACAGCCATTATGGAAAACAGTTTGGCAGGTTCTTACAAAGCTAAACATACATTTACCACATAACCCAGCAATTCCACTCCTAGGTATTTACCCAAGAAATGTCCAACAAAGACCTGTACAATAGCAGTCTTATTTATAAGAGCCAAAAACAAAAATGGAAATCCAAATGTCCAACAACTTGTGAATGGATAAACAAACTGTGGTGTGTCCACACATTGGGATAGTACTCAGCAATAAAAAGCAGTGAACTACTGCTTCATGCAACAACATGTATGAACATCAAAAGCATTGGCTAAGTAAAAGAAGCCATACCTAAAAGGCTACATACTGTATGATTCCATTTATATTCTGGAAAGACAAAATTATAGGGACAGAAATCAGATTGGTGGCTGTCAGGGGGTGGGAGAAGGAATGACTACAGGTGGGCTTGAAGGAACTTTCTGGGGTGATGAAAATGTTCTATATCTCAATTGTGGTGGTTGTTACACGACTATATACATTTGTCAAAACTCATCCAACTGTATACCTAGAAAGGTTTCTGTAAATAAATTATACCACAATAAATCTGACTTTTTAAAAAATGCATTTCAAATTAATAGCAATGAGAACACTAGAAGATATAATTTATGGAATATGGCCAATCTGCACTAAGAGGAAAACTGATAGCCTTAAGTGCTCTCATCATTAAACAAGAAGAATAAAAATAAATATACCAAACTCTTGAAAAAGATAAGAAAGCCATGCTTCTGGCAAGTCTAGTCCAGAAAAGGGGGATATAAACACAAACACAATAATGAGAATAAAATAAAAATAAAACTTCAAATACAAAGACACTAAAAATTATAAAGTGTTCTTCATATTGATACTAACGAATCTGAGAAATGTATTAAATGGAAAACGAATTATCAAAACTGATTCAAGAAGAGGTAGAAAACTTTGATAGGGGAATAACAATGTAAGTAATTGGAAATATTCTCAAAACACTATCCCTGGAAAAAGTTCCAGGTTCAGATGGACTTATGGCACTTTTTAAGCTATACCTTCAGGAGACAGAAAATTTCTATGTCATAGCTCTTAACTATTCCAGAGCATAGAAAGAGAAAGCTCTCAATTCATTTTATTAAGACAGCATAATCCCAACTATAAAATCTGTCAAAGCGTACAAGAAGGAAAACTATAGAATAATCTTACCTTTAATATAGTTTTTTAGAGCTATTCTTCAAAAAGCATTTTTATGTATATGCCAGACACCATATATATCGCTTCACTCAAATATCTTAACTACCTGGCAGTCCTCTATTTCCCTAGTTTATTTGCATTTCTTTGTTTCTTCAAATCTTGCTTTGCATCCTCCATTCTCACCCACACCTTGTGATTATGTTTCCTAATTAACTACAAAAATCAAAATAAAAACAATCACAAAACACTTTTCACAAGTTCTTTTCTTTTTTTTTTGCTGGTTCTTTCTCATTTCATCAATCCCTAAATCTCCTCTATTTATACTCTCTCCCTAGATGACTCATCCAGTCTCATGGCTTTAAATACCATCTATAAACGCATGACTCTCATATTTACAACTTCAGCTAGATGTGTTCACTAAACTCCAGACTCATATGTCCTTGGCATCTCCATTTGGATGTATGACACTGTAAACTTTATACACTCAGAACTGAACTGCTGATCTTCCCTTCAAGAAATAAGCCTCCCAGGATCTTACCCATTCCAAGTAAATTTGTTGAAGACAAAAACCTTCAAGTCATCCTTTCTTTTATACTCTATATATAATCTGCCAGTAAATCCATCAGCTTTGCCTTTAAAATACATCCAGAATATTACCACTTCTCACTGCTACCCCCAGGACCCCCCTGGTTCAGGAACCTAGTATTTTTTAACTGGATTATTTATAACCGCCTCCTAAACGTTCTCCCTGCTTCTGCCCTTGCGCCCCTACAATCTAGTCTCAATATAGCTAAACCAGAGAGAGTCTTTTAAAACTCAAGTCAAGTAATGCCCTCTGCCCCCGACCCCTCACCCTCCATCCCCTGGTAACCACCATTTTACTCTCTGTTTTTAGCAGTTTGGTCTTTTCAGATTCCACATATAAGTGATATCATATAGTATTTGTTTTTCTCTGTCTGACTTGGAGGTGGGGGTGGGGAGATAAGACAGATATTGTTTAAGGATACAAACTTGCAGCGAGTAGTAAATAAGTCCTAGAGATCTAATGCACAGTATAGTGAACATAGACAACAATATTGTATTATAATCATCAAACTTGCTAAGAGACTAGAATGTGATTATTCCAACCAGTAAAAAGAAACAATAATTACATAACGTGATACAAGTGCTAATTAGCACTACAATGGCAATCATATTACAATATATAAATGTATCAAATTAACATGTTGTACACTTTAAATTTATACAATGTTATATGTCAAATATATTTCAATTAAAAAAAAAAAGATAATATTCTCTGCTCGAAATCTTCCAATGGCAATTCACGTCACGCAGAATAAAAAACAGAAGTCCTTACTTACAAAGGACTCAAAGGCTCTAAATGACCTGCTCCTCCCATCCAACCATCTGTCTAACAGTATCTCCTACTCACCTCCCCTTATTTACAGTCACGTTGACCTCACAATCATGAATGCTCTCACCGCAGGGCCTTTCCTGCTGTTCTCTCTGCTGGTAACACTCTTCCTTCAGGGGCCCATGAAGCTGGCATTCCCTCCATCAGGCCCTGCTCAAATGTCAACTTCTTAATGAGGGCTCCCCTGACCACCCTATTTAAAATTGCAACCTCCATCTCCCACACTCACTAATCCTCTCACCTGACTTGATTTTTTCCCACAGCACATATCACTATCTGACCCCTCTACCTAACAGAAGCAAATGCAAATCTTCTCCAGAGGAATGCACTGTCATTCTGGGCTTTTTAATTTTTTTATTGAGGTAACATTAGTTTATATTACATAAATTTCAAGTGTACATCATTATATTTTGATTTCTGTGTAGACCATTCTGGGCCATAAAGAATTCCCACACGTACTTTTCCAAGGAAAATGAGTACTTCAAGGTAAAAAACAGCCAAGTACACAAGGAAAAGGGTACAACATTAGAGAACAAATAGAAATAGACAGCAGAGACAGATCTGAAAAGACTTAGATAAGCTGGAGAGATAACTATTGAATTAAAACATATATCAGGAGAAATCATTCAGAACACAGCACAAAGAGATAAAGAGATGGAAAATAAAAAGATAAGGAACATAGAGGATTAATGGAAGGGCTAACATATATTTAATTGGAGATCCAGAAGGAAAGGTGAGCGAGACTGGCAATATCTGAAGGAATTATGGCTGACACTTTTCCAGAACTACTGAAAGACACCAATCTTATGATTCAAAAAAATCAATAATCTAGATAGTTTAAACAGAAGAAATCCACAACCAGACATTTCATAGTGAAAATGCAGATGACCAAATTAAAGAGAAAAATTTAAAAGCAGGAAAAAAAAAATTCCTTCAAAGAGTACTGCTACTCCTCAGCAGTAATAATGGAAATCAGTAGACAGCAGAATGGTATCCTCAATGCCTTGGCATTCTATTCCTAGAGAAAGTATCTTTCAACACTGAGGGTAAAATGAAGACATTTTCAGGCAAACAAATATTGGGAGAATTCACCATACAGACCCTCACTAAAGGACTTTCCAAAGGCAGAAGGAAAAGTATTCCAGAGAGAAAGTTTGAGATTCAAGAAGAGCAAAGGTGGGGCCGGCCCCGTGGCTTAGCGGTTAAGTGCGTGCGCTCCGCTGCCGGCGGCCCGGGTTCGGATCCCGGGTGCGCACCGAGGCACCACTCCTCCAGCCATGCTGAGGCCGCGTCCCACATACAGCAACTAGAAGGATGTGCAGCTATGATAGACAACTATGTACTGGGGCTTTGGGGGAAAAATAAATAAATAAAATCTTTAAAAAAAAAAAAAAGAAGAGCAAAGGCAGTGGAAGATCCAAATGATCACTGAGTTTATAAAACAATAACAGAACTGTTTGATAAGAAAAGATAGAATTAAGACACATTACAACAATATATAATAGTTTAGAGAGATGTAAATGGAGTTAAAATGTGCTCTAAGATCTTAGTAGCAGAATTAACATAAGACATATCTGAAACATAAAGACTGGAAGTAAAAAGAAGGCAAACAATCTGCCATGTAAATACATCTAGGAGAAAGCTAAGTAGCTATATTAATATCAGACAAAATAGACTTACGCAAAAGATACATTAAAGAGAACTAAATAAATGGAAATATATAACATATTCATGCATTAGAAGACTTAACATTGCAAAGACATCAATTTCTTACAAATTGATCTTTCTACTAAATGCAATCCCAATCAAATTATCAACTTTTTTTTTAAGTGGAACTTTACCAGCTGCTTCTGAAATGTATTCAAAATTGCCAAAGACCAATAAAGTACGGGTACCCAGAATATATAAAGAATGACTACAAATCAACAGAAAAATAAGCAAGAGACTTGAATAGTCATGTCACAAAAGAGGAAATCGAAATGGTTAATAAACATATTAAAAAGATGTCCAGGGCTGGCCCGGGCACAGCGGTTAAGTTTGTGCGTTCTGTTTTGGTGGCCCACTGTTCACCGGTTCAGATCCTGGGCACGGACCTACTTACCACTCATGAAGCCATGCTGAGGTGGCGTCCCATATAGAACAGCTACAACTCTACAACTATGATACACAACTATGTACTGGGGCTTTGGGGAGAAAAAAGAAAAAAGAGGAAGATTGGAAACAGATGTTAGCACAGGGCCAACCTCCCTCAAAAAAAAAAAGAGAAAGAAAGAAAGAAAGAATTAAAATTAAAAAAAAAGATATTCAGGGGCTGGCCCAGTGGCGTTAGCGGTTAAGTGTGCGCGCTCCGCTTCAGCAGCCCGGGGTTTGCAGGTTCGGATCCCGGGAGCGCACTGATGCCTCGCTTGTTACACCATGCTGTGGCGGTGTCCCATATAAAGTAGAGGAAGATGGGCATGGATGTTAGCTCAGGGCCAATTTTCCTCAAAAAAAGAGGGGAGGATTGGCATCGGATGTTAGCTCAGGGTTAGTCCTCCTCACCAAAAAACAAAACAAACAAACAAAAAAAGATGTTCAACTTCTTTGGTAATCAAGAAATTACAAATTAAAACTACAACTTCTAGGGGCTGGCCCAGTGGCATAGTGGTTAAGTTCCCGTGCTCTGTTTTGGCAGCCCGGGGTTCCTGGGCAGATCCCGGGCATGGACCTACACACTGCTCATCAAGCCATGCTGCGGCGGTGTCCCATATACAAAAAAGTGGAGGAAGACTGGCACAGATGTTAGCTCAGGGAAAATCTTCTTCAAGCAAAAAGAGGAAGATTGGCGATGGATGTTAGCTCAGGGCCAATGTTCCTCATCAAAAAAACCCCACAAAAAACAAAAAACTACAACTTCTAAACTGGTAAAAATGCAAAAGTCTGATAGTTCCATGTGTTGACAAGGATGTGGATCAATGGACACTCCTCTACACTGCTGTTAGGAATGTAAATCGCTTCAATCATTTTGGAAAACAAATTGACATTATCTGGTAAAGTTGAAGATATACATATTCTGTAAGTCAGCAATTTCACTCTTAGGTATACACTCTAAAGAAATTCTTGCACACGTGCACCAGGAGACACATAGAAGAATGCTCATGGCAGCATTGTTTGCAAGAGCCCCATGCTGGAAATAACCCATCAAGAGCAAATAAACTGTGGTCCATCCATATAATGGAATACTACATAGCAATTAAAGGGAAAAAATATGCAACCACATGGATGACTCTTGCCAGTAGAATGTCGAGCAAAAGAAGTAAAAACAAATAAAACTAAACAATATTTTTTAGGCAGCCATATATAGATGGTAAAACTATAAAGAACACAGAAATGATTATCACAAAAATCAATAGTCGTTTCCTTTGGATAGGTGTTAAGGTTCTGATCAAGAAGGACTGCACGAGGGAAGGAGGCAGGATTCTGTGATCCTACAGTGTTCCATTTCTAGCTAGATGGTGGCTACATGGATTTTCACTTACAATTATTATTTAAACTATTAAATTTCCTTTTTACATACTTTTCCGTATGTGTGATCTATCTCACACGAAGGAAAAAAATGAGAAGAAATAATACAGTGCTCTCACTGGGTTTGGTTCCCTAAAGTGACTAAGCACATTCTCTTCTTGGAAAGACAATACTGTTTAGTAGAAAAAGCACTAGAGGACAGAGCTCTCTTAATTAAATTCTTAATTAAGTCCTCTCAAGAAGCTCTCTTAAGCATATTAAGTCTCTCTGAACCCTAATTTGCTCACCTGCTAAATGCAAATAGTAAGAATTACCCTTATCTCTTGGGGTATTTGTGACTAAACAGTCATAACACATTGAAATGTTTAAAAATTGCAAACAAACAAAAAACTAACAAAGCAGCCTACTTTCCATAATCTGAAATTCAAAGGTTTTTGTTATACTGTAGCTATGACGATACTGAGAGATAAAAAAAATCCATGAAAACAAAGGTTGAATTCTAATAATCTGCCACTTCACTTTAAACAGCATTTTTTTGGAAAATGGTACATCTGTTATCAGTAATGGGTAAACAAATAGGGTTCCATTTTGAGAAAAAATAAATATAAAATATTAATTTAACCTCAGAAATGCTATAAAAGATGTCACAGTAAAAGTCTAGAGACAGACGAGATCTACTCTTGCATTTACAAAAGAAAACTTAAAAACGTCTTTCCCTCTCCATGAAAAGGAGAAATATACTTTGTCAAGTTACCCCATCCAGCACCTTCTCCCTAATAAATCATAGCATCAAAATTGTTCTCCCTAAATTGAGTAAAGGAGACAGAAATAAAATAACTAATTTAACTGGGCTTTTCAATTATCCTTAGTGCTGCTATGGGAAAATTAACAAGATATTGAAAGACAAGGGTAATTCACTAAAACAAACTTAAACCATAGAAGTTTTATGTATTTACTTTGCCACTTATAAAATAACTTCTGCCACAAATATCGACAACGCTCTTAGAAATTTTTCATATTCAAACACTTAGAAGATGACAAAGATGATATTAAAATGTACAGCAAAACTACTCTATTACAATCATATTATTTTTCTATACGAAATATTAATGTTCAAAGTTCTACATACCTGAATGTTTTCCCTACTCCAAGTATGTGGTGTTTTATTGGCAAGTAATTTCAGATCTTGAATAGCAAGTCTCTTTACTGCTTTCCTGGGGTCATTCTTCAAATACTGCAATAGAAGCTGAATCTATAAAGGAAATAAGTCACTCCATGAACAATCCTGTCACTGAAATTATCATTAGGGATGCAGTGTGGTATAGTGAAACTTTTAGATTTGAGACAGGGCTCGTTTCAAATAACAGCCCTGTCATTCATCAGCTATGCGCCCATGTTTGGACCTCTTTCTCCTCGTGTATAAAAATACACTATCATTTAATTTGTAAGGTTCCAGCATAGGGCCTGGCCTTTAACATTCGATTCTTTCTTTTCTTTACTGCCAACTCCATGCTCTGCCATGTACCTCACCCCCACCTCATTTTCCTCAAGGGCTCCCAAAAATCAGTACTATGAATATAGAGAAGGAAAAAGCAAGCAAAAGGAAATTAAACTGATCTTTATCAGAGAAAGAGACTTTAATATTATCAAAACGCATGGATTACTTACTTATTTGTTAGCATATAACTAATAGGCAAGTTTACTGAAGAAAAGGCAGTTTAAAGAAAACTGAAATTACCTGCTTAGGTGTATCAACCAAAGATGAAGCTGCAAGCAGAGTAAAAGTGTGCAAAGAAACGATCACCATTTTGGTGGAAGGATAGGACGTGACTAGCTGTTGTAAAAGCTGACGAGCACTGGACGCCAGGATCGCATCATGGTGCATGTGCTGTAGGATGGGGATCAACTTCAGCTTCAAGTCTACTGGTGTGGCTAAACCTAGATACAGAAAGAATTCTTAGAGACTTCTGATTACCATCCTTTATAGTACTTCACATTTAAAAGGTATGATTCAATTAGCAAAACGGCCATTTAAAAACAAATAGTATACTAACACTATGCTCATAACATTAAAGATACTTATACTAAAGCTAATCAATAAGTTCAATAGTTTTTTTCCAGAAGTATTTATCATAACATTAATTTTTCAGTAATTATAAAACTACATGCTTATAGTAGAAAATGCCCTTAAAGTGAAAGAGAAAGCAAAGTCGTATTTGCTGCCTATGTCTTCGCACAGCATACCAAAAAGATATACATATACACATACACTCAATAGCTACAATTTGATTATATCTGCAATTTTAATTATTTCCTTCAATACTAAGTCAAGATCAGGATGTGAAAAGACTGTATGTGGAGTGCTTTTGAAGTTCTCCAAACTTTGTGTAGCCATGCCTTTCTTTACTGCAGCTGGAATCCCATGAAGATTCACTCCAATGCATCTTTTCCTTCAACATTGGAGCTAAAAAGCAAAAAAAATCTTCTCTTCTACAGCATGGCTTTGCAGTGATAAAGAACAAAAAATTGTCAATCATAATGTACTGCATATATGCCAAAAGCTAATTTATACTCCGAAGATCAGTGGTTTTCCCATTGTGAAATAACTGTTAGTGTGAATATATGATAGCATTACAACTTCCAGCGGTGGCTTACATCAACAAACTCCCTTGCCAGCTGGCCTTCATTTGGGTTTGGTCAAAGCAGAGACCCCCAGGAAATGGAGAGGGAGAAGAGTGAGGTCAGACTATTTACTCCCTGGGATTTCTGTCTGCAGGGTCATATCATGCTTACGTTATTATCATTTCAATCCTTAAGGTACCGAATACATTTGACACTGCAGACCATTCTGTCTTTGAAAGTCTCTCTCAATGGCTTCAGCTTTTTCACACTCTTCCTGTTTTTTGTCCTTTCTCTGGCTGTTCCTTCTCAACCTCTTTGTATTCTCCTCTTTTATCTGTACCTTAATTTCTGTTATTCCTTGGGGTTGGTAACAAATTCTCTTCTCACCCAATGTACTTTCCCTGAGCGAGCTGCTATAATCCCGTGGCTTCCACTATCAGCTATACGCTGAAGACTGCCTCCCACCCCTCCCAACTTCAGCTACATATATCCCATTACCTACTGGTTATCTCCAATGGGATATCTCAGAGCATTCTGTACTTAATAGGGCCCAAAGAGAACTTCTGATCTTCACCATGAAATTAGCCCTCCAAAATTTTTCCCATTTCAGTATATGACAACTCTATCATTACAGCTCCTCAGACCTTGGAGTCTTTCTTGATTCCTTTATTTCTCAAAACCCACATTCAAATTTATTAGCAAATCTTCTTGGTTCTATCTTCAAAATATAACCCAAATCTGACTATGTCTTTCCAACTCCATTGCTACCACACTGGTCCATTTCCACCACCACCTCTTGACGGGATTATTGCAAAAGTATTCTCCCTACTTAGGCCTTTCCCCATGGAAGACTCCTATCTCATATCCCCCTACCCCCTTCTCTGCAAGTCTCTTCTCAACCAAGTAGTCAGAGGGATTCTTTGTCTGTGTTTATAGATATCTTTACCGAAGGTTTAGGGAGACTCAGAAATCTTACTTCGCAAAAACACAAGCAGTTTAAAATTAAATGTAAGGATACTTTATTCCTAAAACTCCTCTGCCACTTATCTATGCTGGGCTCCCATCTTTCTCTGCCTTGCCCCCACTCCCACCCTTGTGCTTTTCTTTCCTTCTTTCTTTCAACTTTCTAATTCCTGTTCTTTTGCTTTAATTTTTTCATAGATTAAATGTAAGGAACAATAATGGATCTTAAGTGCGCATATTAATGGATTTCTACATATGAATATACCCATCATCTTGATAAAAGAATACTCCAGCATCCTAGGAGGCTCACCTGTATAGCTTACATCAACTCCCCTGCTATTTGCCCTGTTTGGGTTTAGCCAGTGGGAGCCCCAGTAGGAGATGGGAGGGAGAAGAATGAGGTCAGAGTATTCATTCCCTGGTTCTCTCTCTCTGTAGGGTCACATCAAGCCACATCACACTGAAGGTCAATTTTCCCAAGTGGCCCTCTTGACATGACTCCAGGTTTCTGGTACCACTCATTCCCCTGCACCCTAGAGGGGTACAGCACTACATTATCTCCTATAGCTTATCGTGCCCACACCTTCATAAATGGCTCCTTCATTAAACTCTCCTTGGATTATCTTAATTCAAGTATGACATCTGTTTTCTGCTGAGATCTTGTCTGATACAGCGGGCATTCAATAAAAACCTGCTCAGTGAATGACTGATGCTTCCTTCTAATGATAGCTTTCTGTAGGATAGCCCTTTTCTGGTGGTGGGAAAAGAAGACAAAGGAATGAAGGGGAACAGGACAAATCTCAAGCACTGTATCTTGGTCTTCAATTAAGTGATTCTATTCTGGCTCCATTTCTTTTTCTGTAAAATAGACATAACAGTATTACCTGCCAAGTCTGCCAAGTTGCACAATTTAAAGAAATACCATTTAGAAAAATATAAAGAAAGTAGTGCTCTCTACAGTTGTGCAATACTGTAGCCGTAGAGTTCCCTTTTATGAATATTATGAGGGTAAATGGGGTTAATAACATGAAGCATAGCATGGAAGAGGAGACTAGAAAACTAGGGCTTTGTAGGATACGGTAAGGAATTTGGATTTGATTTTAGTTGCAACTGGAAGACACTGGAGGGACATTAGAAGAGTGAAGAGAGAGCCCCAGATCAGAATGTTCTTCCCCTAAGTATCTGCCTTTCTCACTCAAATATCACTTCATCAGACGCCTTCTTTGAGCAACATATATAAAATAGAGAAGTACCCCCTTCCACCCTGCCATCTACTCTGAGGACTCTATCCTTCTTATCTCACTTTTCCTCCATAGCACCTGATATGTCATATTTTCATTTGTCTATTGTCATTCCCCTTGTTCTGCCACTAGAACGTAGGTTACACAAGGGCAAGGACTTTGTTTTGTTCTCTACCGTACTCTAAACACCTAGAATAGTTCTGGCATTTACAAGATGCTTAGTAAATATTATCTGAATGAACAAATGAATGAATAGTGACCAGCACATAGGAAGTACTTAATAAATGTTAGCAGCTATTATTAATATAAATCCCATTAAGTCACTTCATAATACTAAATGAAGCATACATACCTTGAATCATTTCACTGATTTTGTTACAGATTCCTACAGCAAAATCCCTGTGGAAGGAGAGAACAGCAAAAACTTTAAAATCAAAAAATTAAATCTGCTTAAGTTTTCTAAGGACTTAAAAGAAACAGAACACAATCAGCACAGGAGAAACGCAATACTCCAAATCGTAACTAATATTCCAGCGGTCAGGTGCTGGGGGTGGTGTAAGAAACGCAAATGTCCAAACTCCAATCAGCAATGGGCTTATGCCAACACTGTTCTCACAGGGTATTCAAGGAAAGGTGCTCTGATTTACAAGTGCTGTTGCAACTGGCATCACTGAGCGATACTGTCTGAAAGATTTAAGGTCACTATCTCCATCTACAATATTTTATGATATACTTTTAATTAAGAAACGCTTTTAACACACAACTGACTACATAATCAATAAAATATATTGCGAATATTCTGAATTTTAGAAAAATAGAGTAAGTATGAAGCAGTAGAAATGCAGTAGGAAATACGAGTAGAATCTTACTAAAAGCCAAACTATTTCAAGTTACCCACATTTTTTTATATTATATACGTGTAAACTATTTTCCAAGGTGCTGTTTTTGATTCTGTTGCAACAGAAATATCACTAATTGCTGCAAAAGTTATTAATAACATGAATATTTGTTATAAAACATTATATAACACGTAAGGAAAGATAATATGATCAAACTTGTTTCATTTAGCCATGATAAATGATACATAAGACATGAAATACTTCCCCTCTGCAGTTCAATGGATGTCTACATAAAACATTTCCTGCCATTAAGAAATCATTTGCCATTTTTAATTTCATTCTCTCACAAGTGGAGTCTTCCAGAGGCTACACGATATATGATCTCTTCACAGCTAATGGAAATGTGATTGTGTATTCTTGTGTTTTCTTGAATTTTCTAAGGTAGTAGGTTTAGTGTATAAATGTTTTCTGAGATTAACAGTTTGTTCTCATTTCTTCTCCTGTGCTCTTACTATTTTTGACTATATCTATTATAACCTTTGTAACCTCATTATCATCCAATACATCAATGTTTTGAAATCCTGAGGTTTTCCTTGTACTTATGCAGAAATCTATCAGGAAGTATACTTTGTAATAAGATTTTGAAAGATTTTTCTAAAATTGCTTTTGTTTTAGGATTTAACACTATTTTATTCCAAAATAAAGTTTATTTGCAAAGTATTTTTCTTATACTTCAGAATGAATCACTGGCTTGAAAAAGAGATTAGAAGATCCATTTTCTCAACCCACAGCTGTACCGTGTAGGTTTAAAGATGCTGAAAAGGATGACATATCACAGTTTTCTAACTCATGGAAGGGAGGAATTTATTCTTAAGAAAATGGTAAAACTGTAAATAAGAAAAACAAAAATATGGCTAAAACTATCGTTTGGCTTTATAGGCATTAATAATTTAACTTGTGCCTTAAGAGACAAAACATTCCAAAAAGTATTACAGTACCAGTTAAACTGCAGTTTCACTTTGAGACTAATAAATTAGAATTAAAAAAAAAAAAAAGACTGAGTATTTTAAATGTAGATGTGATGTGCTCTTTAAAAGCAAAAAATTGTTTACTACAGCTTTTTAAACTAGAAATAATAATAAGTTATCGCAATGCGTTGCCTCAAGGAGTGCATGTAACAGTTGAGACTTGTGCCACTGACAACGACGAATATCTGTTGAATGAAAAGTCAGTAAAAGAAATCAAGGCACTGCCACTTTTCACCATTAGAGTAACTTATCAAATAAAAGATTTAGCTGCAAACATGAAGACTGAGTTAATAGCTCATCTGCAGACTTTATTTCTGCCTTACAAATGAACCAATCTACAGACATGGCTAGATGTGTTTTTTTGCCTGTAATTGTCTGGTATCAGCACCATCTAATCATAGAACATCTTCTTTTATGCGACTTCTTGGCACCAAACACTATTTGTGCTGAAATTTTCAAAGTGAGTAATGTTTTTTTTCATCTCCTGGTTTATCCTGGAACAATGGTGTTGATATCTTCACCTCTGGTGCCAAAGCCAAGATGAGTAGAACTGCTGGCACCTTAGCAAGAATCAAGGCAGTGTCACCAAACTGCACTAGCAGTCATTGTATTCTTCACCACTGTGCACTCACATTAAAAAAGAAAAAAAGAAAGCCAGTTGCACTTACAAACGCCCTTGATAGAACAGTGAAAATTACTAATGATATTAAATTTCAACCCTTGAGTAACTGTCTTTTTAATATTCTCTGACAAAACGCAAAGCACATATTAAGTACACAGTGGTTGTCTCCAGGAAAAGTTCCACACAATCATCTGAGTTATGAGATGAACTAGTCATTTTTTCATGAAACTCCATGGTTATTCAGATTTGGCTATTTGGCAGACATTTTCTCAAAAGAATAAAGTAAGCTTGTAACTTCCCAAAACTGGGAAAATTTTTTTGCCAATCTGAGCTTCTAAGCAAAGATTAGAATTTCAAAAATTTGTATCTGTCATCATGAGCTTGGCAGCTTAATTTTTAAAGACTTTTCTTGATGAGACTGGTGGTGATAGTAACAAATGTGATCCTTTGATACTATACAATGAAATGGGTCAACATTTGGAAGACCTGAAGAACACAGTGAACCAATATTTTCCAAAACACCAACACATAAGTTATAAAACCACACATGGGTAAGAGATTCCAATGAATTTCAATATAACATAGTACAAGTTCAGTGATATGGTTTGAGAGTCCATACTGCAATTAACCTTTTAGAAACCACCGCTTGTCTAGTTTTGGTACAGTATCAAAGACAAATACCCATTAACTACCTATTAAGCCTTTAAAAATACTCCTCTCTTTTCCAACTATATAGCTGTGTGAGGCTGGATTTTCTTCATTAACCAAAATAACATATTGCAACACAAATGCTGAGCACAGAAACAGATATGAGAATCTAGCCAGACATTCAAGACATTTGCAAAAATGTAAAACAATACTGCTCTTCTCACAAAATTGTTTTGGAAAATAATTACTTTCATAAAGATATTTTTATGTTAACGTATTAGGGATTTGTTATTTTAAAAATGAATAAATAAATATTTTAAATATTTAGCCATCTTAATTTCTAATATAGTAAAATAACATATAATCCACATAAACAAAAAAGCTCTTTGAAGACCTCAATAATGCTTGAAGAGTGTAAAGGGATTCTGACCCCAAACAGTTTGAAAATACTGCTCTAAGCTATCAGCCTCACATTCGATAGGAAAAAGTAAGTTACAAATGTCTTTCAGCTCTAAGGCAAGAGGTATATCAGGTCCATATAGATGACTTGTTTGCATTTCAGAGCACTCTTGTACTTACTCGTTCTGCTTGGAATAATCTTCCTCTAGACTGCTGCTGCTGCTTCATCACTGTTTCAGCTCAAATGTCACCTCTTCAGAGAGGCCTTCCCTGATCACTCTACCTAAAGCAGCTCACTTGGTCATTATCACAATGACAAAATTGTCTTATTTTTTTATCACAAAATTGCTTTGTTTTTTCATAACATTAACAAGCATCTGAAAGTATTTTCTGTTTACATAACAATAGGGCCTTAATTTTTTCCACCCTGTATTCCTGGTGCTTAGAATAGTGTCTGGATGTGATGGATATTCAATAAATATTGCTTCATTAACTAAACAACAACTTTTATAACAACTCAAAATTTAAAAATCTGTTACAGGCTTTTAGGGTCAATAAACCGAAAATTAGAAGCCTGCAGTTTTCTTTTTTTTTTTGTCTAATAATATTTTTAAAAACTCTAAATGTCAACATTAAGAATATATGTTAAGAATATGTAGTCTCATATGGTGAGACTAAACAGAATAATCTGATTTTCCAGCCACTCCCCACCTCCTCCCCACAAAAAATCAGATCTGACAACACTGGGCATACACTTCTGCACTGTCACAATCGGCTGGTGCTAAGGGGCAGATACCCCTTTTAGATGGTGAGTTCACCACAATTGCCGCTAGAGGACACCTTTTTCATTGACAATACTTCCCTGTCCCTGAAGACATTTGGGTTTGCAACTCCTGCTTTGTGACCCAGGGACTAGCTCTTTAAAAATACAAAATTTTAACCTTTTTTAAAACAAGGTAGATGTGGTTATGGTAGCAGACGGGGAAAGAGGATTAAATAAATTCACAAGGTCTTATTTGGCCAGTTACTCTAATTTGTTTAAGATCTAAAATTGATAAATAGAGATATTAAGACAAAAATCTATCAGTATTGGTTAAGATATTTGATCCCAAATCAGGTCATCATTGATGGGGAAAGAGGTAAATGCTAATCTCAAAAAAGATATATTTCTTTAATTTCACACTGATACATTTAGATAGCTCCTCAGACTTTCCTATTACATTAATTTGGTATTTTTAAATATCCCAAATGACAAATATATCATATTGAGGCCTGGCATGTTAAAAACTGCTTCTACATAGGCTGTTAATTTAAATGTTTATTGGTTATGAATTTTATAAATGAAGAATCACGTTGTTTCTATGTTACTTAGTCTTAATCTTTTCTAAAACAGATCAGAAATTCCACAGCTGATAAAATTAGCTTCTGATAACAACATAAGAGAAAAACTGAACCAAAAATGATTCTCATAAATAAAATCTAATCATCAAATTACAAATTTACCACCTAAATTTAGAAAACTATTTTTGGAGCTACTGGAAGTACATATTTAATCTGACAGATTATACAATACTGATACCTTGACAGTGGTAATCAGATGATAAACATTCACTAAGTTTAACTCCTATCCAATAAAAGTAATTTTTAAAAAGTTCTCTCAACCAATGACTCTCAATAAGAAAAAAATGCCAATTTTTAAAAGCACAAATAGGAATTGTATTTACTCAGATATTCCTCTTCTTTAATTACTGCCACATCTACCAACTTTGAGCAGCAAGTTAAAAATTATATGCTTTCTATTCTCTACTCTCCTTTTCCAATGAGTAATCCTGGAATTCTGAAAGTCTGATAAGAGCAGCTAAAGAGATGAATATGCATGTAATTAAAATATGAAGAAAGACAGGTGGTGATAAACTATTTCAAGGTTTATCTAAATTTAGCAGAGGCTCTTAATGGAAATGCTATTTTTTATTTAAAAAATAATACATTATTCATCTCATTATAAAACCAAAACTTGCTCCTGGCAGGATATACAGAAATTTATAAAAAAGAGAATAAAAATAAGATGATCTCTTACCATTCAGAGACAACATTTTGATATATATCCTTCTGGTCTTTTTTCTATTCCATAAATACAAATATTTGTTTTTTCAATAAATCTGTAATATCATATAAGCTATTATGTGACCTGTTTCCAAATATATTCCTAGAATATTTTTGTTAAAAGCTGATATAGTATTTCATTGTACGATCATATTTATCTAAGCACATTGGTTGGAATTTAGGTTGCTACTAATTTTTTTTATTATAACACTACAACTAGCATACTTGCAAATAAATACCAGTACACGCTGCTGTTTCCTTAAGATAAATTCTTAGAAGTGGATTTTCTAGGTCAAAGGGATGCACATATTTAAAAAATGCCCTCCAGAAAGCAATGCTACTTTTGATATCAGTCAATAAAGGGGATAAAATATATTTTTAGAGATGGTAATCAAGCAAGTCAAACTCAGTAATAAAACCATGGTCAACATTTCATCCAAAAAAAAAATACTGTTCTGTAAGATAATAGTGTAGGATATGACATCCCAAATAGGTTAAAATTGGTTTCAACTCAAGTTACCGTCCTGTCAAACCGTGCAAGGCTCTAACGCCAAAAAGCTAAACTTGAGAAGACAATAAGAAAGCAGCAATTCAGTATTAGGGCTGTATATGTTTGGGGAAGACTCTCCAGTGGACAAAGCTGTTCTGCTCCCCAGTGAGGCCTTCCCCAACTATTCTAAACTACACTGATTCCATCCTTCGGGAAACTCTTTATTTCATTTACAGTTAATGCCAACATTTGTACTTAACTTTTCTGTTTTATGTACTTAAGTTTTGCTTCCCCAACATGATGTAAACTCTCTTAGAAAATACACCCTGCCATTTACATTTTTCTGTATCCCTTAGTGTTTAACATATACTGATGAATTAATTATTCCTTAAAAATCTCTTCTTGGGACACCAAATTATTAAAAGGTCTATGCTTACTTTGACTGTGCAGAGAAGTTTGCAGCAGCAAAAACAGCAGCTTCAACTTCTACATTATCATGTGAATCCAGACTCTGACGAATACTATGATGAGCATTCTTCCTCTCGGGAATTATTGAGGCCAGACTTCCCAACATCCTACAGAAATAGAGAAACCCAAGAAGAATGGAAATATAATAAGCCAAGGTGAAGAAAGGAAGAAGCAAAGCAAAGCTAGATTACCAAAACTAAAGTCTACAGGTAATAACATAAATCTCAGGTTAATAAAGCACCAACTTTAGGAATCAAGCAGTGACTCAAATTCTAAACACTTTTCCATACTTCAATATGTCAGAAAAACTAACTTATCTAACACAAGCAAAATTTTTAAAAAATCACCTTGAAGTACATCCCAGGTACTAGAGACCAGAGAAGAAACTTTTGAATTATTAAAGCACCAAAATATCAATTCTCCAATGTTGTATAAAGAAATTCATTTTATCAAAGCATTAAGAGTCTAACATTTTGCTATTAAGCAGATTCTCAAAGTAAAAAAAGTCAGACTTCTCAGTCTTTTTTTCCACATTAGTAAATATTGGTACCATGATTTTCAAATCTCTCCTCAACATCACAAGAACAGAGGTAGAGGACGCCCCCTGGGGCTCATATCAGAATCTGCAAGGGTGAGGAAGGTAGAGTTTAGTTTACTTTATAATAAAATTACAAATTTGGAAAAGGAAAAAATCTATTGTTTGTAATATAAACTACAGAAAGTAAAGCTTGAAAAATCTTTTCTTCAGAAAGGCATGCATTTTGGAAGGCTGCAAAACATTGCAATAAACAAAACAGAGTTCCTACAATGACAACCTTCCTCAAAGTAATGTCCTAAGTAATCTCCCAGTTTGACATGTCTTCACCTAATTATCTTATGGAGATATAATCAACTGGACGTAAGAATTAGAGTTCTTATAAAGAAGACGCTAAAATGGGCTAAATATGTCATTTATCTTCAATTTGAAAAGAAAGTTTTGAAACTACTTAGAAGAGTTATTTTTCAAAAAAAAATAACAAATGGCTTTTAATATTTATACAAGAAAAGATTAGACTAGGCTAATATTGACACATCTTGATTAATAGTTTGTTACTATGTAATATAAACGGGCAAAAAAGCATAATCCTATTGGTCACCACTTTCTCAAAATATTTCTGGTAATATTATAAATAATTCATAGCAGTACATTTCAAATACCATGACTATCTTCTAGCTTCTTCTTCCATTTGTTGTTTAATTTATAAGTCTAAAGCAACAGGTAAAAAGTAAAACATCGTTAAAATATTTTCTCTTCCCTATCCTCTCTCCTCTTTAAATTATTCTGACTCTAAAACTGCTTAGTGTTTGAAAGGCATCACCTTTGGCTTTTCTTCATGTGTTGAATCTTATTAATACATTCTTCTAGAAAGCAAGTTCCTTAAGGTCAGAGTTCCCACTTGAATCTATCTTCCTTAAAACATACTATACCAAACTTTCTACTCAATGAATACTTAATTCATTGAATACTTAAAACGTTAATGAAAGACATACTTAATGTTGATCTATCATTTATCAGCCCCATCTTTTCTCTGTAGACCTTGTTTTCCTTCTTAACAGACTTGTTTTTTCTTAGTGCTACTATAATACACCTCAATGAAAAATCATATTCCTATAAACATTTAGATCTTTTCTGTATCATATCTTTTCTTTACAGAAAACAGTATTGTAGTCAAATATTTCACTATAGAAGGAATGAAAATACAATCACTTATATGCCCAATACCTTTTCAAAGTTGCATTTTAATAGCCAGGTTCTTTACATTTCTATGGTGATTTTAAAACCTTTTATTTGCAGATTTTTGCATTTTACCATATAGGAAATAGGTGAATCTGTTAAGGCAGGTATTAGTTTTCTCGTGTAACATCAAGAAAAGTGATTTATTACATGTCAGCTCATTAGAATGTGAGTTAGGACTGGAACAATTCTTCCTATACATCCCGGCTGAACTTCTCTTCAGTTGACTAGGCCACTGCTTCCCAAATGGAGTTTCAAAAAGCTAACATAATTTTCTTTTAATTACTAAAGCAATTACTTATTTTCCCCCTTTAAAGCAGAACATCTGGAAGATCTCGTAGCAGTATAAGCTGAAAGCACGTGTACAGTGGCTGGTGGCTGTAGCAGAAGCACACTCACAGCTCAGTCACCTGGTTTCTTGCACACCGCCAGCATCTGGGGTGGTTTTGACAGTGACACACTTTTTGAAACTGGTTTTATTCTGAGGCATATATTATTTAATTTATAGTTACAGACAGAAAACATAAGAAACGATGATACTGAAATATCACTTAATGAAGAGCATAAAAATGGTAGGAATTACGTTCATGGCTTTCAGGCCCTGAAAGAAGTTTTTGTCTATTTTAAAATATGATTTGTAAAACATTTATCTGACAAAGGACTGGTATCCAGAATATATAAAGAACTCCTATAACTCTATAATAAAAAGACAAATAACATAATAAAATCTAAACAATCTAATGAAAGAAAATGGGCAAAAGATTAACAGACACTTCCCAAAAGATACAAGAACGGTCAAAAGGCACATGAAAAAGTGCTCAACATTATTACTAATCAGGGAAATGCTCATGAAAACCCCTATACACCCATTAGAATGGCTAAAATTTAAAAGACTGACAACACTGAAGGTTGGCAAAGGTATGACGCAACCAGAACTCTCACACATTGTTGGTGGGAATATAAAATGGTTAAAACCAATTTGGAAAAAGGTCCATCAGTTTCTTACAAAACTAAATATATACCTACCCTATGATTCACCAATTTCATTCTTAGGCATATATTTGCCAGAAAAGAAAGTATGTTCACAAGAAGTCTTGTACAAAAGTGTTCCCAGCAGCATTATTTATAATAGCCCAAAATTAGAAACAGCCTAGGTGTTCACCAATAAAAGAACAAATAAACTGTTATAGTCACACAATGGAAAACTACTCATCAATAAAAAGGACTGAATTACTGACATACAAAAGAGATTAATATCAAAAACACGGAGTGAAAGAAGCCTTACACAAAAGGATACCTACTGTATGATTCCACTTATATGAAGTTTGAAAACAAAAAAACTTATTGTTGATGGGAAAAAATCAGAACAATGGTGGTCTCTGGGGAGGTGGATGAGGGAACTCACTAGGAAGGGGCATAAGGGAACTTTCTGGAGTGATGGTAAGTTCTATATCTTGATAGAGGCTGGGGTTACTGGAGGCACTTGTCAATACTCCGTAAATGTACACATAAGATTTGTGCATTTCAATGTAAGTAAATTTGATATTAAAAAATCCTGTAAACAACCCTATAAACAAACTGAACTCTACCTAATGATATACAAGCTAAAGTATTTAAGGGGAAGTGTACTGTCTGCAATTTACTATGAAAGGCATTAAAAAAAATAAGATTGATGAATGGATAGAGGGATGGACAGATATGTGATAAACTTAAGTTTAATAAAAGATCAATAGTAGAATTTAGTGGTGGGCATTCAAGTGTTTACTGAAAATTCTTTCAACTTTGCTCTATTGTTAAAATTTTTTCATAATGTTGGAATTATGTTAGAATAATGTTTCAAAATGTTGGAAAAAAATTTTAACCTACATTTTAACATATTTAGCCCCAAGCCAAACATGCCATTTAAAAACTTCTAAAGACAAATCATGCTTTTTCTCACATAATTAATTTAAAGTAGTAAATGATACAGTGTTTGTCACTTGTTTAATGGCAAAATTAAAGTCTTCCTTATACTTTTTACAAGATTGCATTTTAAATACTTTATAATGTTAAATATACTAAATTAAAAAATACTTTTTTACTTTAAGTCATTTTCTTATGCAAAAATTATGAAATCATGAAAAAATTTCTAAGGCTATTCAAAAATGTTATAATCTTGTCAAAGGGGTTTGATACTCTCATACTGTGTTGCTATTCTCTACAATTTTAGTTTTGAGTTGTTATAAATACACCTGCTATTTTTGGCCTTTGATATTTACTTTACGGATCTGTGAACTTTATAGAACTATGTGATCACCTCTTACTCCCATATCTTCCAATCTTTTTTCTCTTCCTAATTGGGTACCTACTCCAAGAATGTTTTCAAAATAGGTTGCTGTTTGGCAAACTATTTAAGGCCTTGTGTATTTGAGAATCCTTTTATTACACTATGTTTTAAAAGGCAATTGGACTCTATAAAATTCTCAGCTCAAATTTCTTTTCCTTTAATACTTTTTGCATCAAGTGTTACTATTGAAAAATACAATTTGAATCTGATTTTTTTCCCTTTAAAGTGATCATTATCAATTAATCAATCTTTTCTTTCTGGAAGCTTTCTAGAAATCTCTGGTTTTATTGACAGCAATAGTTCCAATAGGAAGAATTGAGAAAAAGCTCAGTTGCCACGACTCAGGAAAGGGCAAGCATGCAAAATGAATGGCATATTCAAATATTAATCTACATTTTTTCAAATATTTAAACTAGCTCTAAATTATTTATAAAATTCATTCCACTGGTTAAATTCTATTATTTCTTTTTATTGTTGTCTTCTGATCAAAAAATAACCTATGCTTGTGGAAGACAATTCAAACATTACAAAACTACATGGAAAAGTCTCCTTGTCAACTATAACCCAATGACCTCTGCCAAAAATAATCACTGTTAACAGTATATATTCCTCCAGATTTTTTCTGAGCCTATACAAACACATATATTAGTGTTACTGACAAAAATGATTTAATAAAATGGATATCACTTGACTACTGGTTTTTTTTAACTTAATATCTCTTTCCATGTTAATACACAGACTTACTTCATTCTTTAAAAGTTATACAGTAGTCCATAAATTAACTATTCCTATACTGGTACATGATTTTTCCCCAATTTTTCACTTTTTACAAAAATGACACTATGATCATCTGTATACATATATTCATCAACTTTTAAAAATAATTGATAGGGGGCCAGCCCGGTGGCGCAAGCGGTTAAGTGCTCGCGCTCTGATGTGGCGGCCCAGGGTTCGCTGGTTCGGATCCCTGGTGCGTACCGATGCACTGCTTGGCAAGCCATGCTGTGGTGGCGTCCCACATAAAGTGGAGGAAGATGGGCATGGATGTTAGCCCAGGGCCAGTCTTCCTCAGCAAAAAAAAAGAGGAGGATTGGCAGATGTTAGCACAGGGCTGATCTCATCAAAAAAAAAAAAAAAAGGATAAAAAATAATAATAATAAATAAAAATGATTTATAGAAAAAATTCCTATAAGTGAATGTGCTGAATCAAAGGGTAAGAACACCTTAAATTAAATTCTGTTCTATTACATATAGTTTTTAAAAGATAAAGCCAATTAACTGACTAAAATACAACACGGCTCACAATTTAATCACTCAAAAGGCAGAGAAATGACAAAAAGCAGTTAATTCTGAACAAGAGGGAAGAACTAGTTCCTGATGTCAAAAAAATGGAAACTTAGAGAAGAACAGACATCCTTGACTTAATGGTTAAAAAGAGGACTTTTGGGGGCCGGCCCCGTGGCTTAACAGTTAAGTGTGCACACTCTGCTGCTGGCGGCCCAGGTTCGGATCCCGGGCGCACACCGACGCATCACTTGTCCAGCCATGCTGAGGCGGCGTCCCGCATATAGCAACTAGAAGGATGTGCAACTATGACATACAACTATCTACTGGGGCTTTGGGGAAAAAAAGTGGAAAAAAAAAGGGAGGAGGACTGGCAATAGATGTTAGCTCAGGGCCAGTCTTCCTTAGCAAAAAGAAGAGGATTGGCATAGATGTTAGTTCAGGGCTGATCTTCCTCACAAAAAAAAAAAAAAAAAAGAGGACTGTTTGGGCAGGGCAAGTCGGAAATGAGCCCTATAATTTAGGAAAGTGAATTTCACAAACTCAAAAACTATACATATGATTCCATAGACAGCAAACCTAAAAAGACAATATGGTTCAAGCTGGATATAAGGCTTACAAAATGAAATTCTAACAAAATTTTTTCTAATGCCAAGAAAGAAAAGGAAAGGCTGAAGAAACTACAATGGTTATATCTGGCATTCCCCAAGGAGTTCAAATATAATTATCGCATACAAAAATGAACACATAACCAAGGATGAATACAGAAAAGTGACATGAAACAATAACAACAAGGTCAGAAAGGTAAAAGTTCAAAATGAAGTGAGGCTAAGCTATATTCAGATCCGAGGTATCTGATCAGAACACCCACCTACAAAAAGGAATGTTTCAAACACAAGCTAGGCAACAATTTACAACCAAAACATTATCACAGATGATAAGTGCAAAGCATTTACAGATTGGCATGGTTACTATATTTTTGCATTGAGTCTTAGTTGAAAAAAACAAAAATAAATTCTTAATATTCAAAATAAAAAAAGTCAATACATTGCCTTTTTAGGTACATAATTACAACTCAAACAATTTCATAGCAACTCATTATAGCAACAGAATATACCGGAGTGTGATGGCTCTTGCTACAGGATCATTACTATGAATCACAGAGAAAATTCTCTTCACAAATTCATCCACATTTAGAATCTTCTCCAAATGCTTCTCACTTTGTTGAGTAACTTTGAGAACACAGAGCCTCAGAAAATTGTTTCTATGAAAAACCAGAGATAAAATCAATTAGACGACTTTAGGAAAGTAATATTCAATTAGGAATCAAAGCAACACTAGCAATATTAAATTTTAGCAACAGGCCAATGTTTTGCAATCTTAATATTATTTGTCTTATCACTAAAAGAGTGAAAGTCTATACTTGAGGTGAGTACTAAGCATAAGCAGTTAACAATGCCTGCAGTCCTGCCGCAAGACACCAAAACAGCAGTGACAGAAAGAGAAGCCCAGGAGCTGAACTAAACCTCCTCAGTCGTATTATAATCAAGGCGAGGAGGTCAGACGGCTTCCTCCTCTCTCGAGCTAAGTCTACAACACCTTTTCTCCTTCAAGTCTGATTTGGTGTGTGTATGAGTGCATGAAGAATGGTGGAAAGTAGTGGGAGAGGGACTGGTGGGGAGAAAAAAAGAAATAGGTGTTTATTCAGTGCTTACATATTTCAGGCAATTCACAGTAACATGCAATCTCATGTCACAAAATAAGCTATTAAATCAGAAACTTCTCAAAACAATCTGCACAAAGCCACAGATATTTCCAAAATATACAATAATATATCAAGGTTGTGTTAATTTGATTTATCCTGGTCCCCCCAAAAATAAGTACTGACTTATACTCTTCATTTTTGCTTAAAATGCCATTAAATTTGACACGAAAAAGTGTTGCAAACTGCCATGTGCATCCACTAAAATGGTAACTATGTGGAAGTCCTAAAAGGCAAAAAGAATAAAGACTATAACATAAAACAAAGAAATATGGACCAAGTGCTTAAGGACACAGGCTTTATAAAGACTTACCCAACTCTGAAAACATCAGCTAACTTTAGGAACGCAGAATTGATGAGAATAGGGAAGGGATACTTTTGAAAGAGCCTGGGAAAGCGAACAACTGCTTCACACTGTTCACCAAGTTTGCCAGATCTTAGACCTACAGAAAGCATTAAAAAAGGAAGAACAGCTTACAAATTTGTGGCTATAAGGCAAAAATAGCAAATATCAACACGGTATTACACAGTAAAATTATTTACACAGTAAAATAACAATCATTCTTAACAATTAGGTAAAGTACAGTTGTAACTCATTATCTTTTTTTTTTTTTTTAAGGAAGGTGAGCCCTGAGCTAACATCTGTTGCCAATCCTCCTCTTTTTTTGCTGAGGAAGATTGGCCCTGGGCTAACATCCATGCCCATATTCCTTTACTTTACATGGGACCCCGCAGCCACAGCATGGCTTGATAAGCAGTGTGTAGGTCCGCGCCCAGGATCTGAACCTGCGAACCCCAGGCCACCGAAGCAGAGCACAAGAACTTAACTTCTATGCCACCAGGCTGGCCCCCCATAACTCATTACCTTTTTAAAAATAAAAATAACATATAAAACAGTAGTTTGGTAAACTGCCACTTTTAGATATAGAATAATGAAAAAGAAACTTTTTTTTTTTTTTTAAATTGAGTTAACTAAGAATATTCAGGGCCATAAAATAAATCTCAACAAACTTAAAATGACTGAAATTCTACTCTGACCACAATGGAATTAAATTAGAAATCAATAAGAAAAATATCTAGAAAATTCCTAAAATATTTGGAAATTAAACAACACACTTATAAATAACCCATGGGTGAAAGAAGAAATCAGAAGTGATTTAGAAAAATATCTTGAACTGAATGAAAATGAAAGTACAATCTGTGGGATGCAGCTAATGCAGTGCTTCAAGGAACATTTATAACATTAAATGCTTATATTAGGAAAGAAGATACGTCTCAAATCAATGATCTAACAAAGGGGCCAAGATAACTCAACGTGAAAGGATACTCTTTTTAACAAACGACTCTGGAACAACTGGATATCCCATAAGCAAAAAAAAAAAAAAAAGAAACTCAATCCTTAATTTGCACCACATACAAAAATTAACCCCAAATGAACCATAGACCTAAATGTAAGAGCTAAAATTATAAACCATATAAAAGAAAATATAGAGGAAATCATTATGAGCCTGGGTTATGCAAAGAATTCTTACATAAAACCCACAAAGCACAAACCATAAAATAAAAAAGTGATGAGTTGAACTCCACCAAAATTAAAAACTTCTGCTCTTCAAAAGATACTGTGAAGAGAATGAAAAGACAAGCCACATACTGGAAGAAAATATTTACAGAACAGATACAGAACATGTATCTGATAAAGGATAGTTCTTATACCTCAATAATAAGACAACCTAATTGCTTAAATGGGCAAGATTTGAAAAGAAATTTCATTAAAGTGGAAATATGGATGGCAAAATAAGCACATGAACAGATGCTCAGCATTGCTAGTTATCAGGGAAATGTAAATTAAAAACCACAATAAGATACCACTACACATCCACTAGAATGGCAAAAAATTTAAAAAGACTGACAATACCAAGTGCTAATGGGGATATGGAGCAACTGTAACTTTCATACACTGCTGGTGGGAATGTAAAACCAAACAGTTCTTTAGAAACAGTTTGGTCGTTTCTTAAAAAGGTAAACATACACTTACTATACACTCAGCAATCCTATTACTAATATTTATTTAAATATTTATCCTAGTAACGTCCATACAAAGATCTGCATGCAAATGTTCACAGCAGCTTTATTCATAATAGCCGAAACTAGAAACAACTCAAATGTCCATCAACTGGTGAATGAATAAACAAATTGTGGTATATCCATACAATGGAGTGCTACACAGCAATAAAAAGGAACCAATTACTGATTCATGCAACAACACGGGTGGATCACAAAATCTTTAGTCTAACTGAAAGAAGTTACACCCAAAACAAGTTAGACATACAGTATATAGTCTAACCCAAAACAGTTAGACTATATACTGTATGACTCTATTTTATATGACATTTTGGAAAAGGGAAAACTATGGGGACAGAAAAGAGATCAGCGGTTGCCAGGGGCTGGAGAGAGGGGACTGACTGCAAAGGGGCAAAAGGAAAGTTTTTAGAGTGAAGGAAATGTTCTATGTCTTGACTGTGGTGGTGGTTTCATGACTACTTACATGTGGTGAATTTTATTATATACAAATTATACCCCAATAAATCTAATTTTAAAAATTAAAAAAAAACAACAAAGAGTTATTGTTCAATCCTTAAAAAAATTCATTAAGAATGAATATCTTGCTATGGAATTAATAGCATCAGCTTCAAATATTTCTTTTAGTATTTTACCATTCACAAAATGCCAATTATATCTGCACAAGAATAAGTGCCCTAGAATATCTCTGTTCAGTTACCTTTGTTCATTGTTAAAAAATGACAAAGGAAATGTTTGTCTGAGGGCTCTTAACTGGTTGCTACTATGCATCACTACAAAAGACAACCACAAGATCTTCTGCACAGGGAATTTTTACAACTTACTAATGGGTTAAGTTCTGTAAACGTACTCAGGTTAGTTATTTGGTACTTGGAACATATTTTCTCACAGAGAAAAATAGTACTATCAGCACTCAGAGTACTCCAGAATCTAATAACCACTTATAATAAAAGTTCCTATGGGAAAATTAATTCAAATTTCAAATTGAGATATTTAGAACATATCCCTACTACCCTTTAGAGCCTGCTCGCTTCTTCCCCCACCCTCTACCTCCGACTTCCATACACACAAGAACTACCACTGAAGCTCTAGGCTTTCTTCCCACCAAACACACAGTGCCAATAGGGACATTCTAAGTGACTGGCAGTGACTCACGTAGCCTTAAAAGCTTTTCTAAAGGCCTGACTTGAAAAAGGGGTCAAGGGACACACAGAGCAGTGAAGGACACAGAGAAGGGGAGAAGAGGAAGGGCAAGTCTGAGGATGTGAGTGAGAGAACACAGAAGAACAGATGTGTGCTTATGTATGTGTGCTGAGGGAGGGGGTTTTTGGGAAAATCCACAGTAATTGGAATTTTTCCTTCTCTTCTCTCTGCTAGTAGCTGAGTGATGCAAAGGCTAGTAAAGTTCTGTTTGTAATGAATTAATCTTGCTTGGGATGAAAAAGGCAAAGCAGGAAGCAGTCCACGTACGTACAGGGAGTTTCCTTGACAGAATATGGTCTGCTTTCCTTCCCTTGAAAAACTGAACCACAGCCCACATTGATTTGTTTAAACACGCTGATTTAAAATGTACCAAAGATAATTTTGAATCTGGCCAGAGAAATGTTTTGATTTCTCTAGTTTTGTCAAATTTTATTTTATTAAGATAAAGTAGATCCTCATTCCTATAACAGGGCCATCAAGGTAAATGAGCTAAAGAATAGTAAATTCCTTGCTTATTTTCTGATGTCAGAGCCTCAGGAGAGAGGAAATGAGAAGCTAGGCTGGCTCTGAGGGACAGAAGCTAGGGTGCAAGAGAAGAGAGAAATGCATTAAGGCTTTTAATTTAGCATTAATCCTAGGCTGGGGCAGTATGGTACCCATCTTGCTTGCTCTCGGCCAATTTCAACTCCCGGATAAGCCAAGCACCTGAAAATGGGCACTCGGCACAGTCAGATCTTGTTCTAAGAGGGGTTATTCACTTTTATTTCTGTTGCTGGCTACAACCAACTTGAGGAAGAATGCCCCGATCAGAAGACCAATGATCATAAGAATGCCACAGTAAAACCAGAGATTAAGGCAAAGGGATGTGATTGCTGTTTCTACATTTTACTTTTTATTCTCCCACCAAAAAAACAAAGCTCTCTTCCTTTTCATCGCCTGTAGTTAAACAGTGCTTAACTCAGTTGCAACTTATAAATTGCTTATTCATTTAAAATTCATTTGACAGCAGTGAAACTCATTATTCTACACTTATTTATTTATTTTTTTTATGTGTGGAATATCAGCCCTGAGCTAACATCTATTGCCAATCCTCCTCCTTTTTTTCCCCCCCCTCAAAGCCCCAGTAGATAGTGTACATCATAGTTGTACATCCTTCTAGTTGCTGTATGTGGGACCTGGCCTCAGCATGGCCGGAGAAGCGGTGCGTCGGTGTGCACCCAGGATCTGAACCCGCGCCGCCAGTAGCGGAGCGCGTGCACTTAACCACTAAGCCACCGGGCCAGCCCCTATTCTACACTTATTTAGCACTTAAAATGTGCAGAACATTTTGCCAGGCTCTGGTTCTGCAACAGAAACATTTCTGAAACTTTTCAAAAACACCTATGCTAGGGTTCCACTGCAAACCTACCGAATCTCTGAGGCAGGGCCCAGGCATCTGTGTAGCTGCTTTGAGAAGGTAGGCACTTAGATCCTCAAGCTATCCTCTGCCACTTGAGTCTTACTTGACTGGCCTGACTACACTGGAGTTAAAAAACCAGTAGGCTGCTGAATCTGGCCCTCAGAATAATTTTATCTGATAGATACAATGTTTTTAAAGGTTTTGAATCCATTGTCAAATTTTAAAAATGAAATTGAGATTTCACATAAATCCCAGGATTTCTGGCTTTTTAAAAAAATTTCAAGGGCCGGCCCCGTGGCTTGGCGGTTAAGTGCGTGCGCTCCGCTGCTGGCGGCTCGGATCCTGGGTGCGCGCCGACGCGCCACTTCTCCGGCCATGCTGGGGCCGGGTCCCACATACAGCAGCTAGAAGGATGTGCAGCTATGACATACAACTATCTACTGGGGCTTTGGGGGGAAAATAAATAAATAAAATCTTAAAAAAAAAAAAAAAAAAATTAAAAAAAAAAAAAAATTTCAAGATCTGAAATGCTACTGAAGACAGTGGGAGAGTCTTGACCAAAGAGACACTGTAGTATTGCAGGTCTGTGCTGAAGGCCAGTTTGGGTTTGATACCATTTCTGATAATAGCCACATACCCTGTTGTATGACTTTCTCCAGCAATTTTGGCTGCCTTTGGGCACACATGACTAGAACAGAACCTTGGATGAGAATTTAAAGTACTGGTAAGAAAGATAATGAAGTGAATGAAATGAGGGACCATGAAATCTAAGCTGGATAAGGAAGTAAAAACAGGAAGGGACTGATAGGTAAGGGAAAGAGAGATGAGTATGCTGAAGTCTGAATGAAAATAAAGACCGGTCAAAAGCAGTTAATCATGATGATGATGATGATGCATTTGTTGTTAGTGACGATTCTGACTCCTAGCAACCCCACGCACAGCAGAGTGCAGAGCAGAACCCTGTCCGGTCTTTCTGCTCCATGCTCTCATCTTCCCACTGCTGTATGAGACTATGCTCCATTGTTATTCATAGGGTTTTCACAGCGAATTTTTCGGAAGTCAGTGGCCAAGTCCTTCTTCCTAGTCTGTCTTAGTCTGGAAGCTCTGTTGAACCTGTCCACCACGGATGACCCTGCTGGTATTTGCCAGTGGCATAGCTTTCAGCATCACAGCAACATGCAGCCACCACAGTACGGCAACCAACAGACAGGTGTGTGGTTCCCTGACCGGAAACGAACCCAGGCCATGGAGGTGAGAGCATGGAATCAACCACTAGACCACAAGGACTGGCTTGATGATGCATATTAAGTGCTTATTCTATGCCAGACACTCTACTAAGCACTTTACATGTATTAAACTCTCACTATAATCATAGAAGTTAGGTACTATTATCACCCCCATTTTAAAGATGAGGACACAAGGGCTGGCCCGGTGGCCTAGTTGTTAAGTTTGTGTGCTCCGCTCTGGTGGCCTGGGGTTCACAGGTTCGGATCCCAGGCACGGACCTACATACTGCTCATCAAGCCACACTGTGGCGGCATCCCACATACAAAATAGAGGAAGACTGGCACAGATGTTAGCTCAGCTACAACCTTCCTCAAGCAAAAAAAGGAAGATTGGCAATAGATGTTAGCTCAGGGTCAATCTTCCTCACCAAAAAAAAAACAAAAGATGAGGACACAGGCAAAGAGTTAAGCAGCTTGCCTAAGAAACAACAGCTAATAAATGGCAGAGATGGGATCCAAATCCTGGCAATCTGGCTCCAGAGTGTCTGGTCCTATCCATTTTGCTAAAATGCGTCTCTAGCAAGTTACTAGAGGATAGAGGTTAAGATTACAGAAGGGATATTTGAACTAGTGATTTCAGTGCTGTAATTCTGAGGGATGACAAATTCCAGGGAATTGAGGAAGAATAACATAAATGATGGTAAACTTGGGGTTTGTGATGTACATTAATCAAGTTTTTCCAGGTACCATGTATCAGTCAAGAGTCCTAAGCTGCAAGCAACAGAAGCTAACTCTGGCTGATTAGGCAGAAAATGAGTTTATTAAAAAACCAATTAACAGTTTCAAGGCTAAACTTCCTAGAACATCTAATACCACAATGCCAAACTGATTAGATGAGGAAAACTGTTGTTGCTAGGAAACACCAGATGCTACAACTGGCTCTGCTATCATCTAGGAATGTTGTAGCCATGGCTGCTGCTACTGTACACCAGGAACACTGCAGCCACTGATGCTGCCAGGGCAGGGAACTGTGAGTATACTCTTCAACTCTGCCTTCTTGCATCTCTAAAATCCTCAATCACAGAGCCTAGAGGAGGTTAGTCTGACTGGCAGAGACTAGTTCACATCCTGCACTCTTGGAAGGGAAACTAGGAAAGTGAGTTTCTGCTTCCACCTTAGTGAGACAGGGCTCGTAATGTGGGACATTCCTCAAGCACAGAAAGAGTGTTCAAATGATGCCAAGCACCCACCAACATGATTAATATCCATTACAAAGAACATTGCTAATACACATTGCCATACAAGCACATTTTAGGAGGATTCGTTGTATACATTTGCTTTAGCTAAGGAGTGAGAATGATTCGAAATGGAACCATAACACACATACATCTTAAAATATATTCATTAAAAATAGGGGGAGAAGAGGGACTGGCTTGGAGACATAGTGGTTAAGTTCGCGCTCTCTGCTTCAGTGCAGCCTGGGATTCGCAGGTTCAGATCCCAGGCATGGACCCACATACTGCTCATCAAGCCATGCTGTGGCAGCATCCCATACACAAAATAGAGGGAGATTGGCACAGATGTCAGCTCAGGGACAATCTTCCCTAAGCAAAAAAGAGGAAAATTGGCAACGGATGTTAGCTCAGGGCCAATCTTCCTCACCAAAAAAAAAGGGGGGGGGAATACAAACACAAGTATGGACTACACATTATAAGGTAACCTAACAACCCATAGCTTCATAAATTGCTAATGGCAAAGTCTCAGTAAATTATATTTAAAAAGAAGGAATAGAAGCAACTGAAATGACAGTCAACTCAACTGATGACGCATTAATAATAAAGAATCCTTCCCTCAAATTTAAAAAATTGTCTGTAAATGTACATGGCGGGATGTATGCAATATTGTGCAGTATACACATAGAATACTGATTTAGAATCATAAACAAATTAAGTTCATTTTATGAATACCAACTTTTAGGAATATTTAATAATTCACTTTGTAAGTTATAAGATAGTAGCTCTTAGCCATACATAAAAATGCGTCTATGGATTTCAGTAAGAACTGAAGAAGGGCCTTAGATTTTTGGATCAGTTCATGGTTGATCAAGGGATCACCAACCAGGCTTTGAGAATCAGTCCTTTCTAACGCTAGTTTTTATGTGGCTTTGAGTTGTTAAAGAGTCTGACCCTAGCCTTAATTCTACATGATCTTGTAAGTCCACTTCTCAACACTGGCAGACTAAGTTTGATCTGGTAGCACAGATTCTCAAGAGAAAGAATCTGACTGACTCAGTGTGGGTCACATGTCCACTTCTGAATCTATCAGTTATGGCATGGAATTAGTCACCTGGTACAAACTTGGCTGCAGAGGCCTCTCTCTTTAGTAGGGGATATGGAGATACATCCAAGGCCTCATATTTGTTTATCATAACAACAACTACATCTGTGCCAATATGGATAGTGTGATAGTGATCTGTGGGCTCTTTCACAGTCTAAGAATTCATATGTTTGGAACATAGCTGAGGTGACGGCATATAAGAGGAAAATAAGGGAGAACAGAGAGTTGTCCTGAATTATATAAATTTTCTCTTTCAAAATTACATTTCACTGAGGACATCATCAAGTTTTTCAGGCAATATTAAGTTCACCAACACCTTGAGCAGCAATTCCACTCTACATTTCCTCACTTCCCATCACCCAGCTGCAAGAAAGGAAACCACTCTCCTCCCTATTGCTCCTTCACCTCATCCTTTCCAAGGCCAGCCTTACAGAGAGCAGACAGGCTGCACGACGTCACTTAAGGGAGACTCTCTCCTTTACACCCAAGGTGAAGGAGACCTTGCATAAGTTTTCCTAAATCATCGGGACAACTTCCCTATCAGCTGACCTAAAAATGTTTAGACTGACTATGTAAAGTTACATTAGTGAAAAACTTACACTATTAGAGTACTTTATGTGAGATATGTCCTTTATAATGCCTATATTACAGTAATGATTATCCATATTATGAAATGTGTCCGATAAATATAAGTTGTGAAGTGTGTCAGATAAATATAAGTTTTACTTGATTATGATACTTAACTCTGCTTATATATGCTCAGTTTTCACAAAAGCTCAGTCAGCACGGTTATCAGCTTAAGACTAAAAAAGGGACAGACAGAGGGCTGGCCTGGTGGCAGAGTGGTTGAGTGCGCACGCTCTATCGCAGCGGCCCAGGGTTCGCAGGTTCGGATCCCGGGCGCGCATCAACGCACCACTTGTCAAGCCATGCTGAGGCGGCATCCCATATAAAGTGGAGGAAGATGGGCATGGATGTTAGCCCAGGGCCAATCTTCCTCAGCAAAAAGAGGAGGATTGGAAACAGATGTTAGCTCAGGGCTAATCTTTCTCACAAAAAAAAAAAGGGGACAGATAGAAAGACCTCTATATAGCAGCTACAGTGATCTTTAAAAATGTAAACCAATCCATGTCAGTCCTCTGCCTAAAGACTTTCAATGCCTTCCCAGTGCACTCTGCATAAATTCCAAACTTCTCGTCCTAACCAACAAGGCTATAGTTGATCTAGTCTTGTCTGTCTCCTCACATTAGAGCACAAGCTTCTTAAAACTGTTTTGTTCACTAATACAGCCCAAGTCCGAGTAAAACACCTAACACAATGTAGCTGATCACTAAAAATTTGTCAAATTAATGAATGGCTATCATAGGAATGATTATTTTCCTGAAGGAATGGACTGCAGTCAGCTTCAAAATAGCATCCATTTATTCCTAGAGAGATTAGAAACAAGTAGCTTACTGCCATGCTTGCTCAGAAGGCTCAGAACGAAGTGCAACAGGTTATAAATATATAAAAGGTTATAAATGGCAGCATTTCCCAAGTGTGTTTCTTAGGACTAGCGCCAAGAGATATTTCTTTATAATGGAGTTCAAGTGTCTTATCTGTATACCTAACTGCCTACTCAACATCTCCATTTGGATATCTAAGAGACGTCTCAAATTTAATAGTCCCAAACTGATTTCATTTTCATTCACTCAGTAAAAGGCAATAAGTACTTCTAGTAGCTCAGACCAAAAACCTCTACGTTTTCCTGACCACTTACTCTCACATTCGTATCCAATTCATTAGCTAATCTTGTTGGCTCTACTTTCAAAATATATCCAGAATCTCAGCACTTGACTCAGCTTCACTGTAACCACCCTGGCCCGAGCCGCTATTTTCTTTTCCCTGGATTATCAAAAATGCCTCCTCACTAGTCTCCCTCCTTTTATCCCTGGCTGTCCTCTCAGTCTACTCTCAACACAGTAACCAGACTGATCCTTCTCAAAGGTAAGTCAGATCATGTCACATCTCTGCTGAAAACCTTCCATGGTTTCCCATTTCATTCAGAATTAAAGTCAGTCTCTTCAATGGCTTGCACTGCCCTACAGGAACTGGCCTCTGATTATCTTTCTACCTTCATTGTTAATCACTCTGCTCTAGGTACAGCACGCAAAGCAGGCTCCTATCTCAAGGCCTTTCTTTGCATTTGCTGTTCCTTTATTTGATCAGTGAGGCCTTTCCTGACTATCCTATATAAAATTAACAAACCAATTCCAACCCCATACCCAGTTTTCTCCAGCTCCCTTCACTTGTTTCTGTTTTCTTTATAATATGTATCACTATCTGTCACAATACATGCTTACTATATTTGTTTATTGTCTGTTTTCTCTGTCCAGAATATAAACTCAGTAAGGGGAGGGGCTTTGTTTTGTTTCACTGCTGTTTCCCTAGCACAAAGCCTGATCAAATAAGTGATGTATGTGAGTGTGCGTGTCTGAGTGTCTGTATGTTGTCAGGAGAGGGAGGGAGAGAGAGAAGAAAAGGGCGAGAGGATACGGAGGAAGAAACTCCTTTTATAAAATACTTCAGAAATAGTATTTCTTGGGGTGCACTTTCTGAAACTCGTCTGTAAGTTTTGGAACTAAAAGAAAGCTGGAATTTGTAGCCTTCTGACCCTCTGAACTTTGGCTCACAAAACAGAAATACTTTAACAGGTAAAGGATGAAATGACTCAATATTTAAAATACTAAACTATATTCTAATGAAACTGGCTATTTCTATAATCTAATCTCTTAACAGATTTAAAAGGTATAGCATGCTGAGGTGAAAAAGAACAAAAGTTTTGCTCTTGTCGTGTCCAATCTATCCTTCTGAGACTCATCTGAAAAATACTCACCAGGGCATTGCTGAGAAGACTGAACAATATATCACTTCCTTAGTATCTAGGACTGACACCTGGTTTACAGTTAAATGCTCAATAGCCATCCATTTATTTCTTATAGATCTGAAATATATCTATTTCAACTTTTAAGAATGAAAAATTGTGATGTATTTTTTTCTTACCATAATTGCAAATGTTTAGGAATTAAACAATTCTAGATTTCTAATTCGGAGTCCCATTGTGATCTCTGTTCTACAAGCACTGTTTTACTGTCATTATGAGACGAGCCCACCAAGGTGGTAGAAAATATCTTAGAATTGGTAAGGATATTACATATCAGGACCTGCAACTCTCACTGGGGAATAAGGAAGGAATTATCAGAATGGGAAGGAAAAGATTACGAAGTGTTTAAAAAACACATTTAAAGTCACAATTTTATATTTCAGAGGGAAAAAATCCTACAGCTTTGGCAAGAGAAAGCAAAGCTCAACATCATTTTCTTGGCAGATGGGGATGCGCTAAAGATACTGTGATTCAACCAAACGATTATATCACTGGAGTGTTGTGACATTTTCATGTTGATCAAAAGGAGTTAAAAGCTTTTTAAAAAGTCTGAGAAAACTTTATCTAGACCAACCCACTAGATATGTTTACAGGTTAAAAAACAAACAAACAAATCCAAAAAACAGAGTCCCAAAAAAGTTACTAGAACCTCCAAGTCAGAGAGCTGGGGAGTTGCTCAAAGTGGACTTAAAGAAAGATCCTTCTAACCCCTAATCCAGTTCTCAATACATTATACACTGGCTATGGTTAATCAAGAATTAACTGTATACCAGGTGACAAAATGCTTCCCGCGTTCAATAAAGACCACTGAAGTACACTGAAACAAAGGCTTCATTTTAATACTTGAGTTCTTTACTGACAAATATCTGCCCTTGCTTCCCATATCCATATCCTAGAAAGAAGGCATATCTCTTTAGACTTAATAAAGGCTTCTTTTGCGTATCATTATATCACTTAATATTTACAACAATCTGGTCAGCTCAGTGATACTGTACCCACTTTGCAGACAAAAAACTGAGGTTAAGTGAAGTTAAGTAACCTGCCCAAGACCATAAAACTAGCAGAACTGGAATTCAACTCAGTCTAGCTCCAAAGCTTCTTCAACCACACCAAGCTGCCCTCCAGCACCACCCCCGCCCTCGCCCCCGTAAGGAAACAGAACTCGTGAAATTTGTCTGCAGAGAAGGAGCAGGGGCTATGCTTTTCCGAGGGTCTTGGCCGTATTTAATCCGCCTAGTAACCAGCAGGTAACAGAGGTACAGAAATCAAATGAATCGCTGTTATCAGTGCAAGATTATTATTTAGCACTCTTGGTTACGAGTTGGTCTCAACTGAACGTACTGAAAAATAATTTCACAGTTTCAATTTAGGATTTTTAGAAACTGCTTGGAAAATCGGGGAACTGTGCCCTCAGGCGGTCAAAACGGGCCCACCACTGGAGCTCGCTACTTGTTCAGCTGGTGCAAGGCCAATCCAGCAACGCCGCAACTCTCCTGCAATCTCCCGAAGCAGCAAAAGCGCTGGACTCACCAAAGCACAGGCAGCCGGCCCCGCCCAGGGAGGCTATACGCATGCGCCCTCCCGGCCTCTCCCGAGGCTACCACCGCCTGGTGGCGCCACTTCCCCCACGCCCGTTTCACCCGCTCAGCCCGCTCTTTCGAATACCTTTGTCTAATTCCATAAGGGCAGAGTTAGCATCCAGCTCCTGTTCGCCATAGCCGGCATCTGCCAAGAAAGACTTAGTTGAGTTTGACGCCATGACCCGACTAGTTACTCGACTAGTCTATTCAGAGAGATTGCAAACTCTGCCCCAGCACCGCCATCTTCTTCCACCACCTTCTCGCGGATTTTTCCTCCGCGCTCTGTCAAGCCGTGTTACGCATGCGCCCTGGTCACCCTGCCGTTCGCCAGCTCCTCTGCGGCCCCCTGCGCAGGCGCTCAGGGAGCTCGTGAACTCTAGGTTCCCGCGGCTGGGAGAAAAGAAGGCGGGGATTCGAAGGGGGAAGTGACTTGGAGGCGCCCGGACGCCGCGGCGGGAGCCAATCAGAGGGCGTGACGTCAGTTTGGCGGGGAGTTTGGTGGCCGGGGCTTACAGTGGCGGGAGTTGGAGGCAATAACTAATCGTGTTGTGAGCAGCGCAAGCTACGCTTTCTGCCGAACCTGGGGGCATCTCCACGGCTTTTCCCTCACTTGAGCCTGCTCTTGCGGCCCAGATGCTCTTCAATTCGGTGCTCCGCCAGCCCCAGTTTGGCGTCCCGAAAAATGGTGAGTAACGGCCATAACTGCTGCTTGTTGCTGGCGGGATTCGCCTCCCCCGAAACAACACCTCGGACCAAGGCCGACTCCGCTTCTGTTTCCCAGCCCCGGTGGCCGTTCTCCCACGGCCACGAGTTCGTGTTAGCGAGAACTACTGACGAAAGCTGCACTTATATGCCCTCGGGACACTTTTAATCGTAATCGGGATTTTTTTAATCGTAATGTAGGTTGACGGAGGGAGGGAAGTTGAACTAACTGGCCTCCTTTACGGCGTAGATCTGTGTTGCACATTAACTGGAAAACGCATGCGTTTTTTGTGGGTTTGTGGTTCTCTCAACAGCCATGTGAGGTCGTCAAGACTCGTACTCATTGATTAATTCATTCCTTTGTCGTAGAATCTTAGTGAGCCCTACTATTTGCTATATACAGCAGTGAATAGGATCCGCTCGCTGCTAAGGAACTCAGTCAAGCAGAGAACACAAGCTTCTAGCGTGGTCAAAATTTTTTCCCCCTGTTTACTACATGGGCATAAAAATTGGAAATTACAGAGTGGAAAATACCCATAACCACATCCCCCAGAGAGGACCACTGTTAATAGACTGGAGTGTATTATACCAAATGTTTTTCAATGCCAAAGGTAACATGTATCGTTATTTACAGAAATGGGATCAAAATGGTTTTGTTTTGTTTTTCACTTTAGCGGTATAACTTGGAAATATTTCCTTGTTAGTATGTAGAAATCTAACTTATTCTCTACAGTTCTTGAGGTTCCTTAGGTTAAAGCATTGGCAATAGGAGTTTTAAGCTTAGGTTTGGGTGTCATCAACCTGAAACGTTTTAAGTTTCTGGTAAGGGAGTTACTACACAGACCAGCATGGATAGAAATGAAATCTCATTCATTTAAAGATGGACTAGGTCTTCTTTCCCCTTGAAACCATGTGGAAAACATCAAGAAAAGAATCTGAGAAGGGAACTTTTTATGTTTAAGCCATAGGTCTAGGGAAAGGATATTGAGGAGACTGAGGAGTAGTCCCTCACCTTCCTGCCCCCAGTCTAAAACTTTATGCCATCCTTACCTGCTTCCCTCTTAGATAATCTTTTAAATTATATTCTAAATGTCCCTCTTTCTGTCTCTCCTGGGACCTTGCTTGAGTAACTTGTCTATCCTCTGTGTCATGAGTGGCAGTGCCATGTACGGTGGTTAAGAGCTCTGTCTTTGGAGTTAAACTGCCTAAGTTTTAATTCCAGCTCCACTCCTTACTGTGTGACCCAGAGCAAACTATTTAGCTTCTGTTTTGTGACAGATTTTCTCCTAATTCTCCAATCTGTCTGTCTACTTCTTCCCCTCTCTCGTTCCTTTACAAAAACTCATTCATTGTTATGAACTAGGCACTGAAATTCTTTCATTCTTATAAATTATGCACTGAACTTTGTAGGACTTTCTTCTCCTTTCCCCTTCGGTGTTGGTGTTCCATCCTAGGCCCCTTTTCTCTTCTACCTACTCCCATGGATGATCATAGCCGTAACCAGGGCTTCTTCCACTACTACCTGCAACCTTGCCTTCCCTATACTTTATGTCCATTCCTATAAAAGCTGGATGAGTATCTTCACCCAGATGGTCAGTCCCACAAGCATTTCAAACTCACGTACCCAAAACCGAACTCACTTTTCCCCCAAACCTGCTATGTTACCTACTTTAGGAAGTGGTCCCATTATTTTAAACTAGTTTCCCCAGCCAGAAACCTGAGAGTCAATCAAAATTCCTCCATTTTCCTCAAGATACACATTCAGAAAGTTCCATTAAAATCTCTTGAATCCATCCTCCTCTCTGTTCCCACTGATTTTGCCTCTTCATCATATCTTGGATCTGTTCTATGCTTACCATTCTATTTCCCTAAGTTGGGGCCTAATACCTTCTTGTCTGGATTATAACAAGTCTCCCAAATGGCCTCTTAGTTTCTCTCTCTCCAGGTTATTCTCCATATTGCTGCCAATGATCTTTCTAAAATGGAAATCTGATTACTCTTCTGTGTATTTTTAAATTGGCTTTTAAAAGTTTTTATCATAAGTTTATACAGATGCAAAGGATATTATTTCTGGCCATATTGTGAATATTGGCATTTTAAAATAAAAATGCTACATCATTCTTTAAAATGTATCTAAGAGAATATAAATACTATAGTGATTTGATAATCACATGAATCATTTTTTTTAAATATAAACAAACTCTTTAACTGCTAGATATTGTACATACTTGCTTTTTCCCCTTGAATTTATACCACTTTATTTCTCCCATAGAATTTATCCTAAGGTAATTTGATTTTAAATTACCTTGAAAAGTTATTTTATTGATCACTCTATCATACTCCTCTGTGTAAAAAAATATATTTAAATTGAAATTTTCTGTGATCGTAAGGCTCCAAGTGTTAAAAAGTTTCTTCTGGATTAAATTATCATTACAATTATTAGTATGCAATTGATAAAAGCAACTTAGGTTACTAATTTTGATAAATAATTATTAAGCAAAGTAAAATTTTATTGGAAGTATATCTTTTAAAGAGATGAAATTGGGTGTTTATAATCCCTTTATTAAAGGAATTATCCAGTTATCTCTTAGTTGGGGTCTCAGAAGTTTTCATACCTTGGGTGAATGCAAGGTGTAAGACTGGGGTATGGAAATGCCTTTCTTTTGAAAACTGGAAGAAAGGCAGTGATGAAGAGAAAGGGGAAAAGAGAGCCTCAGCCACAGATCAATTTTAGAAATGCATATATATGGAAGTTGAGTATCCAGAAATTGATTCTTTGAAAACTCTCTTGCCTTCAGATACTCCCTGAAAAATCTGCATGTAACCCCAGGGGCTTAATCTGTACAATGAGGAAAGAATAGGCTTTTCCAAAAGAGTATTGTAGGGGGAAAGCATTACAGGTTCTTGGTGGAAAGAGCATAGCACAATAAGGATCCAAAAGTAGCTTAAGGGGCTGGTCCATGAAGTGTGTGTTGTGGGCAGTGCAGAAATGGAGGGGTAGTTAGGAACTCATTACTAAGCCACATTAGGCCATTTGTTGGTGGTGGGATGTTAGTCTGTAGGCAATGAGGCAGAAATGAGGGGGTCACTGTTTAATTGTAAAGAATTAGGTATCCTGAGCATGTGATCTTCAGTTCCACCTAAATTGTTCAAGATTCAGTCCCTTTGAATTCCTGTGTTGCAGTCATTAACTTTAAAACAGAGACTTTGTTTTTCAAATCCTTCTGTAGATGGATGTTTGTGAACTCTACAACATAACTAATTGTATTCTTTTAATGGTCTTTAGTGGCTTGTTTACAGTGATATCTGACCTAGAGGTAATACCCCGAGGAATAATTACTCAATCTGAATTGAATTTCTTTGCCTCCTTTGTACTGATTCCTTCAAGTTATCTCTATAAACATCCAAAACTAGATTTATCTGAGATTCTGTCAGGCTAAGATGTCTTCTCCAAACAGTATTTTTAATGAAAAGTGAGAATTGAAAGTACCCTAAAATGTGAAAGAGTGTTTTAATTATTTAGACAGGTCTCAATAGATTGTAACTTTATTGTTTCCTCTGATGCTTAGTAAACATTTGGTTCTCAGTAATTATTTATTGAATGAATGTTTCTCTTACATATTTAAAATGTGTTAACCCACATATCAAAATGATAAAACAAATCTTTGAAGATGGTTTACTATTTAGGACCATAGTGCACATTAGGTCTCTGGCCCAAGCAGAGTAAACTTTCCCTCCACCCTGAATTTCTTCCTCTCTCATATATTCAATGAAAACTATTGATCTTTCAAGACTTAGTTTGATTTCACTTCCTCTAGAGACTTCCCTGACCTTACCACTACTACTAGCCAGGGCTAACTGATTGTACTCTTGGGGTAGGTACATAACGCTTTACTTTAAAATTGCTCTAATGTACTTTAAGATACTATGACTTGTTGCTGTTGACATTTTAGAATCCTAGAATTTTAGCAATGGAAAGAAGAGAGGAAGTGAAATTAGTATTGTGAATATGTTAGTGGCTATACTAGGCACATTGACATACAGTATTTCCTTTAACTCCTTGCCCATTGGATTATGTATGATGTTGCTAGTAACTTAAAGAGTTTGCAGTAATGTTGATTTAGAAACTCTAAAAACAGAAGATGTTAATCGAAGAGAATGGCACTTTTAATGGTTGTGGTAGTCTTTGTGGTTGTCACCAAAATGTGAGAGAAGGGGTATAATTTTTTAAATGTGCAAAGTCCACTTGTTTCTTGCAATCTTAAATGTACTAGTGAACGTCTTCGTTTAAGATGGTAAGCCCAAACCTATACCTCACCATAAGTTGGGAGTACTCTTTCATTTCTTCCTTAGGAAAATACCAGAAACTATTCCAGAGGACCATGAATAGTGAGTGGATCTATATGAAGTATATACAGCTTTTTAAAACAAATATTTACCTCTGCATTTATTAAAAGTACTGAAATGTGATGATATATTGGACTTCTATAAGGAATTGTGTCTGTTTTAGGATGGTCTTCACAATACCCTCTGCAGTCCCTTCTAACTGGTTATCAGTGCAACAATAATGATGAGCACACTTCTTATGGAGAAACAGGAGTCCCAGTTCCTCCTTTTGGATGCACCTTCTCTTCTGGTAAGAGAATTACTATCTAAGCCAGGCTTGGTCAGAAATGAGCTATTTCACACTTAGAGGAAAAATATACTGAGGTGTCCCTTTCAAGAAAAAGTAAGTTAGATAGATGGTAGAGTTTTTCTAATAACTGTTCTCTCTGGATTTAAGTAGACTTTTCTTAATCTCTGTGCATAATTATATATTTCTAAAGCATAGGACTAGTATAGCACCATTTTTCTTTTAACTGTTATAGGGAAAGGGTTGTAAAGGTTCAGCCATCATGTAAACTGTTTTGCCCAATGGATACCCCTTTTGGCCTGATTGAATCTATCTCTTTCTGTAATGCATTGGGGAACATATGAGCAGAAATAGAAGTACTTGTCCCCGCTGTTAATGGTTTAAGACAGGAAAAGTAAAAGGTTGTGAAAAGGGAATTTAAAACTAATAGACTCAGCCTGCTGGTGGCCTGTATCATATACCTTTATTTGTCATTGGCCAGTACCACTCTTGTTTTGTTTAAGTACCACCCTTGATTCAACCCTTCTCTAAGTAAGAGATTATCTGAAGATAATTTTGGTGGTTTTAAGTCATTCACTGAATTAGATATTATGGCAAATTTTAAGCAATCTTTAGTTCAGATTACCTCTCTCTACCATATCAGATAGTATTTGGGTAGAATCATCTTGCCTCTTTTCAAACAGATTCTTTGTGTTTGCCTTGTAGCTTTCAATTAATCTATAATATATTATTTATATAGCTTTATACTCAGCTTTAAAATTTTTGTGTTACTCTCTATATATTTTATTCTTTATCTCTGATTTAGCTCCCAATATGGAGCATATACTAGCAGTTGCCAATGAAGAAGGCTTCGTTAGATTATATAACACAGAATCACAAACCAGTAGAAAGAAGTGTGTCAAAGGTAAGTCTAGATCAAAAATTTTTGTTTTAACATTATTTTTAATTCATAAAGCCTCAAATAAATTATTTGAATGCATTCCCAATTTTATTTCCTTCTGATTAAGTCTGTTTAGGGACCAGGCCAGAAATAAGTGGTGGACTATCTTTCTGGTGTCAATAATGTTGACAATTCTTTCTTTGTCAATAATGGTTAACTATGGCAATGCCTTTACTGAAAGTTAAGAAAAATATATTTTAGGATTAAAAACAGTTCTTCTTTTAAAAAGTTAAATCTTTTATACTTAATGGGGTTGGGGGAAACATTGTTTTAAAATATTTATATTGACCAAGCATCTTCCATTCATAAGACAAAATTCTACTGACCTTAAGAAGCTGGTAATTTGGAACTAGTAAGTCAAGTGTTGAAATAACTAAAATAAAACAAGACTGTAAGTGATGTAAAAGAAAAGTACAAAGAAAGCACCACAAGTGTCAAAGAGAAAGCTCTCATGTAGTAACAAAGGAGAAGAAAATTTTTCATGAAGGATAGGACATCTGAGTTGGATTGTGGCATTTAGACCAATGGAGATGGAATAGGGCACTCCAGGCAGAAGGAAAAGCATTAACAAAGGCCTAGAGATAGGATGTAATAAGGAAATAGAGAATGATCCAGTTTGGTTGGAATAAGACATGGAAAACAGTGATAGATAAGCCTTGTGACAGAGATAAAGACCAAAGTGTGCAGAACCTTGAATGTCAAACTAAAGTACTTTAGACCCTATTCAGAGATGAAGATTTTTGAACCAGAGAATGTTTAGAAAGATTCCATTTTAGAGGATATGTTACTAGTCATTTCACAGAAAAGAACTTGATATCAAATGGTAGTTCTTTGTGCTAATGAAGGGAATGTGTAATGTCTGTGAGTCTACAAATGCTCTTTGGCCGGTGGACCTTAGGGTGCTGACCACTGATCTTTTCACTACAGCTTTCAAGGCATTTAAACTGCTATTGATATGGCTACCGTAGAACATAGTTCAGACATTTCACATTCACTGTTTTCTTTGTTTAGAATGGATGGCTCACTGGAATGCTGTCTTTGACCTGGCCTGGGTCCCTGGTGAACTTAAACTTGTAAGTGACTCTTATTTTATTGGGATCTGGGTAAATACTAGTAAAGGGTTGCTTTATTAAACTGTGATACCTTATTTTTGAAAGGTTACAGCAGCAGGTGATCAGTCAGCCAAATTTTGGGATGTAAAAGCTGGTGAGCTCATTGGAACGTGCAAAGGTCATCAATGCAGCCTCAAGTCAGTTGCCTTTTCTAAGTTTGAGAAAGGTAGGTTTGCGCCTATCCTTTCATCTCCTCTTTCGTATCCTCCTTTATGGTGAGGTAATAAGGTAATGAGGTAATAAGCAGCTGCAATTGTTTCCACCCTTTCCCTTGTCAAAGTTGCAACTCTACCTACATAGAAGATTGAGATTCTTTTTTTTTTTTTTTTTTTTTTTTTTGGTGGGGAAGATCAGCCTTGAGCTAACATCCATGCCAATCCTCTTTTTTTGCTGAGGAAGACTGGCCCTGGGCTAACATCCATGCCCATCTTCCTCTACTTTCTGTGGGACGCCGCCACAGCATAGCCTGACAAGTGGTGCATCGGTGCACACCTGGGATCCGAACCCCGGGCCGCCAGCAGCGGAGCGCGCATGCTCAACCACCAAGCCACGGGGCTGGCCTAATAATTGAGATTCTAATATGACTGAAAACCTCAATGAAATTAAGTTGGGTTTAGTCCCATTCTTATAGACATTATCTCCAGCTTGTCCCTGAAAGTCAAGCATCTTCAGGTAATGTTTTTGTATAATCTTGCAGATAAGGTCAAAATTTTAAACAGCCACAATACCTCTGTTCAACTTTGAGTGTCCTTTGAAGTCAAAACACTGTTCTGGATACTGATTAACTCTACTTGTAAAATAGTTACTTTAACTCTACTTATAAAATTTAAATGAGATGTGAGGCTGGTGGGAGACCTGCTAAACTGGACATGATTCTCTACCTAAAATTTACCATGTAATTACTTTAAATGGCCCAATTTCTTAGTATATTTCCAACTAGTATTTATTCACAATTGATCTTTCTGTATTTATTTTACCATTGTAGTGGAGAAGGAAGATTTAGAGAGTAGTCATAATACAGAACAGTACTACAGCAGCTAGGAGAAACTTAGCAGAGGTGTCTGAATGAACTTTTCATTTCTGATTTTTTGTTTTCTTTTCTCCTTCCTCCATTTGTTCCTCACCAAATATTTTTTTACAAATAGACCAGCAAACATTCATCTCAAAGTGGCTGAATTAATGAGATTTTAGTCTCAGAATAATAGAGACAAACATTACTGTCTCCTTTATCATTAAAACATATTCTATTTTTAAAAGAAATAGTTTCATTTATTCATCTGAGCACTCAGGAATATTAAACTCAGTTGTTGAGCTGGTTTGGACTTAAAGAAAGGTCAATTTTTTTTCATTGAAGTATAATTGACATACTATATCCTATTAGTTTCAGGTGTACATCAGTGATTAAAGATTTATATACATTGTGAAATCACCACGATAAGTCTAGTTACCGTCACCATACAAAGTTATTACAATATTATTGACTGTATTCCCTATGCTATACATTATATCCCCAAGACTTACTAATTTTATAACTGCAAGTTCGTACCTCTTAAGTCCCTTCACCTATTTCACTTGCCCCCCCAACCACTCCCTGCTCTGGTAACCACCAGTTTGTTTCCTGTATCTATGAGTCTCTTTCTGTTTTGTTTTGTTTGTTCATTTGTTTTATTTTTTAGATTTCACATATAAGTGAAATCATATGGTGTTTGTCTTTCTCCGTCTGACTTAATTTCACTTTTCCTCAGCATAAGACGCTCTAGGTTCATCCATGTTGTCACAAATGACAAGATTTCATTCTTTTTTGTGTCTGAGTAATATTCCATTATATATATACACAACACATCTTTATCCATTCATCTATTGATGGATACTTAGGTTGCTTCCATATCTTAGCTGTTGTAAATAATGCTGAACATATGTTCCAATTTCTAAGTTGTTGGTGTATAATTGTTTCTTGAGGTAGGCCTGTATTGCTTTTAACTCTCTTAGAACTTCTTTTGCTGCGTCCCATAGCTTTTGGAAATTTGTGTTTTTATTTTCATTTGTCTCAAGGTATTTTTTAACTTCCTCTTTGATTTCTTCGTTGACCCATTGCTTGTTTAGTAGCGTGTTGTTTAGTCTCCACATCTTTGTGTTTTTTCCAGTTTTCTGCTTGTAATTGATTTCTAGTTTCATACCATTGTGGTTGGAAAAGATGCTTGATATGATTTCAGGCTTCCTAAATTTATTGAGACTTGCTTCATGGCCTAACATGAGACCTATCTTGGGAAATGTTCCGTGTGCACTTGAAAAGAATGTATTCTGCAGTTTTGGGTTGGAATGTTCTGTATATATCTATTAAGTCCATCTGGTCTAATGTGTTTTTTAAGCCTAATGTTTCCTCATTGATTTTCTGTCTGGATGATCTATCCGTTGATGTAAGTGGGGTGTTAAAGTCCCCTGCTATTATTGTATTGCTGTCAATTTCTCCCTTTATGTCTGTTAATATTTGCTTTATATATTTAGGTGCTCCTGTGTTGGGTGCATAAATATTTGCAAATGTTACATAGTCATGCACTGCATAACAACAATTCAGTCAATCATAGATTGCCTATACAACAGTGATCCCATAAGATTAGTACCATATAGCCTAGCTGTGTAGTACACTGGACCATCTAGGCTTGTGTAAGTACTGTAGGGAAGGAAGAAATTTTCCTCTACCGTTCTGGGTTCTTCCAGCTCGTCTAAGAATTAAATTGACATGAGACAGATTAACAGGAGAAAAACAAACAAAAGTTTAATAAGATGTATATGTGGGAGAAAACCAGGAAGATCAAGTAACTCACCAAAATGACTGAAGCCCTCACCTTAAATACTATCCTCAGCTAAAGACAAAAGAAGATGTTGAGGGTGGGGAGAGTCAGGGACTTCAAAGGAAAGAAAGGCAATTCACAGGTAGGCGAAAAGGAGTAAATGTTTAGAAAACAAGTGTTTGGCCACACAGAAACAGAAGAACAGAGGGGAGCTCAACAAGGTTCCTACTTGTGTACCACTTAGTTCATGTTACGCTAAGGTGATAGCTCGCTTCCTGAGACAGGTTTTTATCTGAATTCTTTTAGGCAGTTAAGGGGAAGGTAACAAAAGCTTTGAGTCTTTTGTTTCTTAAAAATAATCGGCCTAAAATAATCCTTATGTTAAAGAGATACAATTTTTGGGGTGCAAATTTTATTCCCCTTCAGTACACTCTGTAATGTTCACTCAAGGACTCAATCACCTAACAGTGCCTTTCTCAGAACGTATCGCTGTCGTTAAGCAATACGTGACTGTATCCTCTTGGATTGACTCCTTTATCATTAGTTAATGCCCTCCTTTGTCTTTTGTTACAGTCTTTGTTTTAAAGTCTATTTTTTCTGATGTGAGTATTGCTACCTCAGCTTTCTTTTTGTTTCTATTTGTATGGAATATTTTTTTCCATCCCTTTATTTTCAGTCTGTGTGTGTCTTTACATCTGAATTGAGTCTTCTGTAGGCAGCATATAGATGGTTCTTGTCTTTTTATCCATTGAGCCACCCTTTGTCTTTTTTTTTTTTGATGAGGAAGATTAGCCCTGAGCTAACACCTGTTGCCAATCCTCCTCTTTTTTGCTGAGGAATATTGGCCCTGGGCTAACATCCGTGCCCATCTTCTTCTACTTTATGTGGGACGCCTGCCACAGAGTGGCTTGATAAGCGATATGTAGGTCCGCACCTGGGATCCGAACCTGTGAACCCTGGGCCACCAGAAGCAGAGCACACGAACTTAACCACTACACCACGGGGCCGGCCGGCCCCCACTCTTTGTCTTTTGATTGGAGCATTTAGTTTGTTTACATTTAAAGTAATTATTGATAGGTATGTACTTATTGCCATTTTGTTAGTTGTTTTCTGATTGTTTTTATAGTTCTGTTCCTCTCGTCTTGTTCTCTTCCCTTGTGGTTTGATGGTTTTCTTTAGTGTTACATTTGGGTTCCTTTCTCTTTATTTTTTGAGTATCTAGTGTAGGTTTTTGGTTTGTGGTTACCATGAGGTTCATATATATTGATCTGTATGTATAATAGCCTGTTTTAAGCTGATAGTCAATTAAGTTTGTATGCATTCTAAAAGCACTACATTTTTACTCCCCCCACAGTGTTTTATGTCTTTGATGCCATATTTTGCATCTTTTTATTTTACGTATCCGTTAACTACTTATTTTAGTTACAGTTGATTTTACTACTTTTGTCTTTTAACCTTCATACTAGCTATTTAAGCGGCTGATCCATTGCCTTTACTAAATATTTGCCTTTACCAGTGTGATTTTTTTCTTTTATATATCTTCTTATTTCAGTTTGTCTTTTCTGTTTGTGGAAGACACTTTATCGTTTCTTATAAGGCTGGTTTAGTGATGATGAACTTCCTTTGTTTTTGTTAGTCTGGGAAACCCTTCACTCTCCCTCAATTCTGAATGATAACCTTGTCAGGTAGAGTATTCTTGGTTGTAAGTTTTTTTCCTTTCAGCGCTTTAAATATATCATGCCACGCCCTTCTGACCTGCAGTTTCTGCTGAAAAATCAGCTAGTAGTATTATGGGGGTTCCTTTGTATGTGACTTGTTTTTCCCTTGCTGCCTTTAAGATTCTCTCTGTATCTTTAACTTTTGCCAGTTTCATTATAATATGTGTTGGTGTGGGTCTCTTTGGGTTCTTCTTATTTGGGACTCTCTTTGCTTCCTGGAGCTGGATGTCTGTTTCCCTCCCCAGGTTAGGGAAGTTTTCAGCCATTATTTATACAGGTAAGCATTCTGCCCCTTTCTCTCTTCTCCTTCTGGGACCCCTATAATGTGAATGTTAGTACACTTGATGTTGTCCCAGAGGTCCCTTAAACTATCCTCATTTTTTAAAATTCCTTTTTCTTTTCTTTCTTTTTTTTTTTTTTTTTTTTTGTTGAGGAAGATTTGGCTCTGAGCTAATATCTGTTGCCAATCTTCCTCTTATTATTATTTTTTTTTTAATGTGAGCTGCCACCACAGTGTGGCCATTAGCAAACTAGTGGTGTGATTCCACAGCCAGGAAGCAAACCCAGGCTGCCAAAATGGAGTGTGCCAAACTTGAACTACTAGGCCATCTGGGCTGCCCCCTTTTTGCTTTTCTGATTGGGTGATTTCCACTATTTTATCTTCCAGATTACTTATTCATTCTTCTGTATCATCTAATCTGCTTTGATGCCTTCTAGTGTATTTTTCATTTCAGTTATTATATTCTTTGGTTCTGATTGGTTCTTTCTTATATTTGTTAACTGTCTGTTGAAGTCCTCACAGTGTTTCTCCACTCTTCTCCCAAGTTTAGTGAGCATCTTTATGACTGTTACTTTGAAGTCTTTATCAGGTAAATTACTTATCTCCTTTTCATTAGGGTTTTATGGGGAGATTTTTATCTTGTTCTTTTGTTTGGAACATATTCCTTTGTCTCTTCATTTTGTTTTACTTCTGTGTTTGTTTCTATAAATTAGGCAAAACAGCTACCTCTCCCAGTCTTGAAGGAGTGGCCTCGTGTAGGAGCGTCCCCTGTGTAGACTGTGTGTGCCAGGCAGCTTTGGCAGGCCAGCTGTAGGTGGAATGGACGTGGGCCAGGGAAGTCCCAGGGTATACTGCGTCCAGGCTGCCTTGGCAAAATAGCTGGACTTGGAGCAGGCAAAGGCCAGGGTGTGCTGTGCCAGAGCTGCCTAGGCAAGATGGCTAGAGCTGGTGCAGGCACAGGCCACGGGGTCCCAGGTTGCAACACACCAGGGCTGCCTCGGCAGGACAGCTGGAATAGGTGTGGGCTGAGGGTGTCCTGGGGTGCCTTGCGTTCAAGTTGCCTTGGTGGGATGGCTGGAACTGGAGCAGGCGTGGGTCAGGGGGTCCCTGGGTGTGCCATGCCAGGGCCATCTTGGGGGGAATGGTTGGAAGCTGATCAGCCCTCAGTTCTTCTTCAGAAAGAATTGCTCTTATATTTAGGTGTAAATTCAGTATGTCCCTGGGAGGAGGTGAGTTCAGGGTTTTCCTATACCACCATCTTAGACCTAAAATCAAAAAAGTTCAATTTTAATCTGCTATGGGTGCTGTTGAGACTGGAACCTTGAAAAGGAAATATATGGCATAGTTTCTTCTCTCTGTGTAACTTTTCATTAACACATCTATTGTATAAAGTTAGGTATGCTTGTGTTCTAGTTTACTACACTCCTGTGTCAGAGTTCACTCTGAGTTTATAAAAATAAGATTATGGGGGCTGGCCCGGTGGCGCAAACGGTTAAGTGCACGCACTCCGCTGCAGCGGCTCGGGGTTCGCTCGGTTCAACGCCCAGATCCTGGGCGCGCACCAACACACTGCTTGGCAAGCCATGCTGTGGCGGCGTCCCATATAAAGTGGAGGAAGATAGGCACGGATGTTAGCCCAGGGCCAGTCTTCTCACCAAAAAAAAGAGGAGGATTGGCAGATGTTAGCACAGGGCTGATCTCCTCACAAAAAAACTAAGATTAAAAAAAAAGATTATGAAAATTTACCCTACTAAAGGTGATTTATTTATAGGGTAGTAGAAAAGGGAAACACTGTATCTTTTGGCCCCTTTGCTTAATTTTTAAAACTCTGTACATTGAAGCTATGCCAGTGTGGTCTAGTAGAAAAAAGCACTGAGTTAGATATTGGGGCAGGGGCTTTTTTCATGGCTCCAATAGTCCACAGGTGCCCATTAGTCTGGTTGGACACTGCTCCCAAAGCCACATAGATTGGTAAAGTAGATTAGATTTTAGCCCCTACGTCCTCAGCCAGATGCCCTTGTTCAAGGCACACTTTTACAACCGTACATAGAAGCCCTGTGTTTTATTCTGGTTTCTGCCTCTGAATTCTTGAGCAAAGTCATTTTTATCTCCCTGGACCTTCATTTCCTAATTTAATGAGATTAATACCTATTCTAGGGCCGGCCCCATGGCTTAGCGGTTAAGTGCGCGCGCTCTGCTGCTGGCGGCCCGGGTTTGGATCCCGGGCGCGCACCGATGCACCGCTTGTCCGCCCATGCTGAGGCCGCATCCCACATACAGCAACTAGAAGGATGTGCAACTATGACATACATACAACTATCTACTGGGGCTTTGGGGGAAAAATAAATAAATAAATAAAATTATAAAAAAAGAAAAACCTATTCTATTTAACTCACAAAAGTATTTATAAGCATAAAAATGAGGTAAGATGTGAATACATTGAAAAAAAAACCCTGAGGACTATATAAATGCTTGGTGGTTATTTTGGTAGGTAGCATGGTAGAAAAGATCATTGATCTAGTTCTTTCAGCCCTACATGGCCAGATTACCAATAATCCTAATAGGACATAGTCATACTAGTAGAATTTGCCTTCCCTAAATATCGACCATCTGAAAACCAGGAAAAGTGACACACAGATGTGTATTTTGTGTGTAAAAAGGGGTGCTAGAACTTCTGGTGGATAATTAAAAATGATTGTAAGTAAATTTCTATTTCCTTTTCTACAAACTTACCTTCAGATTTGCACTTTCTTTCTCATTCTTCGTTCTCCAGTTTAAGGTCAATCCTTCTTTCCTTAGGCCACTGGTTCTTAACCCTGACTGCAGATTAGTCACCTGGGGAGATTTTTTAAAATACCAATTAAATGTGAATCTCTGGGAGGTGGGCCAGGCATCTATTTTTTTTTAAGGTACTCAAGGGATTCCAATGTGCTGTTAAGGTTAAGAAACATCTTGATCCTCCCCAAGATGTTACACCATCACTTAATCCCCACAGCTACTATAGCTTCAATCTTTCTCTCTCTGTTGGCTCTTTCTCCATAGGAAAGACTCAAGCATGTCTGTGGCCTGTCCTAAAAAACATCTTAGCCTTGTGTTCTCCTTTGGCTATCATCCCTTCTTGTTTTCTATCTCCTCTAAGTTTCTTAAGAGTAATCAAAAGCTGGCTAAATTTCCTCATTTCAATTTGGTTCAATCTTTTTTCCACTCCCAGCTCTCTTCCTGAAGTCAGCCTTGCTTTTACTTGTGCAACATTTGACACTTGTGGCCATTTATAAGAATTCATAAGGGCCGGCCCCATGGCTTAGCTGTTAAGTGCGTGTGCTCCGCTACTGGCGGCCCAGGTTCCAATCCCAGGCGCGCACTGATGCACCACTTCTCCAGCTGTGCTGAGGCCGCGTCCCACAACAGCAACTAGAAGGATGTGCAACTATGACATACAACTATCTACTGGGGCTTTGGGGGCAAAAAAAAAAGAGGAGGAGGATTGGCAATAAATGTTAGCTCAGAGCCGGTCTTCCTCAGCAAAAAAAAAAAAAAAAATGATAAAAATTTTTTTCTTCCTACTGAGAACCCTCTGGTTCTCAGTTTTTCTGTTTATTCCTTCATAATTGCTTCTGTGAACTCCACTTCTTCACCTAACTTGCAGTGTCGGCAAGGTGCAGGATTTAGTATTTGGACTTCCTTTCCTTTCAGTCTATACCTTCTCCCTGGACAGTTTCATCTGTTCCAGTTTCGTTTTGTTTTTCACTCCATGTGTATTGAACCAGATTATATTTCCATCCTTAACCTTTCCTGCAAGCACTTCAAGTTCAACATATCCAAAACTGAACTCACAATTTCCCCCTGGCAATACCATCTTTCCCCTGGCTTTCTGATATCATTTCTCTTCAGCCTGAAGAACCTCCCTTAACATTTCTTATAGTTTGTGTCTGGTTGTAATAAATCCCCTTTGTTTTCTTTTATCTAAAAATGTCTTTATATCCTCTTGATTTTTGATGGATATATTTGTTGGATATAAAATTCTGAGTTAACAGTTTTTTCCTTTCATTACTTGAAGATGCTGTTTCATTGTCTTCCATGGCTTCTGTTGAGAACTCTGTATTCATTTGAATCATTTCCCTGATGTAATGTGTTGTTTTTCCTGACTGCTTTCAGGATTTTCTCTCTGTCTTTGGTTTTCAGCAGTTTGACTGTGATGTATCTAGGCATCCTTCCCTTCAAAGTTATCCTCTTTGAGGCTTGCTGACCTTTTTGAATTTGTAAATTTACAAATATGTTACACTGAATTTGGGGAGTTTTCTGCCATTATTTCTTGAAATATTTTTTTGCCCAGTTTTTTCCCCTGTCCTTCTGGTACTCCAATTATTCATATTTTAGACTTTTTGAAATTGTCCCACAAATCCTTGAGGCTTTGTTCATTTTTTTTTTTCAATTTTCTTAAATTTGAGATATAATTAACATACCATAAAATTCAACCATTTGAAGTGCACATTTTAATGGTTTTGAATTTACTTACAAAGTTGTGCAACCGTTACCACAATCTAAGTTTAGAACATTTTCATCAGCCCAAAAAGTAAGCAGAACCCATTAGCAGTACTTTCCATCTGCCCCTAGCCCTACACAACCACTAAACTAGTTTCTGTCTCTAGATTTGCCTATTCTGCACATTCGTGTAAATGGAACTATACAATATGTGGTCTTTTGTGACTGGCTTCTTTCACTTAGCATAATTTTCCATCTTATTTTTTGCTCTTCTTCAAAGTGAACAATTTCTATTGATCTATTTTCAAGTTCACTGACTTTTTCCTCTATTCTCTCCATTCTGCACGTAAGCCTATCCAGTGAATTTTATCATTTCAGCAATTGTGTTTTTTGGTTCTGAAATTTCCATTTGTTTTTGATAAGTTCTGTTTGTTTCTCTGCTGAGATTTCTCATGCTGTCTTTTGATTATGAGAGTCTATTTCTTTACTTCACTTGACTTAGTTATATCTGTTTTACAACCTTATCTGATAAATCAACATCTGAGTTGTTTAGAGGTTAGCCTCCATTGATTTCTTTTCTCTTGAGAACGACTTGTTTTCCTGGCTCTTTATATGTCGAGTAATTTAGGATTAAATTCTGGGCATTGTGACTCTGGATTCTGTAATTTGCTCAGAAAAGAGTTGATGTTTTTGTTTTAATAGGCAATTAACTCAGACTCAAATTCAGACTGTCAAACCTGCAGGAGGGCAGTGGGTCAGATTTCAATTCAGTTCTTAATTTAAGCCTCATTTATAAGCTGCATTTAGGTTTCTGTGGCATGCAGTCATGTACCACTTAACGACGTTTCAGTCAACAACAGACCGCATATACAACGTTGGTCCCGTAAGGTTAGTACCATGTAGCCTAGGTGTGTAGTAGGCCATACCATCTAGGTTTTTGTAAGTACACTCTATGATATTTGCACAATGATGAAATAGCCTGATGGCGCATTTCTCAGAGTGTATCCCTGTCATTAAGCGATGCATGACTGTATATGGTTGAGGGGTCAGCCAGAGACTTACACCAAGTTTAAATACAGAATTAGGTTTTCTCTTTCTCTGGCTCTCTCCAGGGTTCCCCCCTCCCTCTGGCAGCTCTTGTTTTCCCAGGTCTCTGTGTCCTAGTTCCCCTGGCTTGAAAGATGGTAGGTTTTTCTCTTGGCATTTTAGCTGCTTGGTACTAATGCTGCAATTGTGGCTGCCCTCAAAGTAAAACCACAAGAAAACAGTTACTTACTCTAGGCCAATCGCTTGCTTCAGGTGTTGACTTCCCTCCAAAAATTGCATGTTTTTGTTTAATCTCTGTAGAGCTCTCAGGTAGTTATTTTTTTATCTTGTCCAGAGTTTATAGCTAATGCAGATGGATTGGTTTGTTAAGTGCTCATTCTTCCATACAGGAAGCAGGGTTTTTTGGTTTAATTTTAAGGAATAAAACATTACAGGTAAATTAAAGTTCCCCTATGTTCCCTTCTACAATCCCATTGCCCTCCTTCCATCCATACAAGTTTTGTATGGATTTGGTCCATATTTTTATCCTGAGGCAATACAGCTTGGAGGTTTGGAGTAGAGGCTCTGGATTCATACTGCCAAGAATACCTTTACAAGTTACTTATAACTTGTAACTTATAACTTATAACTGTGTCTTAGTTTTCTCATCTGTAAAAAAGGGATAATAATGCCCACCTGATAGGGTTGATAACAAGGATTGAGATAATTTATATAAAGCACTTAAGATAGTGTCTAGCACTTAGTAAACACTCAGTATATTTTGGTTATTCTTACTATAACTTTACTATAACTATAGTATTTTATGTGGTTTTCTCTATAAAGTTTTTGTTTAACACAAGCATTTTGAGCTCTTTTTAATCCTTTTCCTTCATAGCTTTGTTTTCTCTTATTTGTTGTTGAGCCATATGTTTTTCATTTTTAATCTCCAGTGCCAGTTACAGTAGTACCTAGCATATAACAGGTATTCTAGGAAACTTAAATTGAAATGTATATGTCATTGACTGATTTTGTTAACTACTTGATAAACTGTTCGTTTCCCCACAGCTGTCTTTTGTACAGGTGGAAGAGACGGCAATATTATGGTCTGGGACACCAGGTGCAACAAAAAAGGTAGTCTAATTCCACTGTAAATTTGATAAATGTGAGATTGCCCCATACTTAATTATTTTGAATGAAGGGGTTAGTGATTTTATCCAGTTACCACCAGGGGGCACATGTTCATAATCCCCCATTTCTGCTCGCTGTTCCAGTTCTCAGAATCTTTATGATTATTGCGAGTATTATCTGTATTTACCTCATAGCGTCTTCTGAACTGTAATGCCGTTTACCTAAATTATTGATGAAATTGAAATTATTAATACATAGGCTCACTGGTAAATGATCTTTTATTTTAATTTAAATTTTTTTTCAGCTTTAAAGAATTGTACTAAATATAATTATGCTCACATTGCCCCATGATGCCATTAAGCAGAAAGCAACGATCATCTCCCTGCATACTTCTTTTTTAAAAAAATTTATTTATTTTTTAGAGCAATTTTAGATTCACAGCAAAATTGAGCAGAAAGTACAGAATGTTCTCTCTGTACTGATTTACCCCCTATCCTCACACAGCCTCGCCCACTATCAACATCCCGCACCAGAGTTGGACACTTGTTACATTTTATGAACCTACACTGAGATGTCATTATCACCCAACATCCGTCTGTAGTTTGCAGTAGGGTTCACTCTTGGTATTGTACATTCTGTTGATTTTGACAAATGTGTAATGACATATATTTACCATTATGGTATCATACAGAATAGTTTCACTGTCCTGAAAGTCCTCGGTGCTCCGCCTGTTTATCTTGCCCTCCCCCCAACCGCTAGCAACCACTGATCTTTTACTGGCTGCATGGTTTTGCCTTTCCCAGAATGTCATATAATTGAAATCATACAGTATGTAGCCTTTTCAGATTGGCTTCTTTCGCTTAGTAATATGTATTTAAGGTTCCTCCATGTCTTTTCATGTCTTGGTAACTTTAGTTCTTTTTAAGACTGAATAGTATTCCATTGTCTGGATATGCTACAGTTTATTCATATGTTCACCTACTGAAGGACATCTTGGTTGCTTACAAGTTTTGACAATTATGAATAAAGCTGCTATAAATATCTGTGTGCTTATTTCCTTTTCATACATTATTATGTCACCACAAGAGATGTAGTACAATAGCTCTGCTGGCTTCTAATTTCATTAATCTAATAAAGAATATAAATTAATTTTGAGGTCTTATGTACAGATGTTACATTCAGCATGGGAATAAAATTCTGAAACCTAAATCAATTTCCTTGGAAAATCTTTCAGATGGATTTTATAGGCAAGTGAATCAAATCAGTGGAGCTCACAATACCTTAGACAAGCAAACCCCTTCAAAACCTAAGAAGAAACAGAATTCAAAAGGACTTGCTCCTTCTGTGGTAAGGTTTTATAGCTGTGTACATGTGTGCAGATCTTAACAGTAGGATAGAATCTCTTTTTAGGGAATTTGTTGGGCATAAAACAGGAACGATAGATTAGGTGAATGAGACTGTTCATTTCTTCTTGATGTTAGTGGTTTATTGCTTAATACTTAATACCTACAGTAGTGGTTCTCAAATTCTAGGGTGCAACAGAGTTACTTGGGGAGCATGTTAAAAATTCATCTTCCTGAGCCTCATCCCTAGAGATTTCCATGCATACACTCATCTACAGTATAATATGTTTCATTAGGAAAGGGGTGGTAGTTTGAAGAAGCATATTAAATACTATGATACAGTTTGCTACGTCAGGACTTAAAATTGCATACCCTGAACAAGACGCAGGCCTGAGTAGAAACTGACAGGGTTACCATGTGGTCTTTGGAGGCCAGATGAAGTTAAAATGAGTAAAATTTCACACATTTATTCAGATTCTGAACCAAGAAAACTTAACTGCAATTAAGAGGTAAAACTCCATTGAAAGCTCCTTTAAATTTTTCAGAGCATGTAATCATCTTTCATCCATAATTCTTTAGAGACTTCTATAGATAATCTAGGTAGGTGGTGACATTTTATAGATGAAACAGGCACAGGAAGATTAAATGAGTTTCCTAAGAATATACACTTATTGGTAGGGCTGATTCTAATTTGAGCCATTAGGCTTAGAGAAGTAAAGTATTTAATCACCAGTTTGTTTCTTGAGTACAAGTCAAAGTGTTAACACTATATACTATAACTTAATGATGTTTAGGTCATTTCCTTGCTAAAATTACTTATTGGTCAGCATATATATCTGATTAGGAGTATTGGAGAGGGAAGATCTAGTCTAACGCAGAGTTTGGGGGGAAAAGCCATCATTTTAGCATCTTGGTCCCTTGATGGTGAAGACGTGAAGATATACCCAAAATAGGATTTCCTTCTTTTCTGTTTCTTCCCTGTGCTGTTAGGATTTCCAGCAGAGTGTTACTGTGGTCCTCTTTCAAGATGAGAATACGTTAGTCTCAGCAGGAGCTGTGGATGGGTAAGAGTCTTTATTTCTTGGTTCTTTTGATGAGATCACTTTTGTGAACTGTGATGGGGAAGTCACCTAGTCCCACTATAATTGAATGTGTATGCTTTTAACTTTTGACATAGTGAGTACCCAGCTGAGACGAGGAACTACAGATCACACTGGGAAATACCTAGTTAGGACTCTTGCTCAAATAATCAAATGAGATAATATGTGTCACACTTTGCACATTGTCTAACACATAGCAGTGTTTGCTGCCACTGCTGTTACAGAAAAGCTGGATAGGTAGCCTGCTTGTCTATGCAGTCTGCTTGTCTATGCAGTATAATTTAGTCAATGATTCTTATTTTGAGGAGTAAAATTTCTATTTTGGATTTTATCTTCTCAGGTTTAGTAATATCCTAAAAGAGGGAATCTGATTCTGGGCATGTAATTGGCATTTCTGGGAGTAATCTAACTAGATTGATAGTAAGGCCTAATGACTTTCACATACCTGCCATTCATGATTGGTCTGAATTTTTGGCTTCCAAATAAGTTTGTGATACTTTTTGATTGGTTGCTTTGTTAGAATATAAGTTTTTTGAGTGTAGGAACTCTTTCTTTTTAAGTGCCCTTCTTTGTGCCCTTATTTGCTTGTTATATCTCCCAAGACATCCCTCCCTTCAAAAAATGTAATTTAAAAAGATGATGACTTGATAAACTAGGATTTCCATTGTGTCCTCTGGACACTAAAACTCTTCTGTGGATCAAATTCTCAGGCACAAATAAAGGATTATCTAAAGATTATTAGTAATGCTTGTGAATGCCTATGAAAGCTTACTCTATTTGTTTCCACGGATAGTGCCCTTTTATACCAAGCTTGTGTTTTCGTGTTGCCTACAAACTAGATGTAGAAGATTAAGACAATTATCCCAATAGATGAAATAAAAAAATATTTTATAGGAAAATTTGTTTCGACCAGATTACTTAAGGAGTTATGTATAGAGATATAACCATAAGGACAGAGTTTGTTACTTATAATGTCGGAGGTTACATGCAGAGTGTTAAAGGCTTAGGAACCTTTTTTTTTTCCTGAAAACAATGGAACAATGACTATCAGCACCCAACCTTCATCTTCCTTTTCCGCTCTCTTGGAGTAAACTCAAGGTAACCCATCACTGGGTCAGATCACATCTGTTTCCGTTCTGCTGGAATCATAAACCTGACATTACAGACAACAGTGTGAGATAGCTCAAACTGTTTCCCAATGAGATATCCATCCTCACTGTACCTGGTTGACATGCCAGAGGAGTTAGATTAAAAGTCATTTCTCGTTCAATGTAGTTGAAACTGGTTGGAGTTGGAGAAATACTACAAAATAACTATTTCTTCACCTCGGCTTTTAGGATAATCAAAATATGGGATTTACGTAAGAATTATACTGCTTATCGACAAGAACCCGTAGCATCCAAGTCTTTCCTGTATCCAGGTAGCAGCACTCGAAAACTAGGTAAGCCTTTGCACAGACTGTAGGACTTTTGTGTAGGACTTTTTGGGAGAGGTGAGTTTTTGTTAAAATGTTAAAAATAAATGTCAAGCTAGTTTTCAGCAACATATACTTGAGAAACTCTTAATATGTGGTTGTATCTTTTTGAAGTTCAAAAGATAAAAACCTCAGAAGAATATTTTTGGTTTGTATATATTTTGGAGAAGAAGAATTCTGATGATTCTTCTTGTGGAATGATCTTTTTGCCTCAACATTTTCACCTCAGTTCTACTCCCTGTCACCAGGGCATGCTAACTAAAGTTTCCTTTTTCCAGGATACTCAAGTCTGATTTTGGATTCCACTGGCTCTACTTTATTCGCTAACTGCACAGATGACAATATCTACATGTTCAATATGACTGGATTAAAGACTTCTCCAGGTAGGAGCTTAATTCATTCAAATTCTCTTACCCTGAAACTATTACAGGCTTTTTTGTTAATGATAATTTAATGTTGATTTTTTTTTTTTTCCAAACCAAATTAAGACATATCAGGAGCTTGGGGTCTTTGATTAGTTCCAGTGATTTCATAGCTGTACTTTCCTTGTGATGATTTCATAAGTAAACAGAATCCTGCTCTATATATGGTGATTTAATTTTATTTTAATAGTAAGTCTATCCTAGAATTATGCCCTTTTGGATGTATTTAGAATTATCTCAATTTTTTTGGAATAGAGAAGGCTGTTCTGCTCAGCTTTTGTCCTGTTTGGAGGTTGTTCGTTAAAATTAGGGGGCTGAATTTTTTAAGCCCCCAAAATAGTTTCTATCTACCTTAGCTTTCTCCTTAATGTTGGACAGAGGCTATTTTATCTCTAGATGTTTCCCCTAACCTCACCTTTTTTTTTTTTTTTTAAGAAAATTAAAAGTGGAATCTGATTTTTAAAGCTGATAAATGACACTTTAAAAAAACCAAAGTTTCTCAAGCATACTTTTAAGAGGGTTATTTGGATTACGTAATTTTAAGAACATCATCAGTTACCTAAGCAAGCTACGTATTTGTAACCTAGTTCTTCCTAAGAAACAGCTCTGTCAGAAACAGACTTTGAATTCTATAACCAATCTCCAGAGCTACCCAGTTCCCGCTAAAATAAGATGTACTGATAAACAAGAAATCTCAAAATAGTACAGAACTTAGCAAGACTCTTACAAAAATTTCCAAAGACTGCCCCCAAGCCATTATTATTAGGACTTTGATATCTGTGGCAGCATCACATTGCCAGTGCCCTGGATTAGGTCTGGTGTTGTCTAAACAAGAGCAGGAGCATTTGGAAAAGAGAAGGTGTTTTATAACTTCTTTTGCTATTTTCCTGAATGGAATCAGAACTTGGACAACTTCTAATTTAGCTAGTCATGTAAAATATACTTTTAAAAATTTTTCACCAAGAGGTAAAAACCTAATCCTCATTATGTTATCAGATGTGCAAGAGCTCTTTCTATATCATTTTGTTATAGTGTAACACTAAAAGAGCCTTTGTGTTTAGTTTATCCCTCTGCCATCAAACAAATGTGCCCAAGGCCACTTTACTAATAATTTAGTAACCTTTGTCCTGTGCTCCTAAAATAATTTGATTGGCTCTTATAGGTAGGTAGGTAGGTAGGTAGGTAGATAGATAATGTTCCTTAGAAATTGAATGACAGACAGACATGTGTGCGTCACATCTGGTAATTGCTTGTCTTTTTCAAAACTTCAGAAAGGGTCCTGGGCTTAATACTTGATCTCCCATACTTTTAATTCACAGTATTTTATTATGCTAAGTGATGTTCATAAGGATGACTCGGAAGCACTTTAATGAAGCATTTTAAGAATCTAAATCATCAAAGAAAGATTAAATTGAGCTAATTAAAGTCAATATAGGTTTTAGAAGGATTTTTCACATGGTTTGAAACATTTACAAGTGTACTTTATGCTAGTCTTTCTTAGACCAGCAGAGGGCAATAAATTCTTACAAGTTTAGTGGGAAATTTGGCCTGTAGTTTTCCGTTCATTGTTTAGAGTTGAGAAAGATGAACAATTACAGTTTTGGAGCTGTATTCAGAATAAAAGAGCCTGTTTATTTTGTGGAGATCTATCTGCCGTAGTAGGTCTATAATATGTGTATCTGAATTGATTTATATCCTGCTTCACAGTAAAAGTGTTTGATATGGAGAATATCTCATATGTAGGCTTTTTCTTGAAAATCTGTAAATACAAAGTTTTTTTCCAGTGTTATTCTGGCAAAAGGAAGCGATTTCTCTTAGCACTTATGGAAAGCTGTTAAGTCCCTTAATAATTCTTCTTTCCCCTCTGTTAGAAGATTGGAGTGAATTTTTTTTTTTCCTGCCTAAGTGTATTCTTAAATTCTCTAATAATTGAGATTCTTTTTCTTTTATTTCCTCGTGGCATTCTGATGCTGGAGGCCTCAGGTTTTTGTCGTCTTAGGATAAAAGAACCTGTGGGGCACATTATGCCAGATTGGAATACTTGCCCTTTTACCATGGGTGGTGAGAAATCTAAACCTATCCTAGCTGGAGGATCTTACATATGAACATAGAGTTTACCCCACTAGCTGTTTCTACTATTCAACCTATTTAAAGCTGGATTAAAAAGATTCCCACATTCCAGATAAGCTATCCATAAATCTTGACTCTTTATTGATTTTTACCTATTCATGCAACATATGTTTGAAGATCTACTCTGTTCAAAGCACTGTAAGGTCTAGTGAGGAAGAATAAGATGAAATTTATCCTCAAGAGATTTGAAGTCGAGGAAGAAAGACCAATGTGTTATGCAGGGGACAAGCCCTACCATGGGGTGGGTAGAGAGGGTCTAATAAAAGGCATTTTAGTGACAGATTGAACATTGGCTCCATTCTTGTCCTTTGAGAATGTTTTTCATCACTTTGTTCTCTATAGCCAGCTCCATACCAAATATTTGGGTTTAATCATGAGATTGAGTCTAATATAAAGCCTCTTTCTAGGATTTCGTTTATTTTTCTACCGATGTCCAGTTCCCTTTTATTTGGTGAATATAGCTTGACCATCTGCTTCAATAGTCAATACACTAATAAAACTTGTTAGAACATGTATACTGATTGCATTTATTTGAACACTGGAAATAACAAGAACCAAGTAATTTGATTTTTTTTCCTCTGGCAGTGGCTGTCTTCAGTGGACATCAGAACTCTACCTTTTATGTTAAATCCAGTCTTAGTCCAGATGACCAGTTTTTAGTCAGTGGCTCAAGTGATGAAGCTGCTTACATCTGGAAGGTAAGTTGCCAAACTTCCCCCACAAAAGTGAGACTAAATATTCTCGCAAATATTTCTTCTGGCCAAGATCAGGTAAGTTTAATATAAACGTATTCTATATCTTTTTCTACATCAAATGTTCAGTAAAAGTTGCTTCTTGCCTCTTAATATAGCCAAAACCTCACTCTGTCACAGAAGATATACGTTCATGACCAGAGCTTCTTAGAAATTGACAACCCATATCCTCCAGCAGTTTCACAGATTATCAAGAAATTGAGAATTCAGACTGGAAGAATCTTAACTGCTTTGTCCTACTTCCTAGAAAAACATTCTGTACTGCCTTTCTGCCCTGTGTTTTCAAACTTTCATTCAAAATATAGTATTTTGATCCCGGGGATCCTACACCCAAATCACTCATAAAGCCTTGCACAAAACACTCACTCAACAATATGTGTATAATAATTGTATTCTTTACTTTCTTTTCTTATAAGTGGCTCATCTTTAGGCTACTAAAATAGATGTGGCTGCTTTATCAGTTTCATATATATATATTTAATAGCATTTAATTTTTTTAAATTTTATAGATTTCTCATTTCTGTTACACAAATTTATATATATATATATTTTTTTACTTTTTAAATGACAGTGATTCTGAAGTGACTACTGTGAGCTAAGAAATTTAAAGCTATGCATTTGAAGTCCAGTGGAAAAAATTGAAACATTACTCAAGTACACTTGCTGACCACTAAAAAATGGCTCTCGTGGGAATAATTAATTGTAGAAATGTCTGGAAATTCAGAGAAAGAAGAGCATTAAGGCATTGTTTTCTAGGGCTCGAAATTAATTATATTCTAGATTGCCCTGTAATTTCAGAAATGTCCTTGACATGGGTGAATTGAATGAGAGTTCACACATTTTGGATTTTAGAGTCATAATGTCTAAAACTTCATAATGTCTAATGTAGATTCCATAGTATCAAATCCCTTCTCAGGAGAAAATTTTATCATTCTTAGTCCTGCCACCCTCTAAGAAGTCATATCTTTAATGTTTTCTTACGATAGGGGTAGAGCCTGTCAGGTATGAAGCATAAGTCTTCAGCTTAATTTCATCTGGTTCTGGGGGAAGTACTAAAAAATGATTTCTCTGTATACCTAGAGTTGCAAAAATGCAACATTGCCTTATTAAAAGCTTTTAGTAACAATACCCTAAATGGTCACAAGATGGAGATATTTGTCTATCCAAGATGCTTTTGTGTTGGTCTTGCCTCTTTTTCTACAAGCACTTTTCTTTGTTGTATTTTTAAATGAAAATTTGCTTATAGAATATATACTTGAGACCCCCAGCCCTCTTGTCTAGTACAATGCCCTTCTTTTTGTTTGTTTCAAGGAATGAGGATTGAGAGAGATGTCGTCTCTTTAAAGACCTGCAGTAAAGATACTTGGCTGCTATTCGTAACCCATTTTCAGACATGCAATCAGTGGCTATCACATACATGGGTGACCCTTTCTGAATTCCTAGGCTGGGTCACATGTTAGTGCTGAATGACGTGGTTCAGACATGATGTTCTCCTGCCTGTCCACACATAACTCAGGCTCTGATATTTGAGATCCTGGCAAGCTTACTGCTCCTAAAATTGAATTTGCCTAGTGAGGTGGCTCAGTTTCTCTTTTCCATGCTAAAAAGGGGTGAGGTTTAGTTTAAAAACAATTCCATGCAAGCTGAGTATCCAGGCTATTAGGTTGTCTTACAACTTTGCTATGTTTCCAAGAGGACAGAATTCTCTCATGTTCGGATTTTTCCTGTACTAAAAAGCCCATGGGAAAAAGAAAACAGTGAAAGAAGGGAGTTTTAGACCTTAAGACAAAAAAGAATGGCCTTTTAATCCTCACCACTGCCCAAAAAAGGGGAGATGTAATAAAGTTAGACTCTCTGATACTGAGGCCCAAAACTTAAAAATCAAAAGATTTGATATTATATTTTTTCTTTTTAATATCTAACCCTCCATCCCACCCCTTCCCTACCCCACCCTTCCCTGGTTCATTTCTGATAAAGCCGCTGAATACTATCGAAGTGGTTATAAATAAACTGATTTGGCACAGTCATTCTACCGCTGACTGGCGAAACATTGAGCCTGACACTTTAGGAAGTGTAAATGATCTCATGGCAGAAATAAAGATTAGATTTGGTTTCTAACTGGGCAGAGTAAGGAGATTTTTTGAGGAAAGGTGCTGATCTTTTTTGCATATTTAAGTATACAAAATGTTTTATGAGGTCTCTTGGTTAGAGCCAGTTACTTCTAGAGGTACCTTCATAGTTCTGGGAGTTTTAACCTTGGGATTCTTTGTGCCTTGAATTAAAAGTCTTTATTCTATAATGAATAGGCTATGTAAGACAGGAGAATTTTTTGTATTTTGACTATCCACAGAATACAAGGATGTAAATGTCTCTTGGACTTAGTAGTCTCCTCTTCCTACTTCAGAGTAGAGGGAGGCTTTTAAAATAATGAAATCGTGTCATTGTGGTAATGTTTTTATAATAACTAAGTGACAATACATAAAAACTTATCTGAATAAAAGTGAAAGATTTAAAAACTACCTGAGTTTCATTAGAGGAAATTAATCTTCTTTGAAGTAGTTATCAAGTATACTATACTGTACTAAGATAGTCCTAAACTGTGAAAACACTTGGTACTAACATTCATAAAACCTTGTTGGACATTAGTTCTCATTTCAGCCGACAACATGCCCTTTCCTCCACTTTTTTTTTTAGAGATATAATTCATATAATATAAAATTCACCGTTTTAGTCATTTTTAAAGCGTACGATTTAGTGATTTTGAGTGTAATCACAATATTGTGCACCACTGTCTCATTCCCAAACATTTTCATCACTCTGAAAAGAAACCACATACCCTTTAAGAGTCACTCTCCATTACCCACCGCCCCCAGCCCCTGGCAACCACTAACCTATGTTCTGTCTCTATGGACTTGCCTATTCTGGACATTTCATGTAAATGGAATCACACAATATGTGATCTTTTGGGTCTGACTTCTTTCACTTAAGATTTTCAAGGTATGTCCATGTTGATGGATGTATCAGTACTTCATTTCTTTTTTTTTTTTTTTTTTTTTGTGAGGAAGATTAGCCCTGAGCTAACATCCGTGCCCATCTTCCTCTACTTTATATGGGACGCCGCCACAGCATGGCTTGACAAGTGGTGCATCAGTGCGTGCCCAGGATCTGAACCTGCAAACCCTGGGCTGTCGCAGCAGACCACGCACTCTTAACCGCCATGCCGCCGGGCCGGTCCCAGTACTTTTTTTATGGCTGAATATTCTATTGTGTGGATAGACCACATTTTATTTATTCGTTCATCAGTTGATGGACATTTGAATTATTGCACTTTTTGGCTTTATGGATAAAGCTGCTATAAACATTTGTGTACAAGTTTTTGTTTGAATATTTGTTTTCAGTTCTCCTAGGAGTATATACCTAAGAGTAGAATTGCTGGGTCATATGGTAATTAATTCTAGATTTAACTTTTTGAGGAATCTTCCCCCCCTTTTAAAGCTGTGTAAAGTGCCTGGCTCATGGTAATCATTCAACAAATGCTGACTTTTATTGTCATTATTATTATTCTTACCTTATCAAATTGTTAAAAGTTTTTTCAAGGGATCTATCTTTTGTTTTTTCTCTTAGATCCTATAGATAAATGCAGAAATGTATGTATATTCTATTGGTGGATATTTGGTTTTTCTTGAAATGTATTTTAATCCTTTGTGTACACATTTAGGTTCTCTTAAGTATTGTAATGCCTAGGAAACTGAGGCAGGGGCAGTCTCATGAAATCAAAAGCTGGCTGGAGGCAACAAGCAGAGTAAGCCAATGGGGTAGAATAATGTGTTTCTACCAGGCAGGACATGAGGATCCCTCCTTCCTTTTTTTTTTCCCTTCCTTTTTATTTATTTATTTTTTTGGAGGGGTGAGGAAAATTAGCTTTGAGCTAACATCTCTTGCCAATCCTCCTCTTTTTGCTGAGGAAGGTTGGCCCTGGGCTAACGTCCATGCCCATTTTCATCTACTTTATATATGTGACGCCTGCCACAGCATGGCTTGATAAGTGGTATATAGGTCCACACCTGGGATCTGAATCTGTGAACCCCAGGCCGAAGCGGAACGCTGAACTTAACCACTATACCACCGGGCCAGCCCCGGATTTCTTCTTCCTTTTAACTGCTGCTACCAGTCCTGCTTGGACCTTGCGTGAAGAGAGACTTAATGGGTTGGGGCCATCCCGAATGGAGGAGGAAGGAGAACTTCTGTGACTACTGAGATAGTTAGAGAGACTATATTGAAAGTCTTTTCTGAAATATGCTACCTTGTGAGAGAATTGAGTTGTTCTCTGCGGCGCTGCAGGAGTAGGGAGTAAGTAAATCCTTTTAGACAATACTCAGGAAAAAGCTTCCTTTTCTGTTAAACTTTAATTAACCCAGCAAGGCAAATTAGACTCTGCTCTGTGTCTTCTTTTGCTTTTTTGAATCATTACGTATATTCCATTTAACCCAAGAGAGGAGTAATAATAATTGAGTTGGATACCCTTATGAATCAGTGTGTCTAATCTGTTAACTACAATCTGAGGGATCTATTAAGTTTCCTTAGTCATTTTCACAAATATTCCTTCCAGAGTCGCCTCCACTTTCTTCATACAAATGAGCAATGATTCAGAGCCTCAGGAAAATGAAAAGAATAATTTCTTTTTCAAGCACATGTACTAATAATAGTTAAGTGAGCTTATACTCCATATTGTGCTGATTAATTCCCATGGCCTCTGTAAGGAATTGACAGCTCTTGAATGAGTCAGCTGTCAAATGCATGTCACTAGTGGCATCTAATGAGGGGGAAAATATGATTCTTAGTCACCTGTATAGTACTGCACATTGTGACCTTTCTTTATACATTTATACATTAAAATCTATTAAAATGTGGTAATACTTACTTGAAAATTCAAGATTTCTTTAAGCAAATTAACTGAAATAAAATTTTAGAGGAATTTTTTTTTTCCAGATAAGAGACCAAAGTGCCATGTTATTATAGTTTATACCCCTTCAAAATGAAAGGATATAATTTTGGACTTTGGTAAAAGTCAGTGAGTGTTCTTTTGGAAGAAAGCCTATCTTGTCCCAAGAGAGCTGGTAGCATGTCTCACGTAGCTTCAGGATTTAGTTCCTGGAAAGCAGCTGACTAGAGAAGATCTGAAAATGTCTAGGCTATGTAGAAACAAGACTCCACTTGAGGTGCACTACCTAGCAGCTGAACCTCATCCTTACAGAAAGTTCACCAGCTAAAAAGTGAGAGATAATACCAGTCTTGAATTTTAGTCAATATATGTATAGCTAGGTAGTCCTAATTTGAAATAAGACCTGTCCTGGTATCTAAGCTCATATTATTTACTTATTTTGGCTATTTTCATTCTGTTTTCTCAGATCAACGATAGAAGTATTTTCATTGCCCACTGGGACTCTTTCCGAACTTGTAACTACGCATGTCTAGGGGTCTTTGGGAACAAACCTAAAGTTCTCTAAGGCACAAATATGGAGAGATTCAAAGCCTATATCTGGGAGACCTAACACTGCTTTGCTGACTTGCTTTTTTCTTTTTTGTCGGTGTGTAGGTCTCCACACCCTGGCATCCTCCTACTGTGCTCCTGGGTCATTCTCAAGAGGTCACCTCTGTGTGCTGGTGTCCATCAGACTTCACAAAGGTTTGTAAACTCTGTAGTTTGTTTAAAAAAGTAGATTACAGATTTGTAGGTTTTCCCAAGGTTAGTTTGAGAATTATGTAGACTTTTATGTTTAAATAGAGATTTAAAAGATCTAGAGGCCATCCAGGATCTATATCAGCATTAATCATACATATTCTACTTTTCTCTGCCAACAGAGAAACTATTAGACACTAAAGAATAAAGGTGGATTTCTTGGTTCCCTAGAGTCATTCCTTTCCTAAGGATAGAATTAAGTTTTTAACATAATTAAAATTTCATCTTAAAATCGAAGATGAAAAAAAAAACCTAAGGTGAGAACTAGTCTTCTTAACTTTCTGCATATTATCAATGTGGTATATTAAAGGTAATATCTTGACTGTTCTTCACAGTCCACTTTGGGTTTTCATATTCCATATTCCATATTCATATTCATATTTTCATATGAAATTCAGATTTCATATTCAAATCTAACATGTTAAGACTGTGAAGTCTTAACATGTTAGATTTTCTCTGGTTAAACTACATAAGTAGCTCCAAAATGTTTTAGGCACTCTGAAAAGAAGCTCACTTTTAAGTTTTTTTAAAATAGTGATACTTTAAAACAAATATAAACAAAAACCCTGAAATGTAGAAAGGCCAGAAACAAGCAAACTCCATGTATATGTAAGGATTTCATATAATAGGAGCCCAAGCTCCATTCACTCTCCCAGCTCCCCTGCATCTGGGTTATTCTGGGTTTACAGGAAGTCTCACTTCTGTGGAGATCTCCCCTTTCATGTATGATGTTTTGAGGTTTTGTTGCCTATTGTTCCCATCTGTTTTTTATATTCCAGAAACTTCTCATGGTCTGATCTAGCTTTCCAGGACTGCTGTGGATTTCTTTTTATTTCTATGTCCTTGTACAGTCATGTCTCATCTTACAATGGGAAAAATGTGTTGTTAGGCAATTTTGTCGTTGTGCAAACATCACAGAAGGTACTTACACAAACCTAGAGGGTACTACATATATGGTACTAGTCTTTTGGGACTGCCGTCGTATATGCAGTCTGTCGCTGACTGAAACATCGTCATACGGCGCGTGGCTGGCTGTATAACCATTTCTGTGGTCAGCTTCATGATAGACCTTTTTTTGAAATCATTGTGTTAATCACCAATAATTACATCCCAAAGACATTTTTCATCTGAAATTCCATGTAACTTCCAGTGAAATATCTGTTTTTAATGTGGAGTTTTGTATCTTCATAGAACTTACTAAGATGAATTTTTTTCTAATTATTCAGTTAATTATGTCATCTTTTTTAAACCATCATACATTATCCTTATCTCTATGCACAGAAAAGACTCAAAAGAAATGGCAGGGCTGTTTACCTATATTAGTCTAATGACCACCTTTCTAAAAGGTTCTTTAAAATTATTTTTCCCCTAGCCTAGAGTTAGGAAGGTAAAATATGGTTTAAAAAAAGGATCTAGCATTTGAAATTGGAAAAACTTGGATTCAAATTCTAGCTCTGCCACTTACTTATGGTGACCTTGGGCAAATAACTTTATTCTCAGTTTGTAGATGAGGTTATTTGAGTACAAGGCTTTTTAAATTGTGAGAATTAAATAAGATGAAGAATGTAAATTGTTAGACATACAGTAGGACATACAGTACAGTTTATTAACTCTTGTTAATAAACTATAGAGTAACTGGGGATTCCAGGCATTTCTTGTTGAGCAGTTAAATATGTGTGTCTTCTTTCGGCCTCCCAGTAAGGAAAGGAAAAAGCTACCAGTCTCTTGGGGGCCAAGACTTAAGAGAACGTGTGTTCTTTTTTTCTCTCTCTTTAGTGACTGAAATAGAGAAATTATATAAACAAATGCTCTGGTACCAGTGGCCATTTGCCACAAGCTCTTCAAGCTGGACTTTCTCTGCCATAAAAGGCTTGGGACCAAGATCAGGAATGGTCAGATATTTTTAAAGGGGCAAAGGTTGTTTTTAACTTCTTTCAGCCCAATGAACTTGTTTTCCCAGATTGCTCCTTTACCTATCTGAAAAAGAATCTCAAAGGAATGGTTTCATTCTACTTGAGTAGACTAGAGTTGTGGACTAAGTCTGATCTTGGAAATGATCCCATTACTTTAGCAATAAGCCAGAACATGGGGAATTCAGAAGAAAGTCATAGAAATTGAATGTTGGTGACATACACTGATTGATCATTTAAGAGAAAGAGAGAGTAAAAGCGTATCTTAATTACATAGTTCATAGTTATATAGAAGGTGATAAAGATAATGACTTGCTCAACTTCTTGAGAATAAAATGAAATGAACTTGGCTTTATAGTAGAGCTTTAGGCTAGGTAAGAAATGACTGGTGATGAAAGACATACCAGCAGAATGTATATAAAGAAGAAACTAGTGAGTCCACTTCTTTGGAAATCTGGATTGGTTCCTGAAAGCAAGGAATGGAAGTATGTGATCTTTCAGATATCATTTTCTATATCTTGTTGTATCAGAGTTCTCCAGTCATGAGTCCTTAAGACACATCTATACTTTGTTGTGAATCTTTGATTGAAACTTCTTAATTCCCTTCCTGATTCTCCTTAGATTGCTACCTGCTCTGATGACAATACACTGAAAATCTGGCGCTTGAATAGAGGCTTAGAGGAGAAATCAGGAGGAGATAAACTCTCCATAGTGGGTTGGGCCTCTCAGAAGAAAAAAGAGGCAAGAGCCGACCTAGGTAAGGATCCCATGCATTTTTCTAAAAGTTTTTTATGGTTTGATTGGTTCAGTTCTGCAGTACAAAGTGATAAGCTAGATTTGGTCTTGTTTTGGTATATTTTTAAAGGAAAGCACCATCTTCTTGATATTCATTCTTTTTAATAAATATTTTCTGAGCACTACTATGTTTATCATCTACACAAGGCACAGGAATACAGTGGTGGATTTATTTTTAAAATATTTATTGCATACCTGCTATGTACTAGGCATTGTTCTAAGTTGATGGGGATTCAGCAATGAGCAAAAGAATCAAAAATCCCAAAGATGTAAATGAGCTTACATTATTAGTGTGAGAGGCAATAAACAAGCTAAAGAAGTAAAGTGTGTACTCTGTCAGATAACAATAAGTGCTTAGGGAAAAAAGGAACGGGAGAACGGCAAAGTGTTCTGTTAAAATTTTAAATTAGGTGCCCAGGGAGGCCTCAATGAAAAGACAACATTTGAATAAAGAAAGTAAAGTAGTGAGCCATGTGGATGTTCTGGAGAATATTCCAGGCAGACAAAAGAGCAAGTGCAAAGGCCCTGAAGCAGGAGCAGTTCTGGCATATTTTCTGTTCCTCAAAGAGGCTAATGTGGGTGTAGCTCCTGTGGCTGGAGCGGGTGAAGGAGAGGGAGGGGAATAGTAGCGGAAAATGAGGTACTGGTATGATTTGGGCTTTTATTCTGATAGAGAAAAAGCTGTCAGAGGGTTTTGATAGAGGAATATCATGATCTGACTTTTCTTAACTTGATCATTCTTACTCCTGTGTTGAAAAAAAATTGTAAAGGGATCAGGGTAAAAGCAGGAAGCTAATTTTAAAATCCATTGAAATAATCCAGGAAGCAATGATGGTGACTTGGACCAGATTGGTAGCAGAAAGGCGTAAGAAGTTTTCAAATTCTGGGTATATTTACAAGATAGAGCCAACAGAATATACTGTGGGATCAGATGTGGAATGTGAGGGAGAGTTATCAAGGATGACTTTAGAGTTTTTGGCTTGAGAAGCTAGAAGAATAGAGTTGCCATTAACCTAGATAGTCACTGCAGGAGGAGCAGGTTTGAGAGGGAAGAGCTGAAGTTCCATTTGGATATGTTGTTTGATATGATTATCAGGCATCCAAATAGAGATGTCAGAGAGGCAGGCAGATGTTTAATTCTGCACTTCAGGACTGGAGTTGTAAATGTGGGATTCATCATCATACACTGAAGGTAGCTATAATATAAAAGAGAATAGGTCTGGGGCCTGAGCCTTGGAACACCCCATTGTTTAGAGATTGGAGAGGTGAAGGAGCAGGCACAAACAGAAGAAAAAGAAAAACCAGAGTATTGTGTCCCAGAAGCCCAGTAAAGAAAGGAGAGAGGGATAAATTTGGTCAAATGTTTTTGGCATGCCACAAGATGAGAGCTAAAAAGTGACCTTTGGGTTTGGCAATGTGAGGGTTATTTGGCGACCTTAGTGAGAGCAGTTTTGGAGGAGTATCTGTTGTCTGATTGGTTTTGTTTAGGAGGATGGGAGAAGAGAACTTGGAGACTACAAGTATAGAAGGCTCTTTCAAGGAGTTTTGCTAGAAGGGAAAGGAGAGAAATGAAGTGGTAGCTGAAGGAAGAAGTGTTGAAGTTTGTTTTTGTTTTGTTTTGTTGTTTTATATATTTTTTTTATTTTAATGGGACTATAGCATTTTGTATGTGATTGGAAGGATCCTGTAGAGAGGGGGAAAATTGATACAGGGAAATTGGCTAGAGCAGTGTCCTCAAGTCAATGTGAGGGGATGATATCTAATATACAAGTAGAAGGGTAGGCCTTTGCCAGGAGCGTGGATAGTTCATCCATAGTAATTGGAGAAAAGGCAGAATACATAGGCACAGTGAAGGTTGGTGGATAGATGGGGTGGTCAGAACTTGTGGAAGTTTCCTTCTGTTCTGATATCTTCTATTTTCTTATTGAGATAGGAATCAGGATCATCAACTGAGAATAAAGATAAGGGAGGAGGTGGTAGAGATTTGAGGAGAGATGAGAAAGTCTGAAATAGTCACAGAATAGAAGAGTAAAGAGACCAGGGACATATGATTGTTGGGTGGTAAGAGTCAACTTGAGGCTAGCAGTCATTAATTGAAAGTGATTAGTCAGCGTGGTTGTATGTCTGCTGCACAGGTACACTGTAGGTGGAGAGTTGGATTTAACCAGGGATGTTTAGATCCACAAGTATGTGAGGATGAAGTGAGAAGAGGGCTAAGGGAGTTGAGGGTAGATATGAGAGGATGATTATAATGATTGACTATAGGATTTAAATTGGATAAGGAGGGAAGTGAGGATATAATGGGGCTGAGGGATGGTGTAAAAGTGGTAAGATCAATGAATTGAAGATCCCCTGGGGATGAAGGATTATTGGAGTTGGAGTACTAAAGGGAGCTGGGAAAATAGGTGATGATTGAAATTGAGATGATGGAGGATTTGCAGGTGTCGGTAATAATAAGGTCAAGGAATAAGTGGCTTAAGTGAGTGAAAGGACAAGGCTGTTGTAGAAGGAGGAGGTTAAGAAACTGAGAAACCGCGGTATTGGAAAGATCATGTATGTGGATTTTATAATAACCATGAATTGACAGGGATAGTGCTGAAGAGAATGACAGTGAACCAAGAGCAAAAATCTTCCAAGCACTGAGCCAGCCAAAGGGGATCCTGATGTTATCAACAGATGTACAGTAATAAGCTTGAAATTCAAGCTTAAAGATTCATTTTATGTTAGCCATCAAGGCCTAAGGTAATGGGCAGTTGAAGGTGAGATGATATATGCTCATTTTTCTAATGACTGACTTAGTCTCTTACAAGATGTTGTAAGCAGAGCTGGACTCCAGAGGGTCCACTTCTGTAGTCTTTGATGCCTTTATTTTTGGTTTTTGGTCTTTACTTTCTTTAAAATTTTTTTTTTTTAATTTAGTGTTATAGTTTAACAAGTCAACTAGTTCTACAAGGGTGAATAAGATAAATAGTCCTCGGTTCCAGTAGTTCCCAGGAGCAACTACTTTCAAATCTTTTAGCTGATTCTTTGATATATATGTCTGTATCTAAATAATATTTGTGCATTTCTGTTTCTTTGGGGGGTGTTTTTGCAGTTTTCAACATTATCTATTGACTTCTAACTTTGTGAAATGAGGATTTAGCTGTCTTTCCTGTGTCCCCACTATTACCAAACCTCTGCGCACTCCACATTCCTCTATCTTCCCGGTACAGGGTCATAATTTTGGTTTTATAGAGTTATTATTATTATTATCATTATTATTATTATTATTATTATTATTACTACTGTGTTTTCTATTCAGAATAGAGCTATGTGGTAAACTGCTGTTACTTTTTATTTCCTGTACTTTTTTCTCTTGAGGCTTTTTTTTTTTGGAGGTGGGGCTTGTCAAGATATATTCACATACAATAAATTCACTTATTTAACGTATACAGGTCACTAGTCTTTACTATATTCAGAATTGGGCAGTCGTCGACACAATCTAATTCTAGAATATTTTCAGCACCCAAAATGAGGGTTCCACTTTCTCCATATCCTTACCAAGGCTTGTTATTGTTCGTCTTTTTGATTATAGCCATCCTAGTCCCATTTGTCCCATTTTTGTTTTGTGTTTCCCTGATGGCTAATGATATTGAGCATCTTTTCATGTGCTTATTGCCATTTGTATATTTTCTTTGGAGAAATGCCTCTGCAAATCCTTTGCCCATATTTTAATTGGGTTGTCTTTTTACTGTTGAGTTGTGAGCATTCTTTATATATTCTGGATATGAGTCCCTTGTCATATAATGATTTGCAAATATTTTTTCTTCTGTAGATTGTCTTTTCACTTTCCTGATAGTGTCCTTTTACACACAAAATTTTCTAATTTTGATGAAGTCCAATTTCTTTGTATTTTCTTCTGTCATTTGTGCTTTTGTTGTTGTATCCGAGAAACTATTGCCTAACCTAATGTCACAAAGATTTACTCGTATGTTTTCTTCTAGGAGTTTTTTAGTTTTAGGGCTAGTTTCTATTTTGTGTTTATTTTTGTGTACGATGTGAGGTAAGGATCCAAATTGATTCTTTTGCACATGGATATCCAGCTTTCTCAGTATCATTTTTTAAAGAGACTATTCTTCACCCCCTTGAATTGTTTTGGCACCCTTGTGAAAAATCAATTGACCATAAGGTTTATTTCTGGACTCTCAATTCTATTCCATTGATCTATATGTCTATCCTTATAGTAGTACCACATTGTCTTGATTATTGTAGCTTTGTATTAGGTTTTGAAATTGGGAAATCTGAGTCCTCCAATTTTCTTCTTTTTCAAGATTGTTTTGACTGTTCTGGGTCTCTCGTATTTCTATACAAATTTTAGGACGAACTTGTCAGTTTCTGCAAACTAGCAAGCTGGGATTTTGATAGAGATTGCATTGAATCTGTAGATCAGTTTTGGGAGTATTTCCCAAAACTAAGATTGTTAAGTATTAACAATCTTAAGTCTTCTGATCCATGAACATGGGATGTCTATCTGCTGCCTTATTTTTGTATATACTTTTGTCTCCCTAATTTTGGAAAACATAAAAGAAAAGAATTATATGAGGAAAAAGCCATCAGTATTTCCACCACTCATACATAATTTTAATTAATATTTTGAGGTTTTTTTTTTAGATTTTTCCCCCATATCCATAGAGATTCTTGTTAACTGAGTATTAGTTATACTGTATGTACATTTGGATTTCTTGGGGACTTTTTTCACTGAACCTGATATTCCAAGCACTTTCTATGTTATCTTTTTAGCAAAACATTTAAAATAGTCCCTTGAGTAAATGTTCCATAGTTTACCTAGCTATTTTCTTGTAGTTTGCCATTTTGTTTCCAATATTTTGTGAAAATCTTATCTTTTTTTTCTATTTTTAGGGTCCTCCCCTCCCATTAAAATAGATTCCCAGAGGTAGAATTTCTGTGTTAATGCCTATAACCATTTTAAGATTTTTGATGAAAAGTATGTTGATTTTAAGTAGATATTTTTAGTGTATCATTAATTATTCTTAGTTTTGGAAGCTAAGTCACAAAAAAAGTTACACATGTTGACCAAATTTGGATCATAATAATAACAGCAGCATTTAGCCATTATTGAGTACTAGCATAATTGTTCTAAGGACCTACTTGAATTATCTCATTTAATTCCCCAAACAACCAAAACTGAAGCTCAATTAAGTTAGCCTTGCCTGACATCACACAGCTATGAAGTTGTTTGGGGAAGGACCAGATTTAAACCCTTGCAGTCTGATTCTAGAGCATATGCTTGGAAGCACTCTGCAGTACTGCCTCCTTTAGAACCAACACATCAAAGCAAAGTTCAAGTTAAGACCAGACCAAGAGTTATACCTAGATTTCTCCATTTCTGAGTGATGCTAGAGTTACTCTGAAGAGCACTACAAAACAACAACCTGACTAAGTACCAAAGGTTGACACACTGGCCATTGGACTTGGTAAGCCAGCTTCCAGCAACAGACTTGCTGCTGCTAATCACATTGCAATTTTGAAAATTATGTTCCTCTGCTTTCCCAAGCTTCTAATTGCCACCCCAGCCCTTCATTGCTACTCTGGGCTGCATATCTTCTCTTCTGGCCCTTTTAACACAGCAACTGGAAGGCTTTAAATCCCAAGGCACAGCCCCTTTTCCCTCTGCCCTACTTTTCCCAGCCAGCACCTGCTCTGTCACCTACTGTTCTTGCACTATTTCAGCCAGAGATCTCATAGCACTGTCGAGGCCAAGGTTCTCAACCCTGGCTGTGCCTCAGAACCACTTGTGGAGCTTTTTAAAAGTTTGTGTGTCCCTAGGGATTGTTCAGTAGGTCTGGGGTGGGGGCCAAGTACTTGTATTTTTATAAAGCTCCAAGTAAGTCTGGTATACAGCCGGGATTGAGAACCTCTTCTGGTCTGCACATTGTTGAGTGACAAAGATGATTATCCTTATCTTAAAGAGAAGGAAACCTTACCTGTTCTATCTAAAGTGCTTGCTGTAGTCTCACAAGTCAGCAAAACACTTACAGAGTCCGTTTTTGTTTTGTTTTGTTTTGAGGAAGATCAGCCCTGAGCTAACATCTGCCAATCCTCCTCTTTTTGCTGAGGAAGACTGGCCCTGGGCTAACATGCATGCCCATCTTCCTCCACTTTATATGGGACACTGCCAAAGCATGGCTTGACAAGCAATGCATCAGTGCGCGCCCGGGATCTGAACCGGCGGACCCCGGGCCGCTACAGCGGAGCGCACGCGCTTAACCGCTTGCGCCACCGGGCCGGCCCCCAGAGTCTGTTTTTTGATGTCTGGAACCTCACCCTCATCCCTCTCAGCAGTAATGAAATTTAACAAACATTGTTGAATAATTCTTTGCTAGACACTAGCAAAGATTCTTTAGGTAGACCTAAAAATGAGTAAATCATCATCACCTGCCTTCTAGGTGCTCACACTCTAGTCCAGGAGGCAGATGGAAAAGCTATAGTACGTTGTAAACATTTCTCCCAACTGTATAAAGAAAAGCTCTGAGAATCTCTTCCCTGTGGAAGAGGAGAGAGAGCTCTATGGGACAGGAGGAAAAAAGTTTGCAAATTCTTCACAATGGAGTTAACATTGTCCTCAGAGCCTGGAAACATGAGGAGAATTTTTGCCTGGCAAAGAAGGGGCAGACTTGGCAAGAAAACCACAGGAATAAAGACAGAGAGGTGACAATGCACAGCTTGTTCAGGAAGCAGTGAGTAGTCTCCTGTAATAGGATCCTAAAGTAGCATAGTACGTGATAAGACTGAAAAGGTAAGGTGAGGCCAGGTGACAAACCCTTATATAGAAAGAAGCTACAAATTGATTACTGGTAAGCTCTCTGTAATTCCTCAAAGCAACTGACTTTCAGGAAGCCTTTAGGGCAATAACCCAGTCGATGCTACTGTGTCATCAAATCTCATGCAGTGCTTAGGCTCAATAGGGGCTGATGCACTTAAGTAGATGAAGTACTAAATGGCATGTTGTATTTAAATCTATATGCCAACATAATGACATACTATTCAGCTGTTAAAAAGAATGCAGTGCATCTAAGTGTACTTATATGAAGAGAAAAAGATACACTGTTAAGAGAAAAGAACAAATTGCAGAACTTGTGTAATAATCCATTGTTTTTTTTAACATATGTTATACTGTGTGTGTACTAATAGGCACATAGAAAATTGTGGAATGCACAGGAAAATAAGAGTGAAATGAAAAGGTTGAAAAGAGGACTTTTTACTTTCCATCTTATTCTCCTCTGTTTGAATTTTTTTACCATGAACTTTTATTACTTTTATAATCTATTTACTGTTTTAAAAAAGAAAGGAAAGATTTAAATTTGACCCAGAGTTTTGTTAACATTCAAAGTTAACAAAATCTTCTCTTTGACTCCATAGTCCACTTCTTCCTTCATTATAACATCCTAAAGGAAGAGGAAATACCCCAACTTTTCACCACATCAGATTTCCCACTGAGCTTCAGTAAACTCTTCAAATGTCTGCCGCTCAAGTATCAGAAATTTATATGTGTGCTTTGTCCGTGGCCTAGCTTTTCCTTCTCCCCTAATCCTGCCTTAGAATCTGCATGTTGTAAAACCAATACTATTTTAGTACTTTCTGCTCTAAGTATACATGTCAACCCACTTTAATGAACTAATGACTATCGGGGCTGTGCACTGAGGAGTGAGGCAAATGAAAAGCTTCCTCCTGAAATAATAACTGTAATCAGGCTCTAGAACATGAGTTTGAGAACTGTCACCGGCTGCTCTATGAACAGGTCCCTGTCACTAACTCCACTTCTGTAGCACATTGTGAGAAAATGGGGTTTTCCAGTAATGATCTTTATTGAAGGAGCAGTATCACTTTGGCCACTTCTAAACATATAGTTGATGAAAAAAGTTTGGCTTAAGTGGTGAAAAGCACAGGGTAAAATGTGCAGAGTAACTAAATGACTGAAATTAGTACTTGTAAATCTTTATTCTAGCTAAAAGAGAGATTGTATTTTTATGTCAGCCCATCCTAAATTCAGTTGCATATAAATGCAGTTCAATAATTAAACTGAATTGGGCCAGCCCCGATGGCCTAGTGGTTAAAGTTCAGCACGCTCCTCTTCAGCGGCCGGGGTTTGGTTCCTGGGCATGGAAACATACCACTCGTCTGTCAGTGGCTGTGCTATGACTGCAGCTCACATTAAAAAAAGAAGGAGGTAGTGCCGACCTGGTGGTGTAGCAATTAGGTTCGCACGTTCTGCTTCGGTGGCCCAGGGTTCGCCAGTTCGGATCCTGGGCGTGGACCAGTATACTCACCGTTCTTCAAGCCATACTGAGGCGGCGTCCCATGTAGAAGAGCTACAACTCTACAACTATGACATACAACTATGTACTGGGGCTTTGGGGAGAAAAAAGAAAAAAAAAAAAGGAAGATTGGCAACAGATGTTAGCTTAGGGCAAATCTTCCCCAGCAAAAAAATCAATCAATCAATAATAATAAACTGAATTAAATATCAGGATTATAATTCAAAGACTTTGTGACTGAGAAATAAGTAGATGCCCTTTCCTTGTTAATTGAAGACAGGAACACTATTTCAGAAATCTAGAAAGCTCAGAAGGAAAGTGAGAAAATACAGTGTTGTCTGTGGTGGGGCCTGAGGGGGAAGAATCATGAAGTTTATAAGAATTTGCCTGAACTACTTGCCATTGTCTGTAAATAAGGGACAGGATGCATAGAGAAGAGTTCTATCCACTGTTTGATTTGCTTTACAGAGAGCAAGAATTGAGTTTCTGAAATGTTCTTTGGCATTCTTTGGCTTGTGGAAAATAGTAGCCATTTGTAAGTTAAGGTGGAAAGCTATGTGAGGCCTGATAACTTTAACAAGTAATTGATAGAATTACTTCTTGTGGAGATTAAAAACTATCTCCATTTAAAAGATATGGAAACGGAACCAGAGGAGGTAAAGGGTTGTGCTCAAGTCACGTAGATATCGTGTCAGATTTTAGACCTGTGTGCTCCTGTTTGAGAGCCACTGTGCGGTGGCTCTCTGCCCTAACATTGCTCAAAAATATATATGGGAATGATAATGGCAACTTAGGAAAACAAAATGTCATTAACAAACTAAATGTCTTGCTGTTACCTTAGAATACTTTGTAGCTATTAAAAATGATAATATAAATTTGTATTAATGTGGGAAATGTTCATGATAATGTTGAGAAGCAGATTACTAAATAGTATATACATTATGGTCTCATTTTTGTGTAGAAAAAGTTAAGGTATATAATATATGTCACATGCGCAAGTATAGAAGAAACACTAAAAGTGGTTCACCTGGATACTTTTAAATTTTTCTTATGTTAATTTTTCTGTATTTTCTAGATTTTTACAAGTATATGTTTTACAGTGGGGTAGTTGGGAGGCTGGCAGTTAGGAAAGGGGAAGGAATATGCTAAGAGGGTGTGGTAAAAATCAAATGATTTATGTAATCTACTCACTGGGTAATCAACCCTGAATGATTAAGTTAGCTATAATTTTTGGTGATGAGAATTTAGGAGTTTTCTATGGCTTTCACTTCTGATTTTCATGACCCTCTTTTCTTTTTCAGTAACAGTGACAAGTAGCCAGAGTACTCCTGCCAAAGCCCCCAGAGTAAAGAGCAGTCCATCCATTTCCTCCCCATCATCAGCAGCTTGTGCTCCAAGCTGTGCTGGAGACCTCCCTCTTCCTTCAAATACTCCCACATTCTCTATTAAAACCCCTCCTGCCAAGGCCCGGTCTCCCATCAGCAGAAGAGGCTCGGTCTCCTCTGTCTCTCCCAAGCCACCTTCATCTTTCAAGATGTCCATTAGAAATTGGATGACCAGAACACCTTCTTCATCGCCACCCATCACTCCACCTGCTTCTGAGACCAAGCTTATGTCTCCAAGAAAAGCCCTCATTCCTGTGAGCCTGAAATCATCCCAAGCAGTGGCTTGCTCTGAGTCTAGAAATAGAGTGAAGAGGAGGCTGGACTCAAGTTGTCTGGAGAACGTGAAACAAAAGTGTGTAAAGAGTTGCAACTGTGTGACTGAGCTTGATGACCCAGTTGAAAAGCTTCATTTGGATCTGTGCTGCCTTGCTGGTAACCAAGAAGACCTCGGTAAGGACCCTCTAGGTCCTACCAAACCAAGCAAGATTGAAGGAGCTAGTATGAGTATCTCAGAGCCTCCTTCTCCTGCCAGTCCTTATGCTTCAGAAGGCTGTGGAACACTACCTCTTCCTTTGGGATCTTGTGGAGAAGGATCTGAAGTGGTAGGCAAAGAGAATAGCTCCCCAGAGAATAAAAACTGGTTATTGGCCATGGCAGCCAAACGGAAGGCTGAGAATTCATCTCCACGAAGTCCATCATCCCAGACCCCCAATTCTAGGAGACAGAGCGGAAAGACTTCTCCAGGCCCGGTAAGTCAGCAGTGGTGGGAAGATGCATTTCTTAACTTGAAGGGGGCCAGTAAGATAGATTCCCTAACTTCAGAGAGGCAGGCACAGATCTCTTCTCAGAAGTCAGAATGCTTTTTTTAAAAAAACAAATCTATTTATTCCTAGGGTTGCCAGATTTAGCACATAAAAATACAGGACAAATATTGCATGGGACATTTTTATACTAAAAATTTCTTATACTAAAAGTTATTTGTTGTTTGTTTGACATTCAAATGTAACTAGGCATGTGCTGTATTTTATCTCGCAACTCTATTTACTCCCATTAAAATCCCTTCTGTCAAGGTTTGTACCCCTCAGCCCTGTTGCCTGATTCATCAAAGCCTTCCTCATCCTCCAGGATATCAATTCAAAAATATCTTCCCTTTCCTTTGACATTATTCCCTCACCCCTTTTTTTATTTCTCCCACCCCCTAGCAACCTCTTTTTATAGACTCCCTCCCCTTTTTATAGATAAAGCTGCCATTTGTGGGCAAGTTGCCAACATCCATATATAGATTTCCAGTTTGTAATTACAGTTTATGATTATTTAAAATAAAGTGAAACTTACAGACTTACAAAGCAATTTCAGTGCAGAATCCTTCTAGATTTTTATGATTTTTTCCCCAATCTTTTGTAGTCACCTTGCTCACCAATATTTTTGGCAACTCACCTATATCTATACTTTTTTGAACATTCAACTTAGTTTTACTTATCTTTTTAGGACTCGTATTTCATTGGTTGACTAATATTTAAGTTAGATAATTTCAAAAACAGATATTGCTGGCAGAAATAGGTTTGTGAACCTTGAATCAAAAGCTAGTGACTCATAATGGTGGAGACAGAAGTAGCTGTGAGCAATGGGTGAGCTATGGGCACCAGTTAAAAGGACTAGAAAGCTTCTCTTAATCAGTTTGCAAGTTAAGGGGGGCGGGGAGTTAAGGAAATTTCCACCGTGGTTCGTAGTAGCTCTTGCTCTGTGTTAAGGAGAAGGGGGTAGAATGATTGAAATCCAATCCAGGAATCATGAGCAGCAACATCTGCCCTTTAAAGGGTAGAAGGTAGATAACCTTAGGCCAGTTCTAGTTTAATAAGTGTTCATATCCCACACCTACTATCGTGAAACCTATCCCATAATTTTAGGACAAATAAACTAGAAATAATTTAAAGATTACTTCAAACACAAACTCCAACCAAGACCTTGCTACAGAATATGAAAAAAAGCTATTAGGAGTCTTTTCCTTTCTTCTCTCAAAATCATCACTGCATCTACTCTTTGTTTCTAGCTAAAATTCCTATTTTTTCAGGGGAGCTAGTCTCAGCTATATGTTAGCAGAAAAGCAATTTCAATGAAAAATTGTTTTCACTAATGTGTAAATCTTAAAAGCTTTAAAAAATAATGTGCTAGTCCAAAATATTTCTGATTTTATAATTTCAATCTTTGAAGCTAAAATTTCTTTAAAAGAATTTTTTTCTTTGTGTACACAATGATAATGTAGACTTCTTCAGAAGAGGGTAGCAGCTTGCCATTTAAATACCTATCGTTTGTAAATTTAGGAGGGTGGTTTACTCATTTATTTCAGAGGATGGTAATTGTAACCTCTTTGGTTCCTATTAGGAGGTTTAAGTGGTAAATATTTTCTGTTCACATGAAAAGTCTGTGGCTTTCTTCGTTGCATACTGTCTATTAAGTTTTTATTATATTCAGTACAAATCAGCCAAAAGAGACATTGCTTTCCAAACATTTGGGACTGAAAGCTGGCTGACTAAATAATCAAAATTCTAGGCATCCTAACTTAAAATACTCTTTAGTGATAACTTGCTGAGGTAACAGCTGAACTTTATCTTAGAAAATCTCTGAAACCTAAATTTTCTTCTTCTAGGTCACCATTACTCCCAGCTCCATGAGGAAAATCTGTACATACTTCCACAGAAAATCCCAAGATGACTTCTGTAGTCCTGAACAGTCAACAGAATTATAGATTCTAATCTGAGTGAGTTAACTGAACTTTGGCCCATTAAAACAAGATAAAAAATACAGCAGAGTGACCCTATAACTCTGGTCTTTAGGAAAGCTACCATTTTTTTCATTTTTAGAGATATTCCTTTCAACTCTGAAGTTTACCTTGTCTGGTGCTACTACCATAGTGTATACGCAGCTTCCTCAGGATGCATGCTGTGTTTAAATTTCATAAAGTTAAGTTTGTCACTCTGTAACATTTTGAATTAGTAGTCACTTTTTAAATTATGCATATTCTCTACAATAATAACATCCCAGCTTGTAGAGGCAGAAAACAAAACTTGTCTCTTGTTAACACTGAGACTTTCTGTGCACAGTGGGAAGTATCTGCTAGCCACACAGAAGGCCTGTCTATAAAGGCCAACTGCTGAAGAAGTCTTCTGCTGAAGACCCCTGGATCTATGCTGCCTCAAATATAATTTCATTTAAAATATATAATCTTTTCACTACACTTTTGTGGGTTTTTCTTAAGTATGTGTAAAAATGTGATGTTCACATAAGTACATTTATATTGATTCAGTGTTACAATACAGTCTCTTAAGTTAAAATCATCTTTATTTTAAAAGCTGTGGTAAATGTCAACTCTTTGGAGAAACTAGGAGAACAACACTAGAAACGTTTGTCTCTTTCCCCCAAATATATCTCCCATATGAGATTTAAGGTCCCCGTATTTTTACCAAGCAATCTTACTATGTTACCAACCCCACAGCACATTCTATAAAAGGTTATGGGTTTTGCCATTTATTAGAGGAAGATGTTTATAAAATCATTAGTCATACACTGAAACTGAGGTTTGAATTCAGTCCTCAGTTCTCTAGGGGCTGCAACTTTTTAAAAAATAAGTCATCAGATTTTAAGAAAATGTAATGGTTTCTTAGTGATGTTTTTATAAAAGAAGATAGCTCTGAACTGAAAATCTAGAACCGAAGAAATAAATCTTGGCTTTAACTTGATTTTTTGGATTCTCTTCATATACATAATAAGCAATGACCTTCTGGTATAGACTTGAGCCAAAAAGACATGGAATTCTCTCGATATTTAATATAGAGAGTGTATAGGCTGACTCTAAGTTAATAATGTATAAAATATCTTGAACATCTCTTCCCTTAATCAACAATTATGTATCGATCATCTTGAAATGAACCATTGTTTTATATTTTTCCCCTTTGTAACCTCATAGAAACAAGCTCCGTATACTTTCTATGTACTATGTCCTTGAAAGAGAGTCCAGTCCCCTTCCAATCATGAAACTTGATTCGTTTTATCCATATCCCTGAGGACTATGTAGACTTTATTTGTATTTTTGTCATAATTTTAAAATCTATTCTTAATGATAGCTCTTTGATTCCTCTGATTTTATAAGTTAAGTTTGTAACAACCAGAACTAACTGCGTAGGTCAATTAAACATGGATTCTCCATGGTTTTATCCAAGAAGAAAAATAAAGGGAAGCTATAGAATTGCTGTTTTTGAAACAAAGCACACCATAGCATTAACTGAATATTTAGGAACTCTTATATTTAGTGTTTGATTTCTGTGTGTTAGACTGTGGGAAGGTGTTATTTATGACCAATACCTGCCAATAATGCTATCTATTGCTCTTGCTTTGAAAGCCAATGGGAAAAAGAATTCGTGAAAAAGAAAAGGATAATTAAAGTAGATGATTTTGTTCTTTGTATCCCTGCACATCTCCTTACAGCTCAACTCATTGAAATTGGGGTAAATGTGGCTGTCAGAAACTGCTGAGAGTCTACTGGGTGAAACATGTCCCACTTGGAAAACTAGTACTTTAGATGGGTGCCAAAGGTCAAATGTAATGAGATAATAATTATCCCTACTGTGTCAGTGTCAGACTTTGAGCTGATCCTGACTAATAAAGCCTTTTACCTTATCTGATGTCCTTTTCTGAGCTTTTTGCATTATCCTAGAAGCAGTCTACACAAAAGAACTGTAGTAGCATTCAAGAATCCTTTCTACTTGTTCATTGAATAAAATTTGTTTATTCATCTAGTTCAAGCTGAAAGAAGTTTTATTAAAATACATCTTGCTTGGTCAGTCTTGAGCATTTAAGATGGCTTGGATTACTTGACGAAGGAGGGTGGAGTGTAGTTCTTTTTCTAAACAAGTGTCTCCAGCCCAAGCTTTTCCATTTGAATATACTCCAAGCACTATTGCTACAGTGCTGTACTAGAGTTTCCTTCTGGCTGTTTCAACACAAGCCCTTAATTTACTTTTGTGAGGGTTGACTAATTGGTCCTTTAAAATGTCTCTTTTAATCTGGGCTGCACATTTAACTGATGATAAATCAAGATCATGTGTAGCTAGCCCTATTGGACTGCAGAGGGCATGTTCAGCCCATCACCCCCATCCCCAGCCCTAATAGCTTACAACTTCACTAAGACTTTTGGCACACCCTGTATAGGAGGCACTTTTTAAAACCTCAACTGTGCAATATGGATGCCTGGAAATAATGTGTGGGTGTGTATATATATGTTGCTTTAATCCCCAGCTTAAAATTAGCCCATAGCCGTGATCTTGTATAGGTCAGATATCAGTTGAACATATGCTTTTTAAGAGCCTATCATAGCAGATGCGTGCTGCTGTTAGATCTGTTTTTCTGCTTTTCCTAGTCCCAAGAGGGTCTTGACTTCCTTTCACACTGCTCTTAAAGCAAAGGCCAAGTAGTCTCACAGAGAGAATCCGTTCCACAGCTATGTAATGTGGGCAACATTTTACAGATGTGTGTCATAAGAGAGACTGGGTGAGAATGTCATACTAGAGAAACTGAGTTTTTGTCTTCCTAATGACAATTAGGCATGGGTGGTTTCTGCTTCATGATTCTATCAAGTGCTGAATATAGGCCCGGGTGAGCTCTTGCTCACCAGATCTCACTGCTTCTCACACAGGGCTTCATGGATTATTTGCCTGCCCTAGGTTTGGATCATGCCACACCACAGAGTAACCAGTTACTCATTAAATTCTTGGAGATTATGGAAAAACCTACGTTATGCATTAGCTCTTTAGATATCAGTTGGAAATTACAGGCAGGCCGAATACAGCGTTTTGTTGAACATGAGGTGAATCTAGTGCTTCATTAGATCTGATGCCAGGAATACAAGCCCAGCTTGTTATAAGGGACCCATTTTGTTGTCTAAAGTGGTAGAAAAACCTGTTTTATTTCTGGGCTACATTTGCATACAAGCTAAAATGTGTAGGGGTTGTTATGGAATGATGTAAGGTCTTAAGTCAGCCTTTAAAAAAAATCGCCTGAGCATATTAAGTAGCTTGTTCAGATCAGTATATATACAGCAAATGTGTACAACACAAATGAGAGGTATTAGATTAAAGAATAGGCTTGTTCCATCTCAAAAGCTCTTCCCTCCCACTTCCCTGCTAAGCCAAGAGAGAGGATTTCAAGGATATCTAACCAGGTTCTTTATTGGGAATTTGAAATTCCCAATATTTTACTATTCTGTTTACTATTCTGTTTATGCTCCATTTCTCTTTAATTTTTTTTTATAATTTTATTTTATTTATTTTTCCCCCAAAGCCCCAGTAGATAGTTGTATGTCACAGCTGCACATCCTTCCAGTTGCTGTATGTGGGACGCGGCCCCAGCATGGCCGGAGAAGCGGTACGTCGGTGCGCACCTGGGATCCGAACCCAGGCTGCCAGCAGCGGAGCGCACACACCCAACCACTAAGCCACGGGGCCGGCCCTCTTTTTAATTTCCTTAACTTGTCACATGCCCCTTCCTGTTTTGACATTCTAAATAATTTGTATTTGGACTGTTTGGTGGAATATGAATAGCTCATTTCAAAATGCCTTTGACTGGAAGGTGTTCAGTTCAACCAACGTTTATTTATTCACCTGGGTGTCAAGCCCTGTGTGAGGCACCTGGTCTGCAAAGAGTTCTTCCCTTTATTTTTGGTTGTCAAAGGAGTCACTTTATCCAATGGCACGTCAGTAGGCTAAAGTCAGCCTTTGAGAGAAACAGGCAAAGATCAGATTTTTGAGTCCTTTGAATCAAGTTGTTTGTGAGCAGCTATTATGTGGCAAGTGCTATCTAGATGCAGACTCTTCCCTCCAGGAACTTCATTCAACTGCTGCTTAGAGCACCTTTAAATTTTCAAAATGAGATGCTTTTCTCATGCATGTTTTTGTTATATTCTTTACATTATAAATATTAGTTAAAAACATGATCTTTAGAGCCAAACTGCCTGGCTTTGAATCCAAGCCCTAGCTGTGTGACTTTGGGCAAGTTCTTGAACCTCTCTGTGATTCATTTTTCTCATCTGTAAAATGGGATTAGGTGGTTATTACATGCACAGCTCTTAGGACAGTGCCTGGTACATAAGAGCTAAGATTTATTGAACAAATACTCTTAGCTGTTATTCTCATAAGGTAGGGAGGGCAGGGGTATTATCCATATTTGATAAAGGGACATAAGGATTTAAAGGACTTTTCAGTTCTTCAGACTCATTCCTGTTCCCATTCCACTAGAGCTGTGGCCCTCAAAGGTATGGGAACTAAATCAGAATCACCTGGGAAGTTTTGTTTTGTTTTGTTGTTTTAGCAAATGTTGCCTGGGCCTCCCAGTCCTGGTAGCACTTTTCAAAAGGAGCAAGTAGGGCCGGCCCCGTGGCTTAGCGGTTAAGTGCGTGCTCTCCGCTGCCGGCGGCCCGAGTTCGGATCCCGGGTGCGCACCGAGGCACCACTCCTCCAGCCATGCTGAGGCCGCATCCCACATACAGCAACTAGAAGGATGTGCAGCTATGACAGACAACTATCTACTGGGGCTTTGGGGGAAAAATAAATAAATAAAATCTTTAAAAAAAAAAAAAAAAAACAAAAGGAGCAAGTAGGCCTCTGGAAAAAAATCTCCAATTCCCCAGGTGTTTGAGATTCATGACTCTTTTTCCACCAGGGACACATGAAAATTACAGAGGTAATTTCATATGTGGCCTCAGCCACTGTTTAAAGAAGCTCTAATTTGCAAGTCTAACCTGAACTCTTAAGCAAGCCAAAGCCTTTGCTCACACAGAGCCCACCCTCCCATTTCCTCTCTGCTGCCCCCAGTTCTGCTACATTGTTTAAGATGTGTTCACCTTTACAGAGGAAGCTGCAGCTGGCTGGCCTTTAGCACCAACTCTTGATCACTTGTTAGGCTATTGTGTTCCCTGGCCAGTGAGTAGGCCAATAAAATAAGAGGTGAATCTCAAAGCAGGCCATGTTGCTCTCTTAGTAGCTCTGATTTTGTAGGATGCAAGATTCAAATATTCAGTTGAGAAGTATTGTGTAGACTCTAGAGTCTTTTCTTGCATTTAATGAGATTTTTCCCTGGGCTCCTTTTTGATGCCAATAATACTTGTTGCCTTTGTCACAGCAATGCCAAAATACCCGCCATCAAGGTTTCTTTGACATTTTGGTGGACAAACCCAACACTGGGGTTTCCGTTGGCATGTGAGCACGAAATTATGCTGTCACTGCTGCTGTTCAAGACCCTGGTTTCCAATTTATGGGAACTTACAGAATGTGGCATTCTCTTATTAGGAGCTGGCATCTGCACCTCTCCAAACAGACAGTCCCACCACCATGGATCTCCTTCATGGGTTTGTGCCAAAGTTATCAATTCAAATGGAAATGTTAAGGGCTGATTTTCTTTTTTTTTTTTTTTTAATTTTATTTATTTTTTCCCCCAAAGCCCCAGCAGATAGTTGTATGCCATAGCTGCACATCCTTCTAGTTGCTGTATGTGGGACATGGCCCTAGCATGACCAGAGAAGCCATGCGTCAGTGCGCGCCCGGGATCCAAAGCCGGGCCGCCAGCAGCGGAGCGCGCGCACTTAACCGCTAAACCACGGGGCCGGCCCTGATTTTCTTTTTCCTGTTAACAGCCTTACTTTAAAGTCAGAGTCTAAAAGTAATTATAGAGCCCTTCCCTCTAATAATATATTACCAGATTATATATGTTAGTGAAACAACAAACAATAAATCATCTGGCCTTGCTATCTTGATGTGAAGTTAGCAAATATTGTCATGCCACATCATTCGATAATCATTCAGCACTACTCTTTTCCTCTTTTTAATTTCTCTTCCACCTTTTTCCCATCACCTACAATATACTCAAATACAAATTTTCCAAGAATTATTTGAAAAGAAGCATAATAGGAGGATTTACTAAGTGTAACTGTGAAATAATTTAGTAGTGGCTCAGGAACTGAAAAAATTAAAATCCAGTAGACATTGCTGCCTCTGTAATGGGTCAACATTTGGCCCAACAGTTAATGTCAAGTTGGAAGTGCTGCTTCATCAAAAGTCTTTTTAGATTTGGATAGCTTTATAGGGAATAAGATAGGGAATAAGAGAGCCGGCCCCATGGCTTAGTGGTTAAGTGCGCGCGCTCCACTGCTGGTGGCCTGGGTTCGGATCCTGGGTGCGCACCGACGTACTGCTTCTTGGGCCATGCTGAGGCCACATCCCACATACAGCAACTAGAAGGATGTGCAGCGATGACATACAACTATCTACTGGGGCTTTGGGGGGAAAAAAATAAATAAATAAAATTTAAAAAAAAAAAAAAAGGGAATAAGAGACTCAGAGTCCAAAAGTCAATGTTTTCACAGGGGTTGACTAGCAGACAAGTCAAAATGAATAACTTCAGGGTGAGAGTAGGAAGAAGATGGTTATAATAAACATTTCTCAGCTCCCTAATTAGGTCATCGCCTTGAAGTGTTACACCTGTAATTAAGTATCTGGCTTTGGAAAACTATCTCCTAAAACCAAGAAATGTAAGCAACAAAGTCTGGAATTATACATGGAGTGCCTGCAGGATAAGGAAAATTAGAATGTGGTTTTTTTGATGATTGGGAATGGTTTCTAGTCCAGCCAACTCTCCTGTACAATAAATTACACAAGGAGAGGATGCATTTAGAGCAGCTTGTTAATTTGAGTTATCCTGTGGTGTCCTCTTGCCTTCCTGTTTACTTTGACAGCATTTCTAATCTCATTCACTTTTTCCTTTTTCATGTCATTTTGGCCAATTGAATAATGCATGAAGCCAGGGTTGTGGGTTTGATTCCCAAATGAGCCAATTCACTTCACTCTGTGTTCTGTGGCCACAGGCAGCATCTCACATTCCTACCCCAGCCAGCCACCCCACAAGGAGGGTGGACAGAGTGTGTAGGCTCAGTATAATCACTGGATACAAACTCATAGTATGTATCTTCACTATACAACCTGAAGGCATTCTGAATGCCTGTCTTTCCTCTTCATCCTGCCTGAAGATCAAGTTTGTAAACCTCAAACTTTGATCAAACTTATAGATTGTTTTATATATAAAGAATGTTTATAATACACACAATAACCCTATAAGTGGGTGTACTTGTTATCCACATTTTGACAGATAAGGAAACTAAAGCACAAAAGAAGTAACTTGCCCAAGGACACATAACCAGCAAGTGGCAGCTTGTGGATTTGGTTTGACTCAAAAGCCCACAGTTCCAATTCCCATACTATAATGCCTCACAGAAAGAAGCCTTTCCCTGGCTCTCTATTAATCAAATATGTGCTTTCCATTTTGTGCACATTCGAAAGAGAACTCTCAAAATGTCCCAAATACGTTTCCTATTTAAATAATAAAAAAAGAATTACTCCTTGGGAGAGGAAACCATTCTTAACTACAGGAGGAAGGTGGTACACAGATGTAGAAGCTAGAATCAGTACTGATAAAAAAAGAAGATTGACAAACGTGATTGAAAGTTAGAAAAACAGGAACCAAGGCACAGGAGTTAAAATTCTTTAGAAAAAAAGTGGAGAAAGTTTTGCCCACAAACAAGGGAGAGAATGATGGATAAAGATGAGGATACACATACTCTATGATCCAATAATTCTACCCCTGTACCCTAGGGAAGCTCACGTAACTGGGCACATGTACACAGATGTTCATAGCAGCATTGTTTACACTAGGCAAAGGCTAGAAACAACCCAAATGTTCATCCACAGTAGAATGGACAACATGGGATACTCATTCTACTATATATAACCATGAAATGAGAAAGAATGAACCAACTATACATGGCACTGTGAATGAATGTTAGAATGTTAAGCAAAAGAAGCAAAGACAAAGAAATACATACAATATAATTCCATTCATATCAAGTGTTAACAGGCAATGCTAAACTAGTATTGTGGGATACATCCATGGGTGGTAAAAGGCAAAACAAAGATATGATAGTTAATAAGTCAAGACAGTGGTTCCCTCTGGAGGGTTGTGCTTGGGAAGTAACACATGGAGGATTTCCTAGGTTATGGCAAGGTTGTCTCTTGCTCTGATTGGTGGTTAACATGGATGTTTGCTCTATAATTATATCTTTCATTTGTTTTATGCACTTTTCTGTGTATGTTTTATGATTCAAAATGTTTTTAAAAAGGAATGAAGATCAGATAGTTCTCAAGATACACAAGAGGTGGGGATGGGGGAGTTCTAAATAGACTCAATAATAATTATTCAAAGGGAGTAAGTTACTAGGGGAGCCTATGGGATCTTGATACTTTTTAAGAAAAAAGGAGAATCCTCTGTTTTCTCAAAGCAGATGGATGAACTAAGTTGCCTCTACATATACTGTCAAGATTCAGTATATTTATTAACTTTAAAAGAAAAGAACTGAGCTTTCAGCAAACCATGCAATGGCTCAAACATGGGTTTAGGGTTTTCATAACTGAGATTGAGCCGGAAGTCAGCAGGGAAGACTAACAGAGGGAGGCTCCTGCAGCATTGCCAACACTAGAGCGTTTAGCTGCCTAAAATCTCCACACTATATACATTTCTTCCTTTGTCCTTCTCCCCTACTCTTGTGTTTTCTTTCTCTTCCCAGGGTCAATCATCAAATCAAGGCAGAAATGGGTCATAGAAATTAAATTTATATTTTTGTGTGTGTGAGGAAGATCAGCCCTGAGCTAACATCTGATGCCAGTCCGCCTCTTTTTGCTGAGGAAGATTGGCCCTGAGCTAACACCCGTACCCATCTTCCTCTACTTTATATGGGATGCCGCCACAGCATGGCTCAACAAGCAGTGCGTCGGTGCGCGCCCAGGATCCGAACCAGCGAACACCGGGCTGGCCCCCAAATTTGTATTTTAAAGAATCAGAAACTGGCCTGGGGAAGTTAACCAGTTTCACCAGGGTCACAAAACTAGATAGTGGCAGAATCCATTCTGGTATCCCACATTCCTTGCATCCCAGTCCTACTGATTTATTAGCCCTTCCCCTAAATACTGAACTATCCTGCCTTTGTTCAAGACTTTCCTCTGCTTGGAATCGTTTTCCTGCTTATGCCTGCCTTTAAGGTACTCGTTTTTTAATGTCCAGTTCAAACCCCCCTCCCTTCTTATAGGAAGTATTCACAGATTTTCCTAATTAAGCCTTCCTTCCACTCAACCCCATAGTGCCTTGTTTAAACACTATAATAGTGCTAATCACATTTTTTTATAATTATTTCTATGTTCCCTCCACTACATTATACCTTCCTGGATGTTAAACTGGTCTTATTCATTTTTCTGCATGTCCAGTGGTGTGCTGGAGCTGGCTTATACTCATGAGAGCCAATTATTAAATATTCAGGAATTTCGTGAGCTGATTGTTAAATGTTGGTAACCTGAAATCAGTCGTAGTGAGAGTATTTACATTATGGAATAGACAAAAGCTACAAATCAGGACCTTTTTTCTTCTCAGAGAGCCAGCTTACTAGCACATAACTGCACATATCCCACCTCCACCACCCATCCCTGTGCTTGCCATAGTGCCTGGCATAGCAGTTGCAAAAAAGCACGAAGAAGCATGGTCAGAGTGCAGACCAGAAAGTCAAGAGAACTCAAAAAGTGTCAGCTCAGGGGCCCAGGGAAGAGAATTTTTTTGAGAAGTGAGTGGTTCACTGCTGCAGAGAAGTTGAAGAAGATGAAGGCTTAAATAGATAAGGCCAGATTGTTAGGCAGTTAGCAAGGGTGGGAATGAAAAAATAGAGGTAGTTAGGAAATAGGCAGTAAATATAGTTTCCTTCCAAGAAAAGAGAAAGGAGTCTTCCTCTTGTTAAGCAGCTACTGTGTGTCAGGCCTTGCACTAAACCAAGATAACATACAGGCTTGTCCTCAGGCTGCTCCCAGATGCCTAGGGCAGACAGCAAGAGAACAGAACACAATGTAATAAGGGCTCTGATGAAGTCATGACCTGGGGGCTGTGGGAGCACATGGGACTCAGCCTGGGCCTCCAGGGAAGGTTTTATACAGTAGCTGACTCAGAGCTGAGCCCTAGAGAAGAAAAAATTTCCCAGATAATATGTGAAAGAAGGGCATTCCTCACAAAGCAAATAGCAAAATAGCATGAACAACGGCTTGAGGGTGTGAGAGTAGCCTGTCTGAGGAACTCTGAGTAATTCCAGTTTCCCCCTAGGGCTGGAGCAGAGAGAACATGTAAAGAACAGCAGGAGAGGAGGCTGCAGAGGCAAGCAGGGGTCTGGACATCAAGGCCCCTGCAGTGCCACCATACCAAGTTTGGGCTTTATCTCAAAGGCACTGGACAGCCACTGAGGGACTAAGCAGGGGACAAGCACAATCAGACTTTTATTTTAGAAAGGTAATTCTGATAGCAATGTGGAGGGTAGATTGGAAAGGGACCAGACTCCAGGCCATTGACCTAGTTAGAAGGTGATTGTAGTAATCCAAGTAGTAAGGAGGATGGGCCTGATGTAAAGTAATCGCAATGCAGGTGAGAGGACATTGCCAATTTGAGAGAGACTCCTGAAATGGCAAACTAATGCTTTTTTAGGTGGGTAAACGAGAGAGGAATCAAAGGAATCCCAGGATCTTGGCACTGGCAACTGGGTAGATGGCATCATTTGGGAGGAAAGGGATACAATAGAAATGACAGGATTATGGGAGGAGATTATTTTCCTTTAGAAACCTAATGGGTAGCCAGTGGAAATGCCCTATCGGTAGTTGTATGTAGAGGATTGGAGCTCTCAAGAGCAGTCTGAGATGGAAAGAATTTTAGGAGTATTAGGTGTGAAAAGAATAGTTAAAGTGAAGCTAATAGAGGAAATGGGCCAGGGAGAATGTGTTGCACAATGGTTCTCAAACTTGAGTGAATACCCCACCAGTTTTTGATTCAGGAGGTCTGAAGTGGGGCCTGAAAATTTGCATTTCTAACAAGTTCCCAGGCCATGCTGATGTCTGAGAACCACACTATGAGAACCCTTAGTGTGGTGACAAGCCCACATTCAGGATGATTAGAGAAAGAAGAGCTGACAGAAGTGTCTGAGAGGGAGCCATTTTAGGAAGAGACATTCCAGGACAGAGTTCAGGGAGTAAAATTGAATAAAGTCAGGCAAGATAAGAACAAATAATGTCAATTGCATTTGACAATTTAGAAGGTAATATTGGAGCCAGGTGACAGTGTCAGGGAGAAAATGGGACATAGCAAGTGCAATTTACTTTTCCAAGGTGTTTGGCTGAAAAGAGAAGTAAGAAAGGATGGACGCTGGGAGGCAGGGGGAAAGTCATGGTCTGGAAAAGATCTGTGGATGGGAAAGATTAAGTAAATGTATAGGCTAGGAGAAAGGAGGCAGGAAAGAGGAAGAGTTTAAAGACAGGAGTGGGGATAATTGATGGAAGCAGTAAGGAAGGGGATCCAGAACTTTGCCTTAAGCAGAAGGAAGAGCCCTACCTGTGAGGCCAGAGGGGACAGAGGGATGCTGAGAAAGGCCGGAAGAATCAAGGGGGAAAGTTTTGAAGGATAGATATGCCTGGAGCAGGTTTGTAATAATGTTTGTAGGCCAGAGGGCAGGAGCCTGACCAGAGGCAAAGGCCCATGCTATGGGAGAGATGGAGAAGCAATGGGTCAGGGTCTCAGAAATGGAGGCGTGGGGGGCCAGCCCCGTGGCTTAGCGGTTAAGCGCCCGCGCTCCGCTACTGGCGGCCCGGGTTTCGATCCTGGGCGCGCACCGACACACCGCTTCTCCGGCCATGCTGAGGCCACGTCCCACATACAGCAACTAGAAGGATGTGCAACTATGACGTACAACTATCTACTGGGGCTTTGGGGGAAAAAAAAAAGAGGAGGATTGGCAATAGATGTTAGCTCAGAGCTGGTCTTCCTCAGCAAAAAGAGAAGGATTAGCACGGATGTTAGCTCAGGGCTGATCTTCCTCACAAAAAAAAACAAATAATAGAAATGGAGGCGTGGGGGATGGTATCAGGAACAGAGACGGGCAAGGAAATAATTTAGGAAGTGCCCAAAATGGAGCTGCAGAAGCACAGTGCTGTGTATAATCTTGAGAACACAAAGAGAGCTTAAATGCTTCTAACAATCATAGGATGTTGGTTAGATAAATTAAGATATGGCCATTAGGAAAGATGCTATTGTAATGATAGGAAAAAGATAGGAAATAATATAAATTACAAAATAATTGGCGTAATATCTAATTTTGTTTTAAAAGGTATAAATGAATTATGTATATGTTTATGTGTGTTAAAATGTACTGTAGTAGTCAGCACTGGAGAGCAGACTCATAAGTGATTTTTTTTATCATATTTTCCAGATTTTCTATAAGCATATATTAGTCTTGTTATTTTAAAAAATACTTTTAGTTGAATCTTGGGAAGAAAAGGGTTACTTGTTTCTCAGAAGCAGGAGGGAAGGACGAAATAATGAGCACAGATACAGAGAAAATGTATTTTTTTCTAGGATAAATAATCCCACAACAAACATCTTTGTGTGTCTATAAACACGGAATATAGAATCTTATACATTATATAGAATATTTTAAAATATATTTAGTATAATTATGTTATAGAATATTATACATAGAATGCACATAAACATTTCCAACTACTTCTTCCTAAAAGATTCCTACAAGTGGAATTATTGTGACAGTGGGTCTGAAAAACATTAAGTCTCTTGCCTTCAAAGTGCCAACTCATTTTTGAGAAAATTGTACTGTAAATGAGAAGTTTTTGATAGAGATATAAGGGAAGTTGAGGGAATCACCCAAAAAGAAGGTTTTGAAGTCATCTGTAGAGAATAAAGAAATAAGGATGGGGGGCCGGCCCTGTGGCATAGCGGTTAAGTGCGCGCGCTTCCCTGCTGGTGGTCTGGGTTCATATCCAGAACCGGGTGCACCAATTGTCAGGCCATGCTGTGGTGGCGTCCCATATAAAGTGGAGGAAGACAGGCACATATGTTAGCCCAGGGCCAGTTTTCCTCAGCAAAAAAAGAGGAGGATTGGCATGGATGTTAGCTCGGGGCTGACCTTCCTCACAAAAAAAAAAAAAAGGAAACAAGGATGGGTGTGGGGAAGAGAAGGAAAAGGAACTAATATTTATAGTGCCTAATTTGTGCCAGGCTCTATGCTAGGCTCTTAATAATATGACCCTATTAAGGGGATTATTATTATTATTATTCCCGTTGTACAGATAAAGAAACTAAACTTCTTTGAGTTTAAATCATTTGCCCATGGAAGACAGTGAGTAGTAGAGGAGAGATTTAAGTCCTAGCCTCCAAAGACAGTTCACATGAAAATGGCTTGAAATAACCATTATGAGAATTGCAGTGTCTTCTCCCTTCCCTAGAGAATGGAGACTGGGACACTGCAGACCAGCTAACCAGTTGGAGGGATCCAGGGTTATGGTATATGTTGTCCTGAGGGAAGCTCATGTGGGAGCTGATTTAGACATGAGGCAGGAGAGAATGGAAGGATACTCAGATTCTAGATGCTCACTGGGACTTCTGAAGTGATGCCTGTGGTCTCTGGTCTAAATTGACCAGAAATAATAGTCAGAATTGAAATATACGTATGTCCAATTAGGAGTAAGCAAGGGATGATTTAAAAGACTGCTGAACTGCAGCAGGACCTCTGATGAAAGTCAACAAACTTTCCACAGAGTTTATGATCATCTTGTGGTGAGACATAGTGTAATATCTCACCCAGATTCCCTAATCTTGACTCTGCCACTTACTAATGCTGTGACCTTATGCAATTTACGTAATCTCTCTGAGCCTCAGTTTCCTCATCAAAAAATGAGAAGTGTAATAACAGTACTTTCCTCATTGTCATTGAAGGATCAAATGAGTAAGTATATGTAAAGTGCCTAGACAAGTTTTAACTTTTTATAATCGTTCTGGGATGCCAAAATTCCTACCTTGAAGAGCAAATAGTGGGGAAGAGACACACATGGTCTTAATGGAATGGTTTGTTGAGGGCTCATACACCACAGAAAGCTTGTACATTTCCAGCAGAGCTCAGCAATCTGGGAGCAGAGGCAAAGAAAGCTGAATTAGGAATTACCCAAGATGGGAAGTCAGGAAGGAAGGACCCAGAGAAGAATAAAGAATGAGGGATCTGTGGACACCCTGGAAACCGCAGGCCAAGGGGTCCAGGCTGGATATGGAGGAAGCTAGAGATTCTGGGGAGGGTGAGGAAGAAAAACCTTGACAGGTAGAAGTTAAGTAGGTTGTGGTCAGGATAGAGTTGTAAGAATTTGAGATGACATGGGTCATTCTGATGCCCATGTCCGAATTATGTTCCTCACAGTGAGTGACACGTTTGGCAGAATTTAGGGTTATTTGTAGTTTTTCAAAATGGTGGTGAAGCCAGCATATCAGAAGGATCAAAAACAGCTGGCAAAGGGGCGGGCCCCGTGGCGTAGCGGTTAAGTGCGCGCACTCCACGACTGGCGGCCTGGGTTTGGATCCCGGGCACGCACCGAGGTACCACTTGTCAAGCCATGCTGTGGCGGCGTCCCACATAAAGTGGAGGAAGATGGGCACAGATGTTAGCCCAGGGCCAGTCTCCCTCAGCAAAAAGAGGAGGTATTGGCATGGATGTTAGCTCAGGGCTGATCTTCCTCACAAAAAAAAAAAACAGGTGGTGGGGATGCAGTGGCCAGGAAAGCTATGAGGCAGGTGTTAAGCCACTGAGGAGGGTTGGAGAGTGTTCAAGATCAGTAAACAATCGAATGGACAGGGTGGCTAGTAAGATGAGATGTTGTGCCCAGGAGGGATAGGGGAGCCATGGCCCGGAGAAGCAATAGGAGCTCAGAGAATGCCAACCTGTTCTGACCTTGAGAACCAGGCAGGGGAGAGAGAGAAGCTGCCCGCTCTGGAGAAGGGTGGAGAACAACGCAGGCCAGGTTTTCATTTAGGATGAGAAGGTGGAAAGAGTAAGTGTGGAAAAGGTGGAGAAGGTAAGAAAGTGTGTTCACCAGTTAACTTGCCCAGGGGCAAGGGGACACCTTCAAAGGCCTGGAAACACTTAAGTGAAGTCCTGTCCTTTAATAGGATTACATCCTGACAGGAAGTGAGAGTGGGAGGCCAGGTCATGTTCCCGCACAGCCCTGCCTGGGCCCCCCACCCCAGGACAGCACCCTGGCGGAGGAAAGAGCTGTAGCCTCCTGGGTCAGCGCACTCAGCCTATTTCTGTACATTCAGGCTGCTGAGTAATGGCTCCAAAGGTAGTGCCAGCGTCTCACGGTGCGCAAGGGGAAAGTGAGAAGTAGGACTTGGCACCTTATTTTGGGAGCTGTCGTCAAAGGCCCAGCCCTCCAGTTCTGTGTACCTGACACTCAGCTGCAGTTCTCACTGTGAGCCTGGGTGACCAGCCCTGCAGGCTCTGGCTGAGGTGCCCAGAGAGACAGGCCCTGCAAGAAAGAAGAGCTCTGATTTCCCCAAAGACGGGGAATTCTGAGTACTCACTTCCGGAAGGAGAATCGCTGATCAGTCCAATTGGTCAATCCTCTAGGCTAGGGCCTGAGCCTAAAGGCCCGTAGGAGTGAACCCTGTCTTCTCTCCCTGCTTACATATTCTTTTAAAATTACTGCAAAATGACGATGACATGCAGAATATAAACACTCTGCTCCAACCTGAGGTGTCAAGGTGTGTAGTTTGAGCTCGATTGTACTTTGAGCTGGTTTCCAAAGGTGGGGATCCACACTACACTCTCCCAACCAGACCCCTGTGTGTCCCCAGTGATGCTCATGTGTGACTGCTGGCTGGGGCTAGGGCTGAATCTAATGTGGAACAGTTGCATATACACCAAGATCAAACCTGTGACCCCATAAGCACAGGGCTTTGGCAACTTGAGCTAACCTGCCCTGAGAGCCTTTGGAACAAGCCTTTGGGTTAGTTGCTGCTGAACAGATAGATCCGAAGACTCCGCCCTGGGGACATTTGTAGCTCTTAATAGGTCTGGTTGCCATAAACCCCCAATCTCTCTGACACCCATTCAGGACGCCCAAGTCTTTCTCTAGATGAATCTCCATTAATATCTTGACTTCAGGGCCGGCCCCATGGCTTAGCAGTTAAGTGCGCGCGCTCCGCTGCTGGCAGCCCGGGTTCGGATCCCGGGCGCGCACCGAGGCACTGCTTCTCCGGCCACGCTGAGGCCACGTTCCACACACAGCAACTAGAAGGATGTGCAGCTATGACATACAACTATCTACTGGGGCTTTGGGGGGAAAAAAATAAAATTATAAAAAATATATATATATCTTGACTTCCTATTTACCTCCCCCTTTCCTTAAAAAGTAAACCCTGTTAATTCTCTGGGATTTCTTCTTAGGAATTCAAGTTCTCTCTTCTTATATTAAATACCCCTATGAAGTAAAGGAATTGGGATCCAACAGGGTTGGGTGGTTTGTGCTGAATCATCATAAGAACTTTACAGCACAGCTGTGATTAGAACCGAATGGGGTCTCTGCCTCTTTCAGTTGGCCCCCACCCTGCCTGCTTGCCTCTGGTTTGTGCCAGTCTAAGAACCAAACCGTTGATGGCTACAAACATGGGTCCCTTCTCCATCACTGCCACCTGTCTCTCTGTGACAGTCTTGGATGTCACTACATCAGGTAGAGATTATCATTACACTGGGGGGGACTTTTCTGAGACCTCTCTGTGATAACCCCACCTGGGTGGAATTCTACCCAGCTCAAAGATTATTGTTCTTCAGTCAGGACTTCTGATGGATTTTCCTGTCATTGATCTATCAAGAGGGATTCAGACTCACTTGTAGTCCAAATGACTGTCTCATCCATAGGAATGCCCAGACCTTTGCTCTGAATTCCATTAGTTTTCCGTGACTACAACCAAGGTTCACTTATTTATCAGATTAAATGCAATAGTGCTGGGAGCATAGGTTTCTACACTTGTCCTCTGAAAAGCTCAAGGATTTCTTAAACATTTGGGGGTTATCCATATTTTTGAGAATCTTCGAAATCTAGGGACCTACACTCCAGAAAACTTAACAAGATACTTATACACAAAATGTTGCTTATAAGAGTGTGGGGAGAGGCTGCAAGTTTACACACCCAATGAAGCCCATTGATGGACCTTGGAGGCTCCAGAGACCTATGTTTAAGAATGCCTGACTCAAGCTACTGTAAGGCATTTCAGCTCCAGCACAATGCTAATGGAACAAGGTTCATGGGTGTGGTCGCTATGTGGTTGAGTTGACCTTGCACACAAGAGCTTTTATCTCAAAACCACAGAATAATCTCAAAAGTTCACACCTGGAAGGAGGTTATCATGTGCTCAGTTCAACTTCCTCTTTTTGTAGGTTAAAAAGAAAAAAAGAAGCACAGAGAAAACTAGTCGTTTACTTGAGGTCACATGGCTAATTAGTGGCAGGGCCAGGGCTAGAGCCCAGGTCACACCACAAAAATACCAAGTGTCTTTTATTTTTTTATTTTTTTGAGAAACTATTTATTTATTTTTGTGTGTGTGTGTGAGGAAGATCAGCCCTGAGCTAACATCCATGCCAATCCTCCTCTTTTTTTGCTGAGGAAGACTGGCTCTGAGCTAACATCCATTGCCAATCCTCCTCCTTTTGTTTTTTCCCCCAAAGCCCCAGTAGATAGTTGTATGTCATAGCTGCACATCCTTCTAGTTGCTGTATGTGGGACACGGCCTCAGCATGGCCGGAGAAGCAGTACGTCGGTGCGCGCCCGGGATCCGAACCCGGGCCACCAGTAGCGGAGTGCATGCACTTAACCGCTAAGCCACGGGGCTGGCCCACCAAGTGTCTTTTAATGGCGAATCAGGAATATCAACTTTATATATGGAGGAAATTATATTCTCCCCATTTTTAAAGACAAGAACCAAGATAGGCAGCCAGTAGTTACTGAGTGTTTATCATACATCTGCTCATTTATTCAGCTATCCAAAAAACATATTTGATGTCCACTGTATGCCAGGCACTGTACTAGGTACTGTTTACCATAAGACTCAAACCTTCCTTAACAAACACACATGCACACACACACACACATTTGGTGCCAGCATCCCCTTTTATGACACTGTATATTTTTCTCACTACACACAGATATGGATTCAGATGCTATCCACACTCAGGGATTCCATTGGCCATGGCTTCAAGGTCTTTTCATGCCATGAACTGAGTTGGAAGGAGACAGTTTTAAGGTCCTATACCACCTATGGCCAGTTCAATTTCAGACTCGTCTTGGGTGGGCATGTGACTGTGAAATAGAGCAACTTGAAAAGTTTGGGCAAATACTAGGACTAAACAACTAAACTCAACAAGGGAGCCACAATCCCATACTAAATGCAGGCGGAACTAGCTCTTTTATGTGCCAGGAGCAAGCTCCAGGCCCTGTTCTGACCCTACCCTGTGTACCCCACCAACTTGCTCCTTGTCCTCACTCCCTGACATTCTTTCACTTGCATGCAGACCTTCTCTCATCCTGAACTGACTCCACCTGCACTTGGAGCCTTTTGCTGGTAGAGCAGAGATCACCTTTAGGAGTAGACAATAGTCTCGTCCCAGACAATAGTCTACTCCTTCTACTCCTGCCACTGCAGGTCCTACGTACACACAGACATAGACTTTCAATGGGGTGATCTTGCATTAAGCCAGGGTCACACCAGACCAGGCCAGCTGTCCTGAGCCCTACCTAATCTGGAGTCACATTCCCACAGCTGGCCTTTGGGGATCGGGGTGGGAAAGGGATCATTATGGAGCACTAACTGTGTGTTAGGCACTATGTAAATACCTTACGTGGATAATCTCACTGATGTTTTTTGTTTGTTTGGATTATAGCTTTTTATTTTTATTTGTTTCTAATTAAAAAGGTTTTTTCTTGCTGATAAAAAGATGAATGCCTTCTCATTAAGAGCATGTTATAATTTAATTTATATTTTCTTTTTTTTTTTTGAGGAGGACCAGCCCTGAGCTAACATCTGATGCCAATCCTCCTCTTTTCTGCTGAGGAGGATTGGCCCTGGGCTAACATCCATGCCCATCTTCCTCTACTTTATATGGGATGCCGCCACAGCATGGCTTAACAAGCGGTGCGTCATTGCACGCCCGGGATCCAAACCGGTGAACCCCGGGCTGCTGCAGCGGAGTGTGCACACTTAACCACTTGTACCACTGGGCCGGCCCCATACTTTCTTTTTCTTAAATTTAGGTATAATAGAGATATAAAATGTAAGATATTTAAAGTGTACATCATGGTGATTTAATATAAACGTATACACTGTGAAAGAATTCCTCCCATCCATTTAATTAACACGTCCATCACCTCACATATTTGTCTTTTTTTTTTTTGGTGAGAACATAAAAGTTCTACTCTCTTATCAAATTTCAATTATGCAATACAGTGTTATCGACTATAATGACCATATTTCACATTAGATCCTCAGACCTTATTCATCTTACAGCTGAAACTTTGTACCTTTTTACCAACCTCCCCCTATTCCCTCAGCCACTAGCAACCCCTTTCCTACTCTTTGTTTCTATGAGTTTGACTTTTTTTTTTAGGTTCCACGTATAAGTGATACCATGCAGTACTTGTCTTTCTCTGTCTGGCTTATTTCACTTAGCATAATGCCCTCAGGGTCCATCCATGTTGTTGGCAAATGGCAGGATTTCCTTCTTTTTCATAGCTGAATAATATTCCGTTGCGCGTGTGTGTGTGTGTGTGTGTGTGTGTGTATATATACACACACACACACACACCCCACATCTTCTTTATCCTTTCATCCATTGACAGTTTGATTCCATATTTTGGCTATTGTGAATAATGCTGCAATGAACATGGGAGTGCAGATATCTCTTCAAGATCTCGTTTTCATTTCTTTTGGGTATATACACAGAAGTGGGATTGCTGGATCATAAAGTAATTGTATTTTTAATTTTTTGAGGAACCTCGGTATTGTTTTCCATAGTGGCTGCACCAATTTACATTTCCACCAACACTACACAAAGGTTCCCTTTTCTCCACATCCTTGCCAACACTTTTGTCTCTGGTCTTTCTGATGATAGCCATTCTAACAGTAACAAGTATGAAGTGATATCTCACTGTGGTTTTGATTTGCATTTCCCTGACAATTAGTGATATTGAGCACGTTCTTATGTACCTGCTGGCCATCTGTATGTCTTCTTTGGAAAAATGTCTGTTCAGTTCCTCTGCCCCTTTTTTTTTTTCCCAGGATCCGAACCTGCAAACCCCAGGCCGCCAAAGCAAGCATGCAAACTTAACCACTGTGCCACCGGGCCGGCCCCTGTCCGTTTTTTAATTGGCTTGTTTTTTTGCTATTCAGTTGTATGAGTTCTTTATATATTTTGGTATTAACCCCTTATCAAATATATGATTTGCAAATATTTTCTCCCATTCCATAGGTTGCCTTCCCATTTTGTTGATGGTTTTCTTTGCTATGTAGAGTCTTTTTAGTTTGATGTAGTCCCACTTGTTTATTTTTGCTTTTGTTGCCTTTGCTTTTGGTGTCAAATCCAAAAAATCATTGCCAATACTGATGTCAAGGAGCTTGTTTTCTTCTAGGAGTTTTATGGTTTCTCTCTGTGTTTTCTTTTCTTTTTTTTTTTTTTTTTTGTTGAGGAAGATCAGCCCTGAGCTAACATCTATTGCCAATCCTCCTCCTTTTTCTCTCCCAAAGCCCCAGCAGATAGTTGTATGTCACAGTTGCACATCCTTCTAGTTGCTGTATGTGGGACGCAGCCTCAGCATGGCCGGAGAAGCAGTGCATCCGTGCGCACCCGGGATCTGAACCCCGGGCCGCCAGTAGCCTAGCACGCGCACTTAACCGCTAAGCCACGGGGCCGGCCCTCTATGTTTTCTTCTAGGACTTTTATGGTTTCAGGTCTTACGTTCAAGTGTATAATCCATTTTGAGTCAATTTTTGTGTCTGGTGTAAGATAGAGGTCCAGTTTCAGTCTTTTGCATGTGGGTGCCCAGTTTTCCCGGCATCGTTTATTGAAGAGACTTTCCTTTCCCCATTGTATATTCTTGGCTCCTTTGTCAAAAATTAATTGGCCATGTATGCATGGGTTTATTTCTGGACTCTCTTCTGTTCCATTGATCTATGTGTCTGTTTTTATGCCAGTACCATACTGTGTTGATTACAATAGCTTTATAATATAGCTTGAAATCAGGAAGTGTGATGCTTCCAGCTTTGTTGTTCTTTCTCAAGGTTGCTTTGGCTATTTGGGGTATTTTGTGGTTCCATACAAATTTTAGGATTGTTGTTCTATTTCTGTGAAAAATGCCATTGGAACTTTGATAGGGATTACATTGAGTCTGTAGATGCCGTGAGTAGTATGGACATTTTAACAATATTAATTCTTCCAATGTATGAGCATGAAATATCTTTCCATTTATTTGTGTCTTCTTTAATTTCTTTCCTCAGTGTCTTGTAGTTTTCAGTGTACAGATCTTTCACCTCCTTGGTTAAATTTATTCCTAGGTATTTTATTCTTCTGATGCAATTGTAAATGGGATTTTTTTTTAATTTCTCTCTGATAGTTCATTATTATATATAGAAACAACCAATTTTTGTATATTGATTTTATATCCTGCAACTTTACTGAATTTGTTTATTAGTTCTAATCCTTTTTGGTGGAGTCTTTAGGGTTTTCTATGTATAGTATCATGTCATCTGCAAATAGACACAATTTTACTTCTTCCTTTTTGATTTGGATGCCTTTTATTTCTTTTTCTTGCCTAATTGCTCTGGCTAGGACTTCTAATACTGTGTTAAATAAAAGTGGCGAGAGTGGGCTTCCTTATCTTTTTCCTAATCTTTTTTTTTTTTTTTTTGTGAGGAAGACCAGCCCTGAGCTAACATCCGATGCCAATCCTCCTGTTTTTTGCTGAGGAAGACTGGCCCTGGGCTAACATCTGTGCCCATCTTCCTCTACTTTATATGGGACACTGCCACAGCCCGGCCTAACAAGTGGTGTGTCGGTGCGCGCCCAGGATCTGAACCGGTGAACCCCGGGCCACCGCAGCGGAGCACACGCACTTAACCGTTTGTGCCACCGAGCCAGCCCCACTTTTTCCAAATCTTAAAGGAAAAGCTTTCAGCTTTTCACCGTTGAGTATGATATTAGCCGTGTGCTTGTCACACGTGGCCTTTATTATGTTGAGATACATTCCCTCTATACCTAGTTTGTCAAGAGTTCTCTTAATCTTTACAACAACCGGCAAGGTGGTGCTTTTATTAACTCCCTCTTAAAGATCCGGAAACTGAAGCTTAGAGAGGTTGAGTAACTTCCTTAAAATTTATAAGTGGTAAAGCCAGAACTGAACCCAGCAGTCTGGTCCCCACAAAGCCCCTTCTGAGAGCTGAAGTAGCAGGAGGCCAAAAGGGAAGCAAGCTCTACTCATGGCTCCCCCAGCCTGCAGCATGCTCAGAGAGAACCATCCTGTGGTGTCTATATTATTCATTTGGCCATGGATGATATTGCACGTTATACTATATTTTCCTATGTGTGTGGCTTATTATTTTTTAAATACGTTGTGAGCTCCTTGAGGATAGGAATCATGTTCCACTATAGCCCTGCACATGTGCCAAGCAAATAGTTCAGTAAGTATTTATCCACTGGGGCTCAAAATTGCCTGAGGACAGAGACATTCAGCACAGAAAATCAGAACTGCATCTTAAAGATCTTCTAGGCTTCAGAGTCTCATTTTATGGTTGAGGAAACTGAGGCCTAAAAAGTGAAGTTAGAGCCATGGGGGCTCAACCTTTTCTTTAGGGTGGAGCCATCCTAAGTTATTCTCTCCTCCCCTCTTTCCCTCCACCAGCCCTGTGACCAGTGCTGGGACTCTGTGTTTATCATCCAATTTGTGTTAAAACTTTGGGATCCAATGACCATAAAACAATTAAAATCTGATATTCCAGTTCAATCAGATTTATATACAGCCAGAATAAGGAGCCTTAGAAATCATCCTGTTCAAGTCTCAAGTTGTAGATGAAGTAACAGGCCCAGAGATGGCAAGTGACCGCCCACTCCTCAGCAGCTGGCTTATCACTTAATGGGGTTCCCTGCCCAGAGGAATCAAAGACACACAGGGAACACGGGTTGGCCTTTCCCTGGTTGGAAGTGCATATGTCAGGGTCAGCGTGGGGGATGGCTCTCTTCCCAAGGCCAGCCCGTTCCCAAAGCCAACCTGCTTGGGGCACATTGTCCACTCTTCACCAGTGGCTCACCCCTGTGTTCACCCTCTCTCCTCTGTTTTCTAAGCAGTAGAAGCCACAGCTGAGGCCTGTGCCCGAGCTGGAACCTGATTCCACCACTCCTTCCATCCTCCACCACCAGCCCTTCCCTTCTCAGTGCCAACTCTGGCCCAGCGACCAGGTTAGGAATGTCACACATGCACAAATTATAACTTGGCTGCCCTGTTTCTCCTCCTTGGGTAAAAAGCCCAAAGCTGAAGAAAATAAGTATCTCCATTCTATTTTGCTTTCCACAGAAGCCAAGGGCCAGAGGAAAGAGAAGCCCCATTGCTTCTTATAGGCAGTGTTGGCACCGGAGTATCAAGTGAGTTGCAACATTAAAGAAGGCTGTTTTGTTCTCACTAGACCTTAACAGTGACCTTCCTCGGGGGGTCAAGCCCCATCCCTGCTATGTACTCACAAGCACAGTGTGGATCAAGAAGCAGCATGTATAAAAAGACTGAAAGTCTTTCTGAAGACTGAAAGGGATTGTTCCTGACAAGCCTGCAGAAACAGCAAACAGCTTATGCGGGGCTTAGCTCTACATGGTGGGGAATCTGTCAGGCTAACAAAGGGCTAGCTCTCCCAGGGACAGGAAGTTTGGAAGGTGAACTACAGGGAAACTCATTTAGTAAGGACAGAGGAACCACCCTTTTCCCATTTCCCTCTGACTGTGCTTCCATAGGAGAGCTAGGCAGCTGGCTAATCCCCATCTACCCAGGCCTGAAAGCAGCTGGGAGAAATTTTCATCTCCTGTGTGGCTAAATCCCAACCCCAAATGAACCAGTCTATCTGCTTCCTTCTTACCTGCACCCAAGCAAACAAATACTACTGAAGAAAGTCTCCCCATCAGGCAGATTGGTTCTACTATAATTCAGGATCACCAATTCCACATGAGACCAAAGAGTGGTTGAAAATTTTTCTACATTTCCCTGGTCAGCTCACACTTCTACTATCAACAACTGTTTCAAACCCTCTGCACTCTCCTGACACCTCTGATGCTCCTACATCCCCGCTCACTCGCCACACAAGGCATCATCTTTGAGTTCTTCCTCTGTGTTACCAAATGTTTAAACCTACCTACACCTTCACCCTTCCTTCTTGCTTCCTGTTACAATTGAAAAGTTTTTCTTCCTACTAACTAACCAAGAGCAGTTCCACCACTTGTGTTCTATATCCCATCCTCCCCAACTTTTTCATGAACCTTACCTATAATTTATCCACTGTCTCTCGTGTATCCAGTCTCTCCCTCTCTGCTGGATCCATTTTATGGTTATTGAAACAAATTCATATCTCTCTCAATAAAAAAGGAATCCCTGAACATACATCCTCCATCTGTGGCCTTCTTTCTCTTTTCCTCAACACAATATAATTCCTCAAAATAGTTCCACTTTCTCACCTCCCATTTACCCTTCAACCCACTCCTATCTTGCTTTTCCTTTCATTATTCTACTGAAACAGCTCTTGCAATGGTCATCAGTGATATCCATGTTTAATACAATGGTCCTCTGTCAGTCCTCATCTTGGAGTGCCCCAGGGCTCAGTCTTTGGACTTCTCTTTTCTATCTACACTCATTTCTTTAGTGATTTCATTCAGACTCATGGCTTCAAATACCATCTATACGGAGATAATTCCCAATTTTATATTTCTAGCCTGACCTCCAACCTGAACACCTGACTTGTATATCCAACTGAAAAATTGACATCCCCAGTTGGATGTCTAATGGGCATCTCAAGTTTACCATTTTAAAAACTAAACTGCTAATTTTACCTTCTCCCCCCCCACACACCAAATCAGATCTAACCTCAGGGTAATGGCAATGCCACCCTTCCAGTTTCAGGCCAGAAACTTGAAGTTATCCTTGACATCTCTCTGACAACCTACATCCAACTCCTAATCAAATCCTGTTGGCTTTATCTTCAAAATATATTCAGGCTCTGCTTCCACCCATGAAAAACGGGACTTACTCTCTCACCATAAACAACTGAAAAACTGGATCAAAGATATGAAACAACTATTTCCAGACACTGGACAAGAGGCAGTAATCTTGTAAGTAAGTAGGACTGTGGTCCCTAAGGGAAGGGAAACAAATGAGGTGAGCCCTCAACTGTGGAGGCAATTTTCAGATTGCTCAGCCCCCAGTATGGCACCACTGCAATTTTACAGATTGTTTGAAAAAACCCAGTGGTCTTGCTGAGTTGAGGAGACAAACTTTAGATTTTGGGGAAGCCAAGTCAGCGAGAATTTGCTAGATAAATGCCAAAAAGGAGGGAGCTACACAAAGAAAGAGCTTCGTATAAGGAGGTGAGTCTTTGGCTGAATACCAGTCTGTGCGTGCAGAGGGTGACACTTCACTAGTCCAGGACAAAGAAAACTGCTGGGGAAAGAACAATTACTGGGGAGCTGTAAACTGAAAAATTCCTAGAGCTCGTGCAGGGCTGGGAATCATTCAAGTTCCCACCAGCCAGAGTAGAGAGACCTTGTGGCAGACTGTATTTTCCAAAGATGACCCAATAGCTCCCATCCCACAATCTCTTCTACAATGTGATCTTGCTATTCCCACATCAAGAGGGAGAATCTGATCCCTTCCCCGTTAATCTTGGAAAGCTTTTGTCTGCTTCTACCAATTGAATGAGGTAGTGATACTGTGTTGACTTTGAGGCTAGGTCAGAAAGACTTTGTAGCTTCCAGACACCTATGTCGTCTACCACCTCCCCCTCAGCTCACACTTTTGGCCACATAGGGGGGCCCTTATGATCAGCTGATAGAGGAGGAAAAAGCCATGCTTGGTTCATGGATGGGTCAAGCCACACACAGACTGGTTCTGCGTTACAGCCCATTTGAGGGCAGTGATGAAAAACACCGGTGAGGGGAAATCTTCACAATAGACAGGGCTTTCATGCATCTGTCATTCCCTTGTGAGGAAAGAGAAATTGCCTGAGGTAAAGAATATAGAAGAATTCATAGTGGTGAATGGCTTGGCTGTATTGGTCAGGGGCCTGGGAAGGGGAAAGATTAGAAGATAAGGAACAAGGAGGCTGGGGGAGAGACGGATAGACCTATGGAAGTGGGCATGAAGTATGAAGATCTTTTTACCATGTGTTAATGACCACCAGAAAGCAACTGGCACTAAACACCCAAATAGACAGAATGACTCAGCCAGTTGATGTCAGGTGGCCTCTGTCGTTGGCCACCTCAGTGCAAACTCCATATCACAAAGGCTAGTCTAGCTACTGGTCACAGATGACCAACCTGCCAGGAACATAAACTGATGCTCAGCTCTCAATATGGCACCATCCTTCAAGGACACAAGCCAACCACTTGTGAAAGTTGATTACACTGGGCCTTTTTCACCTGGAAGAGGAAACAGTTTATCTTGACTGGGATTAAAACATACTCCATTAACTCAGAATGGATCATGATCATTTAACATGTAAAATGTAAAGCTATAAAACTTTTAGGGAAAAAAATAGGAGAAAATCTTTGGGATCTAGGGCTAGGCAATGAGTTCCTTGACTTGACACCAAAAGCACGACCCATACGAGAAAAAATTGATAAATCTGACCTGCTCAAAATCAAAAACTTTTGTTCTGTGAAGAGGATGAAAAAACAAACTACAATTGGGAGAAAATATTTGCAAAGTACATGTCTGACAAAGGACTAGTATCTAAAATATATAAAGAACTCTTAAAACTCAATAGTAAAAAAAAAAAATCCAGTTAGAAAATGGGCAAAAGATATGAACAGACATGTTACTGAAGAAGATACACAGATGACAAATAAGCACATGGAAAGATGTTCAATATCATTAGCCATTAGAGAAATATAAATTAAAGTCACAATGAGATATCACTACACATATACTAAAATAAAAAATAGTGGGGCTGGCCGGGTGGCACAAGCGGTTAAGTGCGAGCACTCCGCTGTGGTGGCCCGGGGTTTGCCACTTCGGATCCTGGGCGTGCACCGATGCACTGCTTGTCAAAGCCATGCTGTGGGGGCATCCCATATAAAGTAGAGGAAGATGGGCATGGATGTTAGCTCAGGGCCAGTCTTCCTCAGCAAAAAGTGGAGGGTTGGCATCAGATGTTAGCTCAGGGCTGATCTTCCTCACAAAAAAAAAAAAATAGTGACAACATCAAATGCTGGTGAGGATGTAGAAAAACGGGATCACTCACACATTGCTGGTGGGAATGTAAAATGGTGCGGCCACACTGGAAAACAGTTTGACAGTTTTTTATAAAACTAAACATACAATTACTGTATGACCCAGCAATTGCACTCTTGGGCATTTATCCCATAGAAATTAAGACTTATGTTCACACAGAAACCTGTACACAAATGTTCATAGAAGCTTTATTGATTACAGCCAAAAAACTGGAAACAGCCCAGATGTCCTTCAATGAGTGAATGGTTAAACAAACTGTGGTACATTCATACTGAATACTCGGCAACAGAAAGGAAGGAACTATTGAGGAACGTGACCTGGATGAATCTTCAGGGAATTATGCTGAGTGAAAAAAGCCAATTCCAAAAGGTTGTGTACTGTATGATTCCATTTATAAAACAATTTTGAAATGACAAAATTTTAGAAATGTGAAACAGATTAATGGTTGTCAGGGTTTAGAGTTGGGGGAAGGGAGGGAGAGGCAAGTGTGGTTATCAAAAGCCAACACAGGGATCCTTGTGGGGATGGATCTGTTCTGTATCTTGACTGTGTGGTAAATACACAAACCTACACCTGTGATAAAATTGTTTAGACATAAGCACACACACACGAGTACAAGTAAAATTGGGGCAGTCTGAATTGTATCACTGTCCATATGCTGGTTGTGACATTGTAGTATAGTTTTGCAAGATGTACCCTTGAGAGAAACTGGATAAAGGAGTACATGGGATCTCTGTTTTAATTTTTACAACTGCGTGTGCATTTGCAATTATCAAATATAGATTTAACTTAAAAACAACATATTCCTGGTTGATATTCCAGATTTGGATTTTCTTTCCTGCCAGTAGAGCCTTGGCCAACACCACAATCCAGAGACTTACAGAGCATTAGATCCATTGACATGGGATCGAGCATAACCTTGCCTTGGACCATGGGCCTCACTTTTCAGCAAAGGAGGTATGGGAGTGGGCACATGACCATGGTATCCCCTAGTCCTATCTCATACCCAGAAGCTGCTGGCCTGATAGAATGGTGAAGTGGCTGCGTAAAGATGCAGTTGAGACACCAACTTGGAATTGATATCCTGCAAGGTTGGGGTGTTGTCCTCTAGCATGTGGACTCATGCTAATCAACAACCATCATATGGTACTGTGTCTCCAATAGGCAGAAAATATAGGTCTAGGAACCAAGAGGTGGACTCACTCACTGTCCCTCCAGTGACCTCCTTGTGCTTCCAGTCCCTGCAACTTTAGGCTTTGTGGCTCTAGAGGCCCTGGTTCCCAAAGGAAGAATGCTTCTATCAGGAGGAGGTATAGGAGTTGCAGTAAGTTTTAAGCCATGGCTGCTGCCTAGTCACTTCAGGCTCTACATGCCAAGAGATCAGCAGACAAGGAAAGATTCACCACACTGGCAGAGGTGATTGACCCTGATCATCAGGATATGATAGGCTGTGTTATGCTGTGGGGTCAGGGAAGAATATCTTTGGCACTCATGTAATCCACTAGGACGTCTCCTGATCTTCCCTTTCTTGATTATAAAGGTAAATGGAAAAGTGCAGCAGCCCGGATCTGAGAAGGGCATGGTGAGCCACAGCTCGGATCCCTTGGGGATGAGGGTCTGGGTCACACCACCAAGTAAGCCACTTGGAACGACGGAGGTGCCAGCCAAAGATGAGAGGACTCTAGAATGGGTAGTACAAGAGGGAGATGATGAGTATTGGTTGTGGCCTCCAGACTAGTTGCAGTAGTGGGGACAGTGGGAGGGGTAGCTAGTTCATCTCACTAACCTTCCATAAGTTTCCCAAGGAAACAGACCAACCAGAATCCTGAAGAAGCTGTTTCCAGATGGAGTGGATTTGAACAGCATAAGAGGTGGTTTGTGGTGGATACTATGATGCGCCATTCAGGTCTGCCCTTTCAGGACTAAGACACGCATTCTCTCAGCATCCAGGAGTATTGCCTGTCGATGGCTCACAGCTGTGTCCCTCTCTGGGCAATGCTGTCAGCTGAAGGGAGCTTCCTTGGCTCATTTCTACACCCCCTTGCCGGGGGCAACCCACATCCAGACTGGTCGATGTGGGTGCTTCAATTTGGGACTTCTCTATCTAAGAAGCATCTCAAAATTAACTCATTCAAAACCATACTCATAGTCCTCCCTAAACCTGTCCCCTTTACCCATTTCAGTAAATGTCAATTCCTTGCTTCCAGTTGTCCCGTGTAAAACCTAGTTTTCCTTGACTCCTCTTTCTCTGGTTCCCCAGACATCTAATATACCGGCAAATCTTGTTGGCTCTACCTTCATATCCACAATTTGACCACTTCCCAGTACCACTACTGCTAACCCTCTGGTCCAAATCCCTATAAACTCTCACCTGGAGCACAATATAGCCTCCTAACTGGCCTCCCTGCTTCTGCGCTTGCCCCCTCCCATCTGTTCCCTGCAAACAGCCAAAGTGACCCTGTTAAGAGCTAAATCAGATCATGTCACTCCTCTAACAAGTTCTTCTAGTGGTTTCTCATCACACTCATACTACAAGCTAAAATCTTTACAACAGCCTACAAAGCCCTACATGATCTGGCCCTGTGCCACCTGTCTGACCTCGTCTCCTGCTACTCTGCCTCTCTCTCTCCCTGCTCCAGCCTCTGGCCTCTATGCTGTTCCTCAAGCATGCTGAGGATGCCCCTGCCACGGGGTCTTTGTACTTGCCTTTCCTGCTGCCTGGAATGCTATTTCCCCAGATGGCCACATCCCTCACTTCCTTTGGGGCTCTGCTCCATCATCTCCTTTGATCAAGACATGTTTCCTGACCATCTTACATGTGATAGCAAACTCCAGTCCCACCTTATCACCACCCACTCTCCCTACCCACCTTGCTTAGCACTTAACCACCTGACAAAATTTTTTGGTTTCTTGTGTATTTCCCTCACTAGGAGGTAAGCTGCATGAGAACAGGGACTTTGTCTTTTTTGTTCATTGCCCTGTATCTCCAGTTTTTATAACAGGGCTAGGCATGTAGTAGATACTCAAAAAAATATTTGTTGGATGAAGCAATAAGTTTCAGGGACTTAATAATTTAGGCTTTCATGCTACTCTGCCTCCACTCCAAAATAGCCACATCCTGAAATGCAGCTACACCAAGACCACCACAGGAACACCTTAGCCGTGTGTAATGCACTCTCACTGACCCAATAAACATCTTAGGGGAAAAATGTCTCTTCAGTTGTGAGTTCGTGCTCCTGAGTCACCTTGATTTCAATGGGACTCAAAAATTTAGGAAGAAGGAAGAAACCCCAGCCTGCAGGAATGGCTCATGGTATGACACCAGAGCTGACCTATCCATTGGCACAGTGCCAGGGACTCATGATCTTTTAGGGACCCACAAAAATATTTTAATTTTAATTTGTTTTAGAATCAGAAGAAAAATGAATGTAATAATGAATATACGATAATAAATCCAGCTTGGATTATATTCATCTTTATACCAGTGCAGTCATGAAATGGAACTTTTAATATCTTGTTATGGAGGAAGCAACCCAGGATGGCAAATGGGTCCATGAAAGTCAAAGTGTGGCCCTGCTTGACACAACTCACCTTTAAGGATCTGGCTAATATCAAGGTCCAGCAGGACAGGGAGGTGGAGGGGAACTGATGTTCAACATGCTTTCTCATTTATTCGTCACCCCAACCCAGTTTTTTGGCCCATGCTACAAAATGGGGAACGCAAGCTCCAAAAAGTTAAATGATTTTGGCAGTGCCATCAAGATAGTAAATGGCCATGCTAAGATTTGAGCCTAGGATATCGGAGACCAAGCCACTGTTTACCTTACTGCACTGCAGCTGCCAAATGGTGCCTGCAAAGCCGCAGGCACAGATATGCCGTTAGACACTTTCCTCAGATCTGCCCCTGCCTGCCAAAGGCTGCCCCACACTGGGTCCTGCCCCCTGAGTCACCTCAGCTCCACCCTGCCCTTCAAGAGCCCAAATTTCCCTCATCTACCTCATCCCCAATGCCAAGTCCCTGCCCCACCCCTAGCTCCTGATCTTAATCATGAAACTTTGGAGAAATAGGATCAAGTGGTAATGCCCCACCCTATGAATAGGCAAGTCTGGCTGCCTTCTCCTGCCTGTCAGTCCTTCCAGAGAACAGTAAGGGCCATGAGCCTGGGAGGGGCTCGTTCTTCTTATTCCCACCACAGGCTCGGTACCAAGTCCTCCCTCCCTGTGCCCATGGAAAGGTCTACAAAAACTGAGGGCCTCTTCTCTCTGCACCTAATCCTCCCCAGCACAAGCTCAGGGGTAAGTTCTTTCCTGAGGCACAAGCAAAAATTCTCTAAGGGAGACCCCTTGTCAGTCTCCCCTCCATTTGCCCCTATCTGGTAAACCGTCAAATAGGAGCAATTGGGTAGTAGTCAGTATCCAGGAGGAGAGCTGGAAAGTGCAGCATGGACTTGGGAACAGAGGGGCCTAATTGAATTCTGGCTTTGTGGATAAATAATTTAACCTCTCCAGATGTAACTAAGACTTGCCCAACACAAAAAGAGCAAACAAAAGGTTCATAAAGTACTTAGCGCAGAATCTGGAATAGATGTGCCAATAAATGTTAAAGATGTTTTATGCCCCATGTGCCTTCCATTCCAATTTGCCTGGTTTTGTGGTTGTCATATTTCCGGGTTTGTCATTACTTCATTACACATTTATTGAACACTTACTATGTCAGCCACTATGTAAGCATTGGAAACACAATGTTTTTTTGTGTGTGTGTGTGAGGGAGATCAGCCCTGAGCTAACATCCGATGCTGATCCTCCTCTTTTTTTTTTTTTTTGCTGAGGAAGATTGGCCCTGGGCTAACATCTGTGCCTGTCTTCCTCTGCTTTATCTGGGACACCGCCACACCATGGCCTGACAAGTGGTGCGTCAGTGCACGCCCGGGATCCAAACCTGTGAACCCCGGGCCACCGCAGCGGAGCGCGTGCACTTCGCTTGTGCCACCAGGCCGGCCCCTGGAAACACAATGTTGAACAGAAGAAGTCTTTGCCTTTGAGGATCTCGTGCTCTAGTGGGGTTTGCAGAGAAGTGAACAGTCAACTACAATACAATACAATACAATAATTGTCCAGCTCTGGATCTCAGTCGATGGAGTTGCCATCAGGGAACGAAAAAGTCAGATGGTAGAGAAGTAATTAGCCTCCAAAGATTAGGTAGTGCAAAGATAAACAACAAGAAACCAAATCATGGTAGTAAACAAGACGGACCAGGATAGGTAATAATAGGAGCCTGAGACCTAGAATTTGGCCATTTTTTAAAGTAGAAGGTATAAATCTAACTGTTCCTGGCTACTCTTCCTAAGAGAGAAGCCCCAGTTAGGGTCCTGGGGATTTAGCCCTAGGAGTTTTCTAAAATGATAATAGATTATTTTTATCAGGGCTGGCTTTATGAGTAAGTGCAGTAGGTTGCCACCTATGTGTGTGTTCTGAGAGAAATGAGAGGGTGCCTCAGCTGCATACTAAAATGCCTCCTTACGTCACTGTTCCTGGGAGTCCATCATTAGAGTCAGTCCTAAGGGATGCTGAGAGAGATGAGCCTTTGCTCCGGCTGTTCCTTTGCTTAGGTTGCTCTTTTCCACATATTCAAATCCTATCTGTCATTCAGGCCCAGAGCACTTCCTCAGTTGTTTTGTTCCAGCCTGGCCTGCCCTCATCTTTGGGCTTTGTATTGCTGGTACAAGGCTTTGATCCAGCACGTATGGCCTTGTGTGGCTTATTGGTTGGCTTCTTCTGTGTGGGTATGTGCCCTTTTCTTAATTAGCATGTGTATCAATTATCTACTGTTGATTACAAACCACCCCAAAATTCAGTGACTTAAAATGACTATATTTACTCACAACTCTGCAATATGGGCTGGGATTAGTTGGGTGGTTCTTCTGCTGGTTGGCTTGATGTCTCTCATGCAGCTAGAGTCATCTAGAGGCTCAACTGTGATGGGAGGATCCAAGTGGGCTTCATTTACATGTCTGATACCTCAACTGAGGAGACTAGAACAGCTAGGGGCTGGCTGGCCTTTCTCTCCACATGGTGTCTCATTCTCCAGGGCCTCTACACATGGCCTCCTCTCCAGCAGGTTCTCCTTCCTTATAGCACAGCAGCTGAGTTCCAAAAGGAAGCATTTCAAGAAGTAGAGCCTCAATGTGCAAACACTTATTTACTTGCTTCATGTTTGTTAATATCTCATCGGCTAAGGAAGTCACACAACCAACCCCAGAATCAATGTGGGAAAGGACTTCAAAAGGGTCGTTTTGAAGGGAGGTGTGGTTTTTGGGGGGCCACCAATGTCTACCACAGTTTACAGACACTTAGAGTAGGGCTTGCACCTTTTACTTTTTTTGAAATTTTCACATTTACCAGCATAGTCTAGAGTATGTTGGTAGGTGCTCAATAAATATTTGTTGACTGACAAATATTTGACTGACAAATACTCATGAATGATGAGTATAGTTAATTGCCAGCAAAGCCCTGTAGGATGGACCTTGCAGGCAAGATCTGAAGGTTGCTCCATGAGGAAGCCTGAAAGGAAAGATGATTGAACACCAAATACAAATGGGTGGATTTTAGTGAATTTAACTAATGTCCGCCCCATTGATTTCAAGACCAAAAGAATGCACGAAATAAATATCATAAGAAACCAAAATATGCTCAGCTCAATACTGTGTTAGGCCTCATGGAGGATACAGAAGAAAACAGAGCCTTTGAGATCATTGAAGAAACAAGAAATAAAAACAGGAGAACTTAAATATTACACAGCCTAATAATGTCCTTAACACAGCACATAGCACATAATAGACACTCAAGAAATGTTCTGGAAAGAAGGAACAGGATGTGGTCAGGAAGTGAAAGGTAGGGTAGTCCAGGGTTTGGCAAACTACAACCCACAAGTCAAATCTGTCCCTCCATCTGTTTTTGTAAATAAAGTTTTATTGGAACACAGCCATGCTCATTTATTTACATGTTATCCGTGGCTGCTTTTGCACAACAACAGAATTAAGTAGTTGCAACAAAGACCATAAGGCCTGCAAAGCCTAAAATATATACTACCTGGCCCTTTACAGAAGAAGTTTAACAACTCCCAGGTGAGTCTAATGACTCAATAAATGCTTCCTAGACTCAGTAAAATTGGTACAACTTTCCCTGATGGAGAAGGTTGGTGAGTGCTAGGTTAGATGGAAGGTTAAATATTTTGTGCTCAAAACTGAATAGTTCTGGTCCCAGTGATAAATGGTTTTTGGGACCCCAAGCAAGGAAGGATTTGTGTTGACATGCAATAATAGGGCCAACCTGGGCCCTATTTAGACTAGTGGCCCAGGTAATTCCTCCTGGCTTTTTCTCCTCATGTTTGCACATCCTCCTCCACATTTTTGTCCTAAAGTGGGGCAAGGTATCCAGATACTGAGGTTGGATATCAGGGAACCATTGACAAGGTAGATGCAGTTTCCATTTGGATATATATCTGTGTCTATAGGAGGAAAGGGAGCATCTAACTGTAAAGAGAAAGGGTGTGATACCTTAAACTTTATTCCTTCAGCTTACCTGGGTCTCAGAAGGTCGTCTTGGTCATACTCCTGTGTCCAGACTGGATTGATTTTAAATCATCTAGATCTAATACACACTCACACATTCACATACACCTCTCACTGTACCCCACACCCACATGCTTAAAAATAGCATAGCCTTTCTCCAGGGCCAACCTATCCATAGGCACAGTAGGTGCAGTGCTGAGAGCCCATGCTATTTTAGGGACCAACAAAAATATTTTAACTTCTTTTAAAACCAGGAAAGAAATGTAATAATATTGGATATATAGTAATGAATCCAGTCTGGATTATACTTATCTTTATACTACTTATATCAAATATAATTTTTAATATTATTTTATGGAGGAAGGGGCCCACAAAGGCCTAAGTGCCAAGGGCTGGTGAAAGCCATAATGCAGCCCTGTCTTCCACAAGTAATGTGTTTAAGAGTCCATAAACTTCATGGAGAGTGGATTCCTCCCAAGATCTGAGCAGTGACCATATCCTTCCTTGTCCTTGGGGGAATGCAACACAGCTGCCTTTGACCTTTGAGTCAGGATAAAAAGTAAAAAAGCTCTCTGGGAAGGAAACGGAGGCCTGCAGTTAGAAAAGAAGAGAGCTGGTGTTGATTCAACTGGCCCCAGGGCCTGGCAACGCCTGACTGCACAGCAATGCCCCTGCCACTGGTGTGTCAGCTCCAGGCAGAGCAGAACCCAGCTCAGACCCTCCATGAATAAACATTGCTCCAGGCCCAGGCGTGTTGACTCAAGAAGCTGTGGTTCCTTCACCTTTCCCTGGCGGTGCAGATTGCTCTGGGGGAGCCACACTCCAGCTAAGAGCTCTCCAAGGAGTGAGCACAGCCTGGAATTTGCTTTCAAGCTTTGGTTGCTGCCGCTCTCTGTGCTCCACCTCTCAGGAGCCAAGGATTCTTTTTGTTGATTAACCAGCTGCTTTAATTTTCCTCCAAAACTCTCCCCCCACTCTCCTTTGTTTCTGCCTCTCCGTGTTTCTTCTTGGAAGGGTGGGGAGAATGAAATTTGCATTCCTTAAAGTCAGGGCAGCTGGTGCCACTTAAAATGCAACTTGAAATTTACCTAGATGGTCTTTGTTACGTATTGAAATGTGTCCCCCTCAAAAAAGATATATTGAATTCCTAATCCTCAGTATCTCAGAGCGTGACCTTATTTGGAAATAGGGTCTTTGCAGATGAAATCAAGCTAAGGTGGGGTCATACTGGAGTAGGGTGGGCTCCTAATCCAATATGACTGGATTCCCTATAAAAAGAACACCAAGTGAAGAGACAGAGACACACAGAGTGAAGACAGCTGTGGGAAATGGAAGCAGAGACAGGAGTTATGCTGTCAGAAACCAAGGAACACCTGGGGCCACCAGAAACTGGAAGAGGCAAGGAAGGATCATCTAGAGGCTTCGGAGAGAGCATGACAACTGCCAACGCCTTGATTTCAGACTTGTATCCTCCAGAACTGTGAGAGAATAAATTTCTGTTGTTTTAAGCCACTGGTTTGTGGTACTTTGTTCCAGCCGCCCTAGAAAACTAATATCGTCTTCAAAGCAAATAATCCACACAGCTGGAGCCTCAAGAATCGATTGACTGACATAATAATCACACCAAGCCCTTGTTCAGTGCGAAAATTTTACTTCTCGAAGTTTTTTCTTCTCCAGTATCTCCTTTTAGCTTCATGATTACTTTGCGACGCAGGGCAGATTTTATTATCCCTCATTTTACAGATGCAAAATCTGAAGCTCAGGATATAAAATCATTTACCCCAAGTCGTACATAAGTGTCTCTGTGACTTAGAAGAAAACAATGAGTAATAGAAATTCAAACTCATTTCTGCCCCTCACTAGATGTACTCGGCCATTGGTGAGTAACCTAACCCCATGGTATCCAAACACTGGAATTTCAAGTACCTATATTTTTTTAAGAGCTTTCTTTAAGAGCGTTAAAATCACCTGCCATCAAAAATCACCTGAGCATTAAAATCATTTCGTAAAAGGCATTTTAACATTAAAAACAAGGAAAGACTATAATATCAGAATAAAGGGCATGTCTTTTAAATTAAATAAATATAGCTTATTTTTTAAACTCACTACTTTGTCCTTATTTTCCTCATTTTTCAGAAGACTGACAGATATCAGGATTGACATTTGGGAACCACTTCTTAAATCTTTCTGGGCCTCATGTACCTTATCAGAGGGTGTTAGATTTTTCCTTGATTCCCTTCCCTACCTCTTAACATTTTATGATTCTCTGACTCAAGCCCAGATTATCCTACTAACACAGCTGGAAATGGGAACCCCTGGGTCTGAGCAGTCATGGCCAGAATGCCCTGGTCAGAGGAGCTGGTGGAACGAATGCCCACGTTCTGTCCTAAGACCACACTATACCCTGCTGTACTCCGAGAGAGTGAACAAGAGTTGTTTTGGTGGCATCAGGTAAGCAGCTGGAAGAACTGACTTCCCCTTAGAAAGTGACTCCTTTGTATTTGAGGCAAAACAGTTTGGGATTTGATGTGCAAACTACAACCTGTTTTCTCCCTGTACCTCCTGCCATCAGGCTGGTTCTGGCTGGCTTAGCTTTCACCCTGAGCTGGAGAGCTCCTTGGCCCTTCAGGCCATCAGTAGCCACCTGCTGCTCTAGGTCCCAGTTTGGAACTAGGTCACAGTTTGGAAAAGCAGCCTGGAGAATGCAGTGCTTCCACCACAGGCTGCCACTGGGCTAAGCCTGAGGCTTGAATGTGCCCCACAGCTAAAGTCAATGATTTTATTATCAATGATAATAACAATCTTTTGCACATTGTTTCTAAAGAATTTTTTTTGTGTGTGAGGAAGATCAGCCCTGAGCTAACATCCATGCTAATCCTCCTCTTTTTGCTGAGGAAGACGGGCCCTGAGCTAACATCTATTGCCAATCTTCCTCCTTTTTTTCCCTTTTTCTCCCCAAAGCCCCAGTAGATAGTTGTGTGTCGTAGTTGCACATCCTTCTAGTTGCTGTATGTGGGACGCGGCCTCAGCACGGCCGGACAGTCGGTGCGTCGGTGCGCGCCCGGGATCCGAACCCGGGCCGCCAGTAGCAGAGCACACGCACTTAACTGCCAAGCCACGGGGCCAGCCCCTCTAAAGAATTTTTTAATCCAGTATATTTTTAGCATAACATCAGTGCTCAGGGAAATCTTCATGAAAGTGAGAGGACTGGAAGGTTACCCTGAAAAGATGGGTGGTATTTCAACAGGGAGTCGGGGTAGGAAGGATGGGGGTGGGATGTGACTAGAGACCAGTCCGGAAGGTGAAAGGAGCAGGGGCGTTGAGAGCTGAGAGGAGCCCTGCCTGAAGCGGGTGCTTAATCCCCATAAGGAGAAGAGGGGTTGGGGGGGGGCGCCAGATGTGTGGAGATCTCACAGCCTTTAGAGGCAGACAGACTAGGTCAAAACCTAGTTCAGCCACTTGCAAGTGTTATTATTCCCCCACCTCCCACCCCTTCACTGTGAAGGAAAGCTCTCTGAGGCCAGAAAAGTTAAGTGGTCCTGAGGGGTGGGGAAAGAGCAGAAACAGAATGAATCTGTCAATGATTCTTGCTACTACAAAGTTATTCAGGGAAACAGTCCAACTACCTCCTCCCTCTCAATCTTTTGAACTGCTTGTTTTGGTCGCTCCTTTTCCTTGAGAGAGAATTTCTAGGGTAACAAAAATTCATGGAAATCAACAGATCTTCAGACAAACTTGACCCTTCTAAGGCCATTTGACCAAACCACCAAACCAAAGAACAGTCCTTCCCCCTAGCTTTCAGGCGGGGTCCATAATAAGGACTGAGGAAGTGACCTTTTCTCAGGAAGTGGGTGGACAAATGACCTAAAATTCAACCCTTCCCTTCTTGGAAGAAACTTATCATCTAAAGGAGGAAAGCTTTAAAATGGGCTCCTTTTTCAGTGCAGAAGGAAAAAAGTGGGAGGAAGAATTTACTACCCTGCAATAGGTTTTAAAATATAGAGGAATAATATTTTCTATAAATGGGCACCTGTTCCCTCCGACCTGAGTGGAGAGTCTGCAGCTTTAAAGAGGCCCTTCTCTGGAAAACTTAGCCTCTACTTTTATAATTGTCCCAATTGGAAACCTAGAGGGATTTTTATCATATGTGATATTGATGTGTTTGTTTATTTACTATACATTCATGTGCCACAGAATGATGTTTCGGTCAACGACGGACGCATATAGGATAGAGGTCCCATAAGGTTAGTACCATATATCCTAGGTGTGTAGTAGGCTATACCATCTAGGTTTGTGTAAGTACACTCTACGATGTTTACACAACGACAAAATCACCTAACAACACATTTCTCAGAACATGTATCCCCATTGTTGAGTGACGCATGACTGTATTTTGTTTTCCTATCACCTCCTGTTGCAGCCGTTGAGATTCAGACTTAGTAGTGTGTGAGGAAGTGAGGCCTGGACTGACGTGAGGGAGGAAACTCGTAAGGGAGCTGACCTAAGAACCAGAGGAAGATTGAGAATAAACTCCTAATTAAAATGTATTTGGCTTTCCATGACTATTTGAATTTGCATTTTTATTATGAAAGTAATATATGTACCCAGTCAACTTTGTATTTTTATTATAAGAGTTAATTTAAGTACCCAGTGTAGAGTATAAAATGAATATAAGTACCTAAAGTGAAGTTTTTCTTCTCCCCAGATGTGACCGTGGTAAGCAACTCCTTGTATATTTTTATAAAAAAGCACTTATGCACATGTAGCTATGAGACTGTATCCTGTCTTAAAAACACACACAAATGGAATCATGCTATGCATATTGTTATACATCTTGATTTTTTCACCTAAAAAATCTTCCTTGAAGGTTATTCTTTATCAGTAGTATGATCATATGTCCCAGTTTGCCTGGAACAGTCCTCGTTCACACCTTCTGTCCCAGTATAGTTGTCAGTAGGATCCTTTTCCACTCTCAAAGGTATCCTGGTTTGGATAAAGCTTCTGGTCACTCTACTTGTTAGGCCAAATGGATCTGCCTTTTTGCTTTTATGTTTCATGGAATGTCACACCATGGACACCTCAAATGTAGTGAATCACCCATCTGTGGACACATGAGTTCTTTCCAGTTTTTAACCATGAGAAACAGTTCAGCAGAGAGCCTCCTTGTACATTCATCTTTGGAATCCTGTGAGGGCACAGGTGCAGGATAAGTTCCTAGCAGTGAAAATTGTTGGGTCAAGGGGTTTGTGCCTTTTATATTTTTTTCTGTGAAAATAATATTTTTATTTACTTTTTAATTGAGATATAATAATCCATTGAATGAATACACCACAACTTATTCATCCACTTTTTACATTTTGAAAACTCTAGCCAAATTTCTCTCAAAAAAGGAGAAACTGCAGCAGGGGGCCAGCCCAGAGTAGCCCTCCGTGTGCCTCCTTCACTCTCATAGCCCAGACCCTCCCACACCTCTTCACTGGACTGGGTCACTGTCCCCCTCATGTGGTTACAGCAGATTCTTGTCTGGCTCCTTCCCTCTCGTGCGGGTGCCCAGTCCTCTTCCTCCAGGAAGCACTGTCTGACTCCCCCCATTGTGCCCACTAAGACCAGGAGGGGGGCCTTCTGTGTGCTCCCCCAGCATTTGCTACTTCTCCTATCATTGCACTCATCACATGGAACTGTAATCTCTCTTTAATTCCCATCTTCCCAGTTAAACTCTGGATTAGTTGCCTGTTGCTGCACAAACTTAGTGGCTGAAAACAACACAAATTTATTTTCTTACAGTTCTGGAGGTCAGAAGTCTGAAATGGGTTTCACTGGGCTAAAATCAAGGTGTTGACAGGGGTATGTTCCTTCTGGAGGCTTTAAGGAGAATCTGTTTTCTCGCCTTTTCCAGCTTCTAAAGGCTCCCTGCATTCCTTGGCTCGTGGCCTCTTCCATCTTCAAAGCCAGCAATGGCTGGTTGAGTCTTTCTTATATCAACATCACTCTGACACTGACTCTTCTGCCTCCCTCTTCCACATTTAAGGATCTTGTGATTACATTGGGCCCATCTGGAAACCCAGGATACTCTCCCTATTTTAAAGTCACTTAATTAGCAACCTTAATTCCGTCTGCAACCTTAATTCTCTTTGCCATGTAGTGTAGTATATTCACAGCATCCAAGGATCAGGACATGGACGTCTTTGGGGGCCATTATTCTGCCTGCCACAAACTCCCAGCTCTGCGAGCGCAGAAAGTATATCATATTCTCTGTTGTATCCCCAGGACCTGGAACATGGGAAGTACACAATAACTGTTACCAATTCACTGCTTCCTGCCCTGGGCAATTCTTGCAGGCCAGGTAAAGAGGGGTGGCTGTAGGGCCCCGCCAGAAGGCACCTTGCTGTCCGCTCATCAAAATGGGCAAGAAAACCTCATTGTAGAGGCTGGAGAATCCTTTTCCATTTTTAGCCTGAGGATGTTGAGAGGGGCAGTCATAGATGTCGTTCAGGGCAGGGCCATGTCATTCATCCATATGTTCCCTGACACACTTTAAGAACTCATTGCATGTTTGTTGAGTGGGTTAGGGTGGAACAGAAGTCCAACTGGGGCAGAAAAGCTGATAGCAAAGTGTCCACTAGGGCATTGGGTCAGGGTAAGAGAGCTAGAGACCAGTTGGGGTTGCTCCTGTGTGACCACAGGTTTCTGAGGCAGACAGTGCTGTATCAGTGAGGTCCAGAGAGCCAGTGAGCTTGGATGTGGAGAATCAGATCAGGCACGAAGTCAGCAGCAGGCAGACACGGCAGTGCAACATGGACAGCAAGAGGAGGTCAGAGCCAGGCTGGATTCAAGAACCTGGGTGTGGGCGGAAGTTAAAATTGAAGGAGTACATCAGGAACCTGCAGGAGAGTAGGCACAAGCTTCCTGCTCCATATCCCAGGTATTTCTGTCGTTCCTCTGTGATGAGAATCACTCAGCCTAGCCAGAGGTCCCCGGACAATGGATGCTGCCCACAGCATGGGAGGAGGAACAGCATCTGTGAGGGACTCTAAACCAGACATGAGCTGGGGACAGTCAATACAACAAGCAGCAATCACAGTAGATATAAAACTGAATACAACTCAGTCACCACCCTTGGGAAGCTCACAGTCTAGGGCAACAGTCAGGCACTAACTCACTCTTATACAAGGAAGTAGATTAGAATGAAGGGCGACTACACTGAAAGCTCTTTAAAAAAAACAAGTCTTGTTTAACCTTCCCAATAATCGTATGTGTAGATATGTTGCCTCCATTTTATAGGTGAGAGATGTGAGGTTCAGAAAGGGTAGGTAACTAGCCCAACGTCACTCAGCTAGTAAGTGATAGAGCCAGGATACAAACTCAGATTTCTCTTACTCTGAAGCCCACACTTCTAAACTCTATTCCATAGAAGCAGAGGCTGTTTTTCTTGATTGCCAAGCACAACACCAGGCATATGGTAGGTATTCAGTAAATGCTTATTAATGAATGACTTTTGAAGTAAATTTAATTCTTATGCTCACATACTCTGCACACATTTCTATTATAGCTCTATTTTAGTACCAAGCCCTTGGGAGAATAAGCATATTTCACTTATTCCAAATAGGACTTGAAATAAGGATAGTTATGTGTTTCTGAGCTTGCCTTCCTACCAAACTGTGAGCTCCTGGGAGTGGGAACTGTATCCTACCAACTTTTTAGCCCAGCACACAGTAGGTGGTCAGTAACTGTGAGTATGAGTGAGTGAAGGTTCACCTGGCAGTGTTGTAATCGATGGACTAGAGAGGAGACAATGAAGATCTGGGCTGGAATGGTGGGGGCCCTCTTTTTCTTCCCAGTATTAGTAGAATGCCTGGCACATTAAAAGTGCTCATAAACTTTAGCTGAATAAATGAACAAATGAGTGAATCCTCCATTTACCCTACTTCTAGTTATAACAGTAGAATCTTATCCACTCTAGATAGTTCTAGAGCCGGTAGAGATATTGTATTACATTCTGGAGACCCTCCCAGTCCAAGGAATTTCACACTGTGTCTATAGAATACCCCTGTCTCCAAAGAAACTGTATTTCAGTTCCAAGTAGTTGCACCATAATCATAAACACAACCACAAAGGAATGGAAACAAACCACTGAAACACTGAGTGGGAGGCCCAACTCCTCTCAACCAGTGGAGAGCATTTCTAAACAAACACAAAGAGAATTACACCTGCTCCAGATTCTGCCAAAAGAATAGAGAGCAAACCCAAGAAAGACTTGCACCAGGTGAGAACCCAATGGAGCCAAACAGGAAGCTTCCTGGAGGAGGAGAGATTCCAGGGATTAGTGATGGTAGGGGGTTGACCTAATTCCGCTATCTTCAAAGGATGTAATTGCATGGTCCAATGAATCATACAATTCAAGCATGTCATATAATTTTAATCAGCAATAATAAGAATAACTGACTTTCACTGAGTGATTACTGGGTACCAGGCCCTATGCTAAGCACTATTTAACATTAGCTCACTAACTCCTCATAGCAGCCCTGAGAACTGAAAAGACTGGGTAATCGAGTCACGGGAGGCATCCAGGTGGGCAAGAGAAGGGTTAAGGCATGCACAGTACCACAGCCAAGGGCAGGAAGCCCGGATGTCAATAGACAGGAGACTCAGCACAGGTGTCTGCCCAACCTCCAATCCTTCAAGCTAATGATTCCCAAACACACACATGAGTAGTCTGGGAGACTTTTCAAAAGACAGGTTTCTGGGTCCCCCTCAGACTGAATCAAAATTTATAAGAGCAGGGCCCAGAAATCTACATTTTAACCTATATTTTAAAAATCTGTATTTAAAAATCTCTATTTTAAAAAAAAAGCCACCCTGAATTCACACTCATTCATGAGTATGTGTTCAATACACAAGGGCCATTAAAGAAGGTGCAAATGCTGAAATAACCCAGGACCCTGCATTGGCTTTCCCAGACTGCTTTCATTTAATCCCAGCTCCACCTGGTCCCAAATTCATGGCTCTGAAACCCCATTTAGGGGCATTTTGGGGCCTGTGGAGTTGGTGTTTCTCTGGACTACACTCAGTCTTTGAATCTGAGTCAGTCCCCAAATCCCTCGGATTAACTTGACTCCTCTGACATTCTGCACTACTTCGGGTGTTTATGTCCTCCCACCCCAGCCTTTTGCATCCAGCCAAAGCAGTGCCAAGCCCTGTTAGTGAGGATGGAGGAGGGAACACTTTGGACTCAGGGTACCAGCAATCAGAGCATCATACAGTAAGGCGAGGGTACTACAAGACCTGGCCCAACTAAGGCTTGATATCTACTTCTTGTTAGGAAAGGAATGAATCCCTTAGCAATCCTGAGCCCACAAATAAGAGAATGCAAGTGAGGAGGAGACTGAGAGGTCTGAGATTGAAGATGGTAGAGCTAAGACCATCTCAACAAGGCTCCCAGGTTCTGAATCCTGTTCATGAACCTTCCTTCTCCTGCATCAGTAACCATCTCCACCAAGCCCTGTCTCTGGTCTTTACCACAGGCAAACACCTCTGTTCATTCTTGGCAATCATCCACGACCCACAGACAAAAATAGATCAGCTGGCCTCTGCAAGCACTTTGCTTTCACTGATGAGAAACAAACGCCCATTTGGTTTACTTTCCCTTCAACAGTCCAGGAAGCCTCTTGACAGAAGATATTGGCAAGGTTTAGTGAAGGCCAAGGGTTTAAGTTTTGAAACCTAAACCATTTGACAGGCCCTGTAAAGGTGTTGAAAGCCAAGAAACAAATGGTCAAGTTGAAACTCTTGCACTTTGTTTTTCAATTACTAGATGTGGTAAGACATTCATCAGGGTCACTTAGATGCAGAAAAAATTCAACTACAGTGAGGCAGGTTTGTGCCCCACAGAAGAAAGAACTTTCTAATAGAGCCTTCCCTCAGACGAAGAGTCAGCCCTGGGAGGTGTGAAATCATTTCCATTGGATTCCATTTCCAGACTCATTATCTGTCAGCCATGCCACAGGTGTGAAGTTGGAGCAAGATTACCTTTAAGATGTCTTCCAGGGCCGGCCCCATGGCTTAGCGGTTGAGTGCGCGCGCTCTGCTGCTGGCGGCCTGGGTTCGGATCCCAGGCGCGCACCGACACACCGCTTCTCCAGCCATGCTGAAGCCAAGTCCCACATACAGCAACTAGAAGGATGTGCAGCTATGACATACAACTATCTACTGGGGCTTTGGGGGAAAAAAATAAATAAATAAAAATTTAAAAAAAAGAAAAAAGAGTGATATCTTCCAATTCCTAATTCCATGACTCTGTGATCATTATCACCGTAAATTTTGAAGGCTTGACTGGGCACCTTTTCCAAATGGGGCTTGTGGTAGAGTTATAGAGAACAAATGAGCTCAGACAGGGCATAGTTGAGAATCAGAACTAGTCATGTTCTAAGGGCTATTCCTGCAAAGCTCTGAGGCCATGATAACTTACCAAAATATATCCTAGGAATATTTCTGGATGTTTCAGTCACTGAGAATTCAGGCAGCCTCACCTCTGAGCAGTGTCTACTAACCAGCTCTCCTTTTTGAAATAGTCAGTATCAGTCTCGAACGTGTTCTTCCCTTTGTCGGGAACACTCTGACCCTAGTTATCTGCATGTCTTGCTACTTCTTCTCCTTCAAGTATCTGCTCAATTTCCACCTTTGTAGTGAGGCCTTCCTAGACCATTTATCCAGCCTGCCTTTTAATTGTAGGGTATAGACCATTTATATTTAGTGTAATTATTGATACAGCTGGGTTTAAGTCCACTCTCTTGCTATTTATTTTCAATTTATCCCATCTTTTCTCTGTTCCTTTTTACCTCCTTTTCTGCTTTCTTTTGTATAAAGCAAAAAAGTTTTTTAGTGTTCCATTTTATCTTCTCTATTGACATTTTAGCTGTTTGTCATGGAGTTTTGTTTGTTTATTTTAGTAGTTGCTCTAGAAATTATAATATGCATCCATAACTTATCACAGGTATATCTTGAAATCATAGTATAATATTATATCACTTCATGTGTAAGGTAAGAAACATACAATAGTATACTTATATTTACCACCTTTCTGGCTTTTGTGCTATTGTTATAATATATTTAATTATTTCTACATATGTTATAAGCCCCATAAATTGTTAATTTTTGTTAAAAGTCAATTATATGCACTCATAGATTCCTATTTTATTCAAGGACATATAATCTATTACTATTATAATTTTTTGATCTTCAAATTGTCCCACATTTGGCCAATAGGAATTCCTTCAAGTTATCTCCTATGTCCTTTTGGTATGTCTCCATCATTCTTTGAGCACTTTGTTACTTTTGGTAACAGGCTCTAGGCGCATCTTTTTTTTTTTTTTTAAAGATTTTATTTATTTATTTATTTTTACCCTCTAAGCCCCAGTAGATAGTTGTATGTCATAGCTGCACATCCTTCTAGTTGCTGTATGTGGGACGCGGCCTCAGCGTGGCCGGAGAAGCGGTGCGTCGGTGCACGCCCGGGATCCGAACCCAGGCCGCCAGCAGCGGAGCGTGCGCACTTAACCGCTAAGCCACGGGGCCAGCCCTCTAGGCGCATCTTATACTTCCCTGCCCTTGGCCTGAAATCAGCAATTTCTCTAAGAAGACTTGATTCCTTTTAGTGGAAAGTGATATTCATAAACCAGGATCTGGGTACTCAGTGTGCACATTGCTACTGGGGTGTCATTAATTGCTTCTAGGCCCCCGTCCTCTCAGTGGACAGAGCTAGGAAATATATATATGTATATACATGCATGCACATCTATATCTATTTCCATACCTATCTATCTATTAAAAAACCGAGAGTTTCCCCCAATGCCTCCAATTCCAATCCAACATCACAGAGTTTATTTTAGCCTTCCCTTTTCCATATTTGTAACTCCCTTCACTAACATTGAGAAAATTGGCTTTCATTATCCTCAATATATTACATATTTGCTCAATCCCCCTGTATGTAACCAGTGTCTCGGCTACTCTGAGGCCAGTCCTTGGTCCTGCAGTCCCACTGATTCCCGCCAGTGACATCAGGGCTAAATCCTTGTCCTTTGGCCCCTCTAATCCCTACTGGCCATGTTGGAGCAAACACCTGGGCCGTGATGAAGGGCTCAGTAGGCCTGACATAGAAGCAGAAGAGATGCTTGTATTGATCCAAGGCTGATGATCTATAAAAAAGATGTGATGGGAAAATCAGGGAGCTTGGATGCTAAGAATGCCAGAAGATATGCCATTGGTTTCAGGCAGGATGTAGAAGAAAAATATGCCAGGAGGTATGTTGAATTGGTAGAAAATGAAAGGGGGTGGAAGCACTGATAAAATCGGAGAATAGGTATGGTGAGGATTAAGGTCTCTGGAGAACCCAGTCATTTCCAACTAGCTAGCCAAAGGTCTGATTGTATCTATACATGAACTGGGCTACAGTCAGACCTGATTCCATTGAAACTTTTATTGTCAAGTGGGTCACATCCGGGAGAATTGCCGTTAAGCAGACATTTTTCCAAACAGGGATTACAGGTGCTTCCCCTCCAGTAAATGAAATCCCTAATAGCAGAAGTAAAGGAAGCACATGTACACAGACTGAATATAATATTGGCCCCCAATCAAAAATCATCAGGAAGTCAGACTTCAAGGCAAGCCCCTGTCCTGAAATGACTCTTTCTTGATCAGATAGCACAGGTATCAATGAGAAAAGGCTTAGGTGGAGATTTTGAAAGTTCCTGAACCCAGAAGCTGTGGGGTTCTGACAGACCAACTGGAAATTGGATGAGTTAATATTTGAAGAAGTGAATAAACAAGCCTGAGCTGGGCCTTGCCGACTGAGTAGGATTTCTGTAAGTAAGAGGGAGAAGGAGTGGAATTCACATGGGAAACAACTCAATCAAGGATCCAGAGCAAGCCACAAGCATGCCAGGGCTGTGTGACAGAACAGTGGATACATCTGCTACTCTGGTGACATAGGTCAGGGCCATGGCAGAGTCACGTCTCCATCCAAAGCCAGAGGCTTGGTGCCACTTGGCAATGTCTCTGTGTGTCAGTTTCCTCCTTCATTCCCTGTGGTGGCTATTCTAAATCTCCTGTCTCAGAAGACAGCCTTGCTGGCTTCTGTAATAGACATCAAGACTATCAGTCATGGACTTCCTCAATTTCCTGTCTCTGCACCTACAAGTTATTGCATACCTACTCACAACTTCTTTCCTCCCCAATCACAGGAAGCCATGTCCTGTCCAAGGTTGATTCCTCAAACCACACTCATGCTCCCTTCCCGTCTCCCCCTCAGAAACGTTGCTGCCACAGTTGTCACCTTCAACTCCTTTCAGGCTCTTTTCCAAAAGCCATGGACAGGCAAATGTCTGTCCTATCATGAGCACATGAAACATTAATCCTATACCCATTAGCTATTGCATTTTCTTTATCTTTCCTTCAACAACAAAGCTTATTTTTATTGGTTAAATATCATTTTACATGTTTCTCTAGTTATAAAAGTAGTACATGTTCATTACAGAACATTTGCACAAAACTGTACAGCAAACTACTATATAATCTTGCCACTCATTTTGGGTATGTATCTGTCTAACATTTAATGGCTGACACTTTACTGAGTGCTTTCTGTGTGCCAGGCTCACCATGACCCAGTGAGGGCCTTACCCACAGTTGCACATCAAGTCAGTGTCATAGTCTAGATTCAGTCCCAAGAAGTCTGGATCCAGAACGTATGCTCTTTTTTGTGTGTGTATGTGTGAGGAAGATTAGCCCTGAGCTAACATCCGATGCCAATCCTCCTCTTTTTGCTGAGGAAGATTGGCCCTGGGCTAACATCCATACCCATCTTCTTCTACTTTATATGGGACGCCACCACAGCATGGCTTGACAGCAGTGCACCAGTCTGCGCCCAGGATCTGAACCGGCGAACCTGGGCTGCCGGAGCGGAGTGCACAAACTTAACCACTACGCCACCGGGCTGGACCCAAGAACATATGCTCTTAAGTCAGCTCTTTAAGCCTTTAATTTATGCCAGATTCAGAATTATATATATTATAGGTAGAGTGAACATTTTTCAATATCACAAAATATGTTTTAGAAATGTGATTTCTAAGGCATAACCAAGATTTTTGATGATAGTTTGTCATCTTTCATTCAGTTGTCAACCCGTTGCACTTTTGCTCTCCCTCCTTACCATGCAACAACACAAACTGACCCCACAAGAGTTCAAGGTAACTTCTTTGATGCTAAATCCAATGGACAACTTATAGCCCTTATCCTTCTTGAGTCCTCGGCAATATTTGACACCATTGTCCCTTCCTTGTGTCATTTAGTTAGTAAATATTTATCGAGCACCAATTATGCACCAAGCACAGTGCTAAGCATCAGAAATTCCTCTTCTGGGGCTGGCCCCGTGGCTTAGCGGTTAAGTGCGCGCACTCCGCTGCTGGCGGCCCGGGTTCGGATCCTGGGTGCGCACCAACGCACCGCTTCTCTGGCCATGCTGAGGCCGCGTCCCACGTACAGCAACTAGAAGGATGTGCAGCTATGACATACAACTATCTACTGGGGCTTTGGGGGGAAAATAAATAAATAAATAAATCTTTAAAAAAAAAAAGAAATTCCTCTTCTGTGGATTTCCAGGACATATTCTCCTTTGCTTTCCTCCTCCTTCTCTGACCATGTTTTCTTAGTCTCAAAGTTCCTAGTTCTCTGGTCCCATTTTGGAGTCTTCACCAGTGTTTCTCAGCCCTCGCTGTGCCTTAGAATCACCTGCAATATGTGCCTAGATGTTCTGATTTGGAGTGGAGCATAGGCATCAATATTTTGAAGATGCTACATGTCCTCCACTCAACAGTTGCTTTTCCTCCTGTGTTTCTCATCTCAGGAAAGGGCATACCTCTCCATCCACTTATTTAAGCTGGAAATCTTGCCTTCTCCCCCCTATTCCGATTAATCACTACATCCTATTGATTCTACCTCATTTTGTAAATCTTTCGACATCTCTCCATCTCCATTGTCATTACCTGCATTCATCCCACATCATTCTTACCTGGGTTACTAAAATGCCCTCCTCGTTGATTTTGTTTCCAATCTTGCCTCACTCCAATCTTTTGTTGTTTTTGTTGTTCCACAATGAAAATTGCTTTGTTGTTTTTTTCCTCATTATATAAATAATACAAGATCAATATAAAAATTAAAACTATCATGCAAATCTAAGGAAGAAAGAAATGACCACCTGTAATCCCATGACCCTGAAATACCCCCATTCCTCCATCAACTTTTTGATGATCATCCTTTTGGTCACCTTTTTATGTTGATCAATCATATGAGAAAAGCATCTGAACTTTGTCCTTCATTGGGATTCAGATGCCACAGGATAGCCTTAAGGGAGGAATAATTTTAAGTAGGAACAAAGAGGGCCCAGAAAGAGTGAATATATAATTGTAAACAAATGGGATAATATCATAATGCTGTTTTCATTTTAATAAAGGGCACCTTTTATTAAATACTTTTTTTCTGTACTTTCTCTTCTCTCTCTTTCTCTACTCCCTGCACCCCCACCTCTACCCCAGGTAATCAATGCTAAGAACTTGGTATGTATACTTACATACCTTTTCTTCATATTCATATAATCATATGTTGTGTTTGGCTCCTCATAATAGTGACCCAACTACAGAAGTTTAATCACTTGAGGGTTTATTCTTGTATGTACAAAGTCCAGGGCTCCACAAAGTGATCAGGGAGCCAGCTTCCTTCAAACTGTCTGCCTTGCAATCTTTCACACTGTCATATCTTCAAAGCCATAAAATGACTGTAAAAGTGCCAGCTATCACATCCCTATTTCAGATAAGAAAAGGGGAAGACTAGAAGCAAAAAAAAAACGACTTCACCAAACACTCCATCCAAAACTTCCACTTGTATTTCATTGGCCATTCCCATCTACAAGACAGGATGGGAAAAATACACACACACACACACACACACACACATAAGCACATAAAAGGTTTTAGGGTTGTTGTTTGCTATTAGAAGAAGTCTTCATTTTCTGGAAATTGGATCAGAGTACACATATACCTTTTCCCACTCAATCACATTTCATAGAAAGCCCTCCAAGTCAAGTAGTATAGATCTAACTTACACCTTTAAATGACTACATAAGTCTTTATGGTACGTGCACACTATGATTTATTCAATCATTCCTCTAATCGTGGGCATTCACTTTGTTTCCAGTGTTCTGCCAACCACAAACAATGCAACAATAAACACCTTTGCACATATATCCTTCGTGCCGGTGCTTTTATTTCTATAGGCTAGATTCCCAGCAGTGGGATTACTGGGTTGAAGGGCATATGTATTAAAATTTTATAGTCTTTGCCTGATTGCCAAAAAGTTAGTAGCAATCCACACTTCATCTAGAAATGTATGAGTTTCTATTTCTTCTTCATTTTCACCAGTAGTAGGTATTATCATTCTTCTTAATTTTTACCAGTCTGAAGAGTATAAAGTGATATTACATTAATTTTCATTAGTATCTTTTACATATATTTATTGGACATTTTGATTTTTTCTTCTATGAGTTGCATATTCATGTCATTTACCCATTTCTACTAGGTTTGTCTTTTCTGATCAGTTTCTGAGAGCTCTTTGTATATTATGGACGTTAATCAATTAGTATAGTGCAATTAGTATACTAATAAGCTATATAAAATCTTTAATGGATCCTCTTTGCCTACAGAATAAAATCCAAGTACTTTAACAAAGCCAGGTGTGTTGTCTGGTCAGGAAACTGTGTTCAGATGCCTTTGATAAGAACAATTAGGCAACTACCTTCTTCTCGTGTATCCATTTACATCCATTGATTTATGCAGAAGTTGAACAGTACAGCCTATGATTAGAGTCTGAGCCTTGTTCCTGGTTGAACTTCAGTCATCTGATGGACTGGGGTAGCCCTGAGGGAGGCATGGTTATAAGTAGTGGAGGCCCTGAGAACTAAGTTGTCATAGACAAGAAGGCATCTGGCCCCTTGAATCAAATCCAGCATTTGGGCCAGAGAGCCCAAGGGGAATGGTGTTCTGGGTTCACTGTGGAAGCTAACACTGGAACTCGTCTCACGTAGCCACTTTGGCAGCGTGTGTGGCACCTGGGAGAAAGGGGGCTTGTGTGGAAGTTTAAAGAGCTGTTACTGTGGAGTCAAAGCAGCCTTGCTGTGAAACCCTTATTTGAACTGTACCCAGTAAGAGCATTTTCCTTCACACTTTGCTAGAGCAGTGGCAATAATCTCTGGTCTTCAGGTGCAGCAGTGGTGCTCGAATTTCAACATCAAGCTCAATAGACTGCTAGGTATTTGTGCCAATGACAGGAAAAATGTTCCAGCCTTCTGTTGGCACCTTTGTCAAAGCATTAAGGCCTGGGACTGCAGAATTCTAGCCTGGCTAGACGTGGTAGCAAGTGATAACCTAGCTTGTTTCATTGAAACATGGAAGTTCTCTCCGATGAGTCCTCTATATACTTGATGGAAAAACCCTGAAAATAACTTTGATTTCCTGCAAGGATCTTGACTTCCTTTAGTCAAGCTGGTGGGATGCAGAGCTTGCGAGAGCTGGGTACTGATGCTAGTGAGATTGCCTCTACACACACTGACTGATGAAGCCCGAAACTGGTCACTTTCATTCTCGTTGTACAAGTAATAGCCCTTGCCCAACTCTCTGGCCTCATCTCCTGCGTTTTCTCTGTCCGCCTCTAAGTTCTGGATATGTTAAACCAGAGTAAATTCCTCCAAACATCATACTATTTTTGTCTACTATAACTTGGCAGATGTTGCTCTCTCTTCCTGAAACACCCAGACCCTCAGCTGCATTATTTATTGGCTAACTCCTGTCAGCTACCACCTCCTTGAGGAAGCCCTCCTTGATTCTTCCAACTTGGGCTTGAGGTCCCTCCTACATCCTGCATGCCGCCATACCTGACTCCTTCTATCAGACTGTGAGCTAGTTTCTTCAGCATGGAGTGCAGTGCCTCACATATAACAGGTGTCCAATAATACTTATTAAATGAGTGAATTATTGAATGAAAAATTAAATGTCCACATATACTCAATGCTGTACTCATTTTTTCTAAGAGAAATAAAGGACATATCCCCTCCTCTCCTGTGACTGAGAATCCACTTGAGGAGATAGAGTTTTTTTGTTGGTTTTTTGGTTTTTTTCTCCCAAAAAACTACTAAATAATTATATGCATTTAAGATTAAATGTAAGAGCAATGAGAATTGGGAGAAGGGGACATAATAGAGCCATATACATCAGCAAAGGAGAGAATACCCTATTCTGTTAGTGAACATCTCTATATGCTTCAAAAATAACCTCCAAACATGTATCAATATGGAATATGTGAGGCCCAGTGTGCCGGTCACAGAGGCCACAAAGAGGGAAAATTACTGGCTTTGAGGGCTTATTATCTAGTTGGAACCACTTCTGATTTTGTTTGGAAGTAGGCAGGGCTTACACAATAAACAAACAGGCAGCAAACAAATGAATCAGTACCTTGGCTGGATTGACAGGACAGGAGAGCTGCATAAAAATAAGCAAATCAGTTTTCATTTATTAAAATAACAAAGATTAAAATAGAGATAATATGCAGCCTTGGTGGGCGTGTGGGGAAATGAGTACAATTATAAGCTATTAGTGGAAGGGTAAATTGGTACTTATTTTCTTGAGGGCAATTTGGCACCTTGTATCAAGATTTTCAGAAATGTTTCTATTCTTTTGACCCAGTAGTTCTATTTCTAGTAATTTATGTTAAGGAAAGCCAGCCCTGGTGGTCTAGTGGTTAAGATTTAGTGCTCTCACCCCTGTGGCCTGGGTTTGTTTCCGGGTCAGAGAACCACACCACCTGTTGGTTGGTCTGTTGGTGGCTGTACTGTGGCAGCTCTGTGTTGCTGTGATGCTGAAAGCTAGGCCACCAGTATTTCAAATACCAGCAGAGTCACCCATGGTGGACAGGTTTCAGCAGAGCTTCCAGACTACACAGACTAGGAAGGACCTGGCCACCCACTTCCAAAAAATTGGCCATGAAAACGCTATGAATAGCAGTGGAGCATTGTCTGATATAGCGCAGGAACGTGAAAGGATGGTGCAAAAAGACCCAGCAGGGTTCTGCTCCACTGTACACAGGGTCGCTAGAAGTCGGATGTGACTCTATGGCACTAACAACAAAAAATCTGAAGGAAATAATCAGAGACATGGACACTTATGTACAAGTGTATTAATAGCAGTGTTATTTTTAATGGGAAAAAAACACGCCTAAATATTGAACAATAGAGAATCACTTAAATAACTTAGGATTCATCTGTATGATGGACATAATGCGGCCATTAAAATCCATGTTTTTCTGAAAATTTTAGCATTATGGGAAATTTTTCATCTCATAACACTAAGAGAAAAAATGCACAAAACTATGTACACATCACCCACATTTTGTGGCTATGAAAACACTGAAAGGAAATATACCCAAGATGTTAGCAGTGGTGGAATTATGGATAGTTCTTTTTTCTTTTTTATCATTTCCTTTATTTTCTAAATTTTCTACAAGGATATATTATTTTATAGCTAGAAAATAGTTTTAATTTTTTTTTAAAGCTCATTTTCATTTTATTTTTATTTATATATATTTTTTTTGCTGAGGAAGACTGGCCCTGAGCTAACATCCATGCCGATCTTCCTCCACTTTATGTGGGATGCCGCCACAACATGGCCTGACAGGCGGTGCGTTGGTGCGCGCCCAGGATCCGAACCCGGGCCGCCAGCAGCGGAGCGCGCGCACTTAACTGCTACGCCACGGGGCCAGCCCCCTAGTTTTAATTTTTTAATGAAAGAAAATTGATAGGACAAGGTAGTCTATGCTCGAAGCAAGATGAACAAATGACAGTAAACTCACATTCATGCAAAATGGTTGAGGATTGCACCCACTCTTTCGCTTTCATGCTGTGTAGCTATAGCCTTGTTCTCTGCAACCTTTGAAGTGTTTAAGAGGGAGTTCAGGGCCGGCCCCATGGCTTAGCGGTTAAGTGCACGCGCTCCGCTACTGGCAGCCCGGGTTTGGATCCCGGGCGCGCACCGACGCACTGCTTGTCCGGCCATGCTGAGGCCGCATCCCACATACAGCAACTAGAAGGATGTGCAACTATGACATACAACTATCTACTGGGGCTTTGGGGAAAAAAAAGGAGGAGGATTGCCAATAGATGTTAGCTCAGAGCCAGTCTTCCTCAGCAAAAAGAGGAGGATTAGCACGGATCTTAGCTCAGGGCTGATCTCCCTCACAAAAAATAAAAGGGAGTTCATGAGGACAAAAGCAAAGAGAGAAAACTTGAGAGAGAAAGATCATTTCTTTCTTGTCCTATTCCAGTGTTTTATGGAAAGTTTCTGGGTGGGGCAATTTGGAGGCCATGGCAGTCAGCATCCCATTCCCTGTGTCCTGTGAATCTTTTCTCTTCTTTTATTTTGTTACCCTTGTTGAGGAAAAGGCTGGAGTAACCTGAGCCTTGAGATGGTTTGCAAGGCAAGCAGAGAAAGGCTCCTCACACTCACACCAGCGAGTTGTAATCATCACTTCTGTCCCTAAGAGTCCTTAATGACCATCCAGGAGCATCTGACCTGCCCCAGGCACAATGGGGTCAACAGTGTCTCAGTTCCTTTGACCCGATGGAGGGGTGAGACTGAGGTAGAGAGAGAATGAGCAGAGAAGGGGCAGGCTCAGATGTCTGCCAAGATATCTTTAGATAGCCTAGGAAGTCAACCTGATAATTATAGATGCTTCAAGCAGATGATCAGTGGACATTTGACATGCAAAAACTAGCCTCCATTTCTATCACTTTTGCCCCCAGTTCATTAAGGGCTTTTACATTCATGATTTTATTTGATACTAACCACAACCCTTTGAGAGAAGCACTAGTCTCCCATTTTACAGATAAGATCACTGAAGCTCAACAAGATTAAAGGATTTGCCCAAGGTCTCTCTTGGTTAATAAGAGCTGGAGCTGGAACCCAGAACTTCTGATTCCTTTTTCTTTCTTTCTTTCTTTTTTTCCGAGGAAGTTTGGCCCTGCGCTAACATCTGTTGCCAATCTTCCTCTTTTTCTTTTTTTCTCCCCAAAGCCCCAGTACATAGTTGTGTATCATAGTTGTAGAGTTGTAGCTCTTCTATGTGGGATGCTACCTCAGCATGGCTTGATGAGCAGTGAGTAGGTTCACGCCCAGGATCCGATCCAGTGAACCCCGGGCCACCAAAGCAGAGCACGTGAACTTAACTGCTCTGCCACTGGGCCAGCCCCTATGATTCCTTTTTCTTATTTGACACATTGAAGCCCTGATAGACACATTCTCATATAAGAACACACAAATAATACTGAAAAGTGAAAAGAAAACTGGAAATCTGTCTATTGGAAGTTTGTTCACGTGATCTTAGCTAATAATTCCCCTTTTGAAATTATTTTTCATTTCTCAGCCCATATGGTCAATGCCAAGGAGACACACCACAGACAGGGCCAAGGCACCGCCTCTAGGCCTTAATACTGTGTTTGTGTTGTGTTGTCTGGGCATAGCCACAGAGCCTGGGCTTAGTGGGAGTTCCTGGGGGGCGGCCCTGTTTGCCAAAGACACTGCTGACGCATGGGCTACGTGGCTCGTGTGTCCTGAGCCTGTCATGGGTTCTCTGTGGAGGAGTCTCTGGGGTGAGGGGCTGCCATCTTGAATAGTACCCTGGGTTCAGGTGGGTTCCCCTCCAGATGGCACTTCATTAGACGAAAGCACAGTTAAGGCCCCAAGTGGGCACACCTGTTCATCCAACTGCTTAATCCGTCTCCATCTCAGGTCCTGCCCTCCCACTGTGTTTCTGACATGCACAGAAATGAAATAACTGGAGCTACTTTTGGTCCAGTGCTGATATTGTCACATTTAATTCTCATTCCAACCCTGTGGAGTCAGTTGACCCCACTTTATAATTAAGGACCCTGTGGAATCAGAGAAGTTCAAGCAACTTATTCAAAACCAATAAGTGGCCCAGGCAGGACTTGAACCCAGCTCTGTCTGGCACCAGAACCTAGGCGCTTTCCAACATACTACCCAGGCTTCATGCACAGTAAGAGCTCAGTAAATTCCTTCAGTTTGCTCCAATCCATCCAAGGAGATTTGACCAATTTGAATGTTTAAAAACTGTACCACTGGGGCCAGCCCTGTGGTATAGTGGTTAAGTCTGGCGCATTCCACTTTGGTGGCCTGGGGTTCACGGGTTCAGATCTTGGGCACAGACCTACACCACTCATCAAGCCATGCTGTGGCGGCAACCCACATACAAAATAGAGGAAGATTGGCACAGATGTTAGCTCAGGGCTAATCTTCCTCAAGCAAAGAAAGGAAGATTGGCAACAGATGTTAGCTCCAAGCGACTCTTCCTCACAAAACAAAACAAGACTGTACCACCACTGCAGACGAGGTGAGCTACATAGAGATGCATTTGCAGATCATGCGTGAGACAGAGCAGTCACAGAAGCGTGTCAGACCATCCACATGGCAACTGCCTGCGTGTTTGCATGGGGGAACTTATCTCAGGATTTTGGCCCACAGAAGGCAGGGTCCTGGGCAGCGTAAATCACTGCAGACGAGCCAGTGAATCCCAAATCAGCCCTGAATCCTCTGCACCTACCCTTCTCTCACCACCAGCCACCTTTCCAGGGGGGTGCCTGAATCATCTTCTCAGTCTTCAGGAAGTTCACATCTTGACTGAAACAATAGCAGAGCCTCTCTCCCCAGGAGAGAAGAGATTTTTCAGCCTCAGGTTAGGGGGAAAAAACAAGTTCTTTATAGAGTTTTCTCTTTTCAATCTGCTCTATAACCAGTTCTCTGAAATTTCAGTTAGAATCACCTATCTTTTCTCACACCCACACCCTCTGTCCACTATGTCCAGTCTTCAGCCCTGCTGTCAGTGGTCTGGGGCCTGACTGAGGACCACAATCTACGAAGACCATGCTCAAGGCAGAAAGTCAAGGCTTGATGCCATCACTACATTTCCTGTGGCTTAGCATTTGTGTATTTTCAATGTATTTTTATCCAGTCTCCTCCAATAAACTGGAAGCACAGAATGTTCGGAATGGGGGACTCTAGTTCACGAAGAGCTCCCACAGCCTATTCCTAAATACCTCCTGGGTCTTTGGCATTTGACCCAGAACTCTCCCGCGTTACCGCAGCAGTTCCTAGGGGATCCGCCTCTTTTTCTTTGTATCTCTGCCTGGTTCCCTCCAAAAATGAGGCAGGTTCTCCCAAGTCAGTGCTCAGTGTTGCTAACCAGAGAAACAGAATCTTCTAGCTCTAATCACCCTCAAGGGACATCTTAGGTTGGCCAACAGGCACGGGCATGGCTGTTTAGCTCACCTCTGTGGTGCCAAGGAATGACAGGCATGACTACTCCGGGGAGGGCCAAGCCACCCGCCCTCCTCCAGTCCTCACTCCTCTGCCACCATCGCAGCCCTAGCCCTTCCCTCCCTGGACTAAGCTGCCTCTGTTCCTGTGGTGGTGGGTCGTGGGGAGGTGGGCCTGTAGTCTAGATGCTCTTCTATACCCATTTCTGGACAAGTCTTGCCCCCACCTGTCCCAGCCTGGGAGTCTCAGCAGGGCATTTCTGCTCACTGATGGCTTGGGTTGGCTACAGTAATCACGCCTTGATGAGGATTAATGAGCTTCCCAGGCCTGTTGGGTGACTCTGCTGTGGGAAGCCGTCCAATCCAGAGCTCGGTCTATCCCCACAGCACAGCATGCTTTACTATGAGTCAGAGCTTACAAATGCTGCAATTACTACCACCATGTTCCTCATGATGACAAATTCTCCCAAAAGCTATCACTGTCGACTTCCTTCCACGGCAAGACTTTGGTCTGCGAGTCAGCTTAAGCCCCAGGGCTTTGGGCTTCAGGTGAGTTTCTTTTTGTGTCAGTTCTCACTTATTCCTGCTAGGGAAAGCAGTAATGGTTTGGATAATCTAAAGGGACAGATTATCTAAAAATAATTTAAATAATTTAAATTTGTCTCTGGAATGTGTTAAGTGATTTATTTGTTTTAGGTAGAGTATTTACCTTCCTAATGACACTTAATTAAGGTTAACGAGAGAAGGAAATGGCATTCTATCATCCCAGATTAGTTAGATCTGGAGGTGGGGGAGAAAGGGGGAGCCAGTGGGGCCGGGTTATAAAACAATGTGCTCAACATTCACAGTGGCCAGAGATACCCCCACTAACTTCTTACATGCCCAGGGGATTACGTGAGCTCAGTGCTTTTGTTCCCAGCAGTAGGTTCACACATCTTGCCATCTTCCCATTGGTGTGGAGAGGCCTGCCATCTTGGAAGCAACAGAGGAGCAAATCAGGCAAAGAAAGAAATGCTTCTTATGTCCAGGAAGTTGGGAGCTGTACTCTAAAATAAAAAAGGGGTAGGATAAATGCTCCTCTTCCAGCAAATATGGGAATGTCCCCTTGAGAGAAAGAGGAGGCTTTCAGGAGCCCATGGATGGCCAACTCCCTATTGCCCTTTCTAGGATCTTAGAACTGTTAGCCCTGAAGACCACGACACAAGATTCCAGTGAGCAGAGTAGGGGACAAGGCAGGTGGACAGGGTGAGAACTGTACAGGATTCAGACCCAGAAGAAAAGGATTGCCTCTTGTTGCCTATGGGATCTTGGGCAAGTTATTTAATTGCTCTGACCCTCAATATACTCATCTGAAAAAATTAAAACAACGACAATAATAAGAGTAGCTAGCTTACAGATGAGTTGGAGCTAAATAATAACATTTATGAAAGTATTTTGGGTTTTTTTGGTTTTTTTTGTTTTTTAATTTTTTATTTATTTATTTTTCCCCTAAAGCCCCAGGCGATAGTTGTATGTCATAGTTGCACATTCTTCTAGTTGCTGTATGTGGGACGCGGCCTCAGCATGGCCGGAGAAGCAGTGTGTCTCTGCGCGCCCGGGATCCGAACCCGGGCAGCCTGCATCGGAGCGCACGCACTTAACCGCTAAGCCACGGGGCTGGCCCTATGAAAGTATTTTGGAAGCTGTAAAGTCCTGTGCAAATTTTACTTATTACTATAACTGTGACTGGCTCAGTGAGACTCATCCACAGTCCTGGAAATGCAACTCAGTGGACATGCCACCTTAGAGTTTGAAGGACTGTATGTTCAGCACATAAGAGTATATTCAGGTGTGTACTTAATCGTTGCTATTCTCATTCCAACTTATATAGAGATAGCACAAGAATCCAGGGTAAGACTAACTGCCTTCTTGCACGTAGTCTTTTCTCATTTTCCTGACATTTGGTTGAATTTGTTAATGATTCTAGATTTCAGCCTCTTCAGAAATGCTTGGCAGTAGAACTACCATCTACTTTGGAAGCCAGGTTGGAATCTGCCCAGACTCTCAATAAGAGGGTACTTCCCTTATCTAAGATCCTTTCTTCAAAGGATAGGGAGACAGTGGGGAGATGGGGCATTAGGGAAGAGTAGTGGGGTGTGTGTGTGTGTGTGTGTGTGTGTGTGTGTGTGTGTGTGTGTTTGACAGCCACTGCTCATCTTCAGCTTTCTCAGAGGACTATCTTCTCCATTGAGGAAAGAAAAGAAGAATCATGATTGAAATGTCAGGATGTCAGGATATCCTGAGTTTTCCTCCCTAGGTCTGAATCCTTGTTCCCAACTCTCAGTTTGTCCCTTTCTTTCTTTTGACCATTGCTCCCCACCCCTGGCTTTAGTGTTTCTGTTCTCTTGGCCTGTTGTAAAGGCACAGGGCCTCTGGGATCAAATGGCAGATTCCTTTAAGGGAAAACGGGATATGTACCCTAGGACCAGAGAGGTAACCTGCAGGTTCTCCATGTTGCTGAGAAAAGGAGCAACAGTTTCACCTGGATGTTCTCACATGGCTTACTCTCATTTGAGGTTGAGTCTGGCTATTCCTAAGTCTTCACAATCTTATATTCCTAACCTGTCCAAATCCAGTGGAATCTTAATCCTCATTCCACATGTAGCCATCAGCTACAATTAGTCCTTCAACTCACCACCTTTAGTTATCCTTCAACTACCCATCAGCCACCTCCAAGTGCTTCCAACCCTTCACAGTAACTGGGTAAATAGCAAATTGTCTTCAGTGGACACAGTGTTTCTAAAAATAGAGTTTTTAATAAGAAGTAAATCAGGAATCTTCAAAAGGGTCATATCCTGTCTTAGGTCAGGTTCCCTAGAGGGGCATCCTAATGTGGGGATTCTTGTGCAGGTGGCGTTTGTGGGAAGTGCTCTAGAAGACACCCGAAAGGGAGGGAGGGGAGCAGGATAAGGAAGGAGAAGACGCTAAAGAGGAATGTGACTTCAGGAGAAATGTGGCCTCAACCTGGTCCTTCCAGGAGCTCTAGAGTATAAATGGCACCGCAGAGTTTATCCTGCATTGAGGCAAGGAGGTGGGCACTTTTATATCTCCACACCAGCCAGTCACTGGCTGTAGGCTGTGGAGGGGTGTCGTTCCCAGGCATGCAGGGAGGTGGCTCCAGTTGTCTGAGGTGTGAGTCATCAGCAGCGCCTGCAGCAGCTGGAGGAAGGACACCCCTGACTGTAAAAGGGATCCCAAAGGTCCAACAGCTTCTGCTACATACTCTCTGACTCTAATTCCAGTCCTGGAATTCTGCCATATTGAAACAATTCTAAGTATAGAAAACAACAATGATGTTTATTGCAGTGTCATTTATGATAAAACACTTTAACATGCAAAAACCTGAGGTTTCAACAAGACAGGAATAAGTAAGTCAATTATGTAATAGTATAATTAAGTAAATAAATTTCGCACTTGCATGGCATTCTTTGCCCCACAAAGCCTTGGCCCCTGTCTACCTCTCTGATTTTATCTGGAACCACTCTCCCGCCTTGCTCTTCATCCTCTAACCAAACTGGTCTCCCCTCTGTCCCTCCACACACCAGGCTTGCTACCTTCCCAAGGCTCTTGCACTTACATTCTCTCTGCCTGGAACACTCGGTACATGGCTGCTCCTAAATTCCTTCAGGACCTAGATCTCATATCATCCTTTTTTTTTTTTTTTTTTTTTTAAAGATTTTATTTTATTTTATTTTTTCCCCCCAAAGCCCCAGTGGATAGTTGTATGTCGTAGCTGCACATCCTTCTAGTTGCTGTATGCGGGACTCGGCCTCAGGATGAACGGAGAAGTGGTGCCTCGATGCGCACCCGGGATCCGAACCCGGGCCACCAGCATCGCAGCGCGCGCACTTAACCACCAAGCCACAGGGCCGGCCCTCATATCATCCTTCAGAGAGGACTTCCCTAAACACTCATCTTCAATAGCCGCTCTTGTCACTCTTCAACATATCTCCCTGTAGTACGGCTCTTATCGCTCTATGGTTTGCTCATTTATTTCTTATCTTTTGCCTGTCTCCCTCCCCTAGAGTAAAAGCGCTGGGGAAGTGGCGATCTTACTTATTTTGCCCACTGCTTTATCCAGAGCCTAGAGCATAGGAGTTACGCAACTGATGGCTGTTTGATAAGTGAATGAATGGATACACAATTTAAAATGCTGTTTACCAAAATTATGCAATAAAATGAAAAAATGACCAAAATCTATTAAGTAAAAACATCATATGTAAAATGTCAAATATGATATAATTAAATACGTGTTGAGAGAACTGTTTCTGGCCATGATAGAGTAACAGGGACTACAGGGATTTACTCTCTTACCTTAAACAACTAAAAATCTGGACAAACTATGATGCAGTGGTTTCAGACCTTGGACAATAGTCAGTACAGGACTGTCGTTCCTGAAAGAAAGGAAAAAAAGAAAAAAAGTCAGTCCTATGATTGCTTCAGCTTACTAGCTGGAGGCAGTTTCTAGGCTGCAGCGTGGGGAGGGGGAACCCAAACAGAGCCTGGTGGCCTCACTGAGTTGAGAGATTGGAGTTCAGGGAAGCCAAGATGGCTGGAGTTTGAGAGGCAGCTTATCAGAGAGGAGGGACCTGCCCAGAGAGAGAGCTCCAAAGATTGCAGATCAAGCCTTTGGCTGAGTACTGGGCTGTGCACGTGACAGAAAGCTGCATAAATCGGTGGAGTGGAGGGGTTAGACACACAACAATGGAGAGCAACAGTCCTCAAAATTCCTGGAGCTCCCAGATTTCTGTTCCCATTAGCCAGAGTGGAAAGACTTCATAATACATAGAGCATCAAGTAGAGTCCTGAGAAGGGCATTGTCAGAGTGGTGAGTGGTGGGGCTAAATTAGCCCGTGACTTGCTGTTGCTCAGGACGCAGGCTAACAAAGCTTAAAGCAAGCCCTGCAGGAATCAAATTGACTCTAAGTAACAACTGCCTGCCAAAACAAGTAGAGCACCGTTTAAAAGATTACAGTAAAATCCAGTACCCAACAATGTAAAATTCACAATATCCTGCAATCAAACAAAACTTACCAAGCACACATCAAAATAGGAAAATACCATCCATAACCAGAAGAAAAATCAGTCTGTAGAAACAGACCCAGAAATGACAGAGATGATGGATTTAGCAGAGAAGAACATTAAAACAGCTGTGTAAACGTGCCTCACATGCTGAGGAAGATAGAGGAAAACAGAAACACAATGAAGAGAGAAACAGAAGATCCAAATGAAATTTCTAGAGGTGAAAAATACAATATTTGAACTGAAAAATATATCGCATGGGATTAAGAGCAAATCAGATATCATGGAAGAAAAGATCAGTGAATTGAAGACATCGCAATAGAAATTGTCCAAAGAAAAAAGACTACAAAAAAAGTTTCAGTTATCTGTGAAACAATATCAAGTGGTGTAACACACCTGTAATTTGAGTCCCAAGAGAGATAGAAAAAAATTTTGAAAAAATAATGGCTGGAATTTTCCCAAAATTGATGAAAACTGTAAACTCACAAGAAGCTCAATAAACTCCAAGCAGAACAAACATAAAGAAAACTACATCAAGGCACATCATAATCGAATTGCTAAAAACTAGTGATAAAAATGAAAAGTGGTCAGAGGAAAAAACAATGTACGGAGAAGCAAAGACAAGAATGATAACACTCCTCTTGCCAGAAGTTTTGCAAGTTAGAGAGAGTGGAGCAATATCTTTACTATCCTGAAAATAAAAACTGTCAACCTAGAATTCTGTACTCTATGAAAATATCTTTCAGAAACAAAAGCAAAATAAATATTTTCTCAGACAAAGAAGAGCCAAAAGAAATTGTTGCCGGTAGACTTGCACTAGAAGAAATGTTAAAGAAAGTTCTTCAGGGCCGGCCCCGTGGCTTGGTGGTTAAGTGAGCGCGCTCCACTGCTGGCGACCCGGGTTCGGATCCCGGGCTCGCACCGACGCGCTGCTTCTCCGGCCATGCTGAGGCCGCGTCCCACATACAGCAACTAGAAGGATGTGCAGCTATGACACACAACTATCTACTGGGGCTTTGGGGGGAAAAATAAATAAATAAAATCTTTAAAAAAAAAAAAGAAAGTTCTTCAGGCAGAAAGTGAAGGAAATTTGGATCTATACAAAGGAATAAAGATATGATAAATAGCAGAAATGATAAATAGCAGGGTAAATATAAGAGAAAATTTTCTTGCTTTTAAATCGCTTTAAAAGATAACTGATTAATGCAAAAATAATTACAATGTATCTTGGGGTTCATAGCTTATGTCGAAGTAAACTATATATAGCACAAAAGATAGGTGGGAGGAAATGGAAGTATACTGTTGTAAATGTCTTTCACTATATGTGAAGTGATATAAAATTATAAAATTATGTGAAGGTAAACTGTGATAAGTTAAAGATGTATGTTGTAAACCATTGAGAGCAATTACCAAAACCAAAAAATTTTTAGGAGGTACAGCTAACAAGCCAATAGTGGAGATAAAATGGAATCATGAAAGAATGCTCAGTAAATCCAAAAGAAGACAGACAAAGAGGAGAAAATAAAGAAAGAACAGATGGGATACATAGAAATCAACTAGCTTAAACTGTCCAACCAGTACAGGTGAATAATACATCTCCCAATCTCCTGATTTGGGGAAAGGAAAGCCACCTGGTTCAGCAAGGCCCACACTTCAGGCTCTCATGTGAAAAGGGAATTAGATGTGAACCGTGGCTACACCAGACACTCCCCCAGGACAAACTTCCCAAACACTATCCTAAAGGACAGTGCTAGGGAAAACACCCTTTGACCTTCATTTGTCACCCAGAAAAGTCTGTCAATCAGCCAACCCATCAGGCAAATAACAGCAAGGAGCACCACTTGTGTATAGAGAAGAGCCAGTGTTCCAGGATAGAACAAGAGGGTCCCAAGACCACACCTGTGCAGAAATATCTCCCCTGCCAAGGTTTCCTCATGTATCAGTCTTCTACCCTCACAAGCACTAGAGAGGTGGGATCTTCTGAGACCACCAAGAAAATGCACATTGAATGGAAGGGAGGGCCCAATTCTATTTGCATGTTAGCATGGATGAGTTAATTAGATTAGCTGGACAATATCTTGGAACTGCTAATACTGGGAGAAAGAACTAGTGAGCAGTAAGTTTTCTGCGTGGAGGTGAAGCCAGCAATGGTGGGCAAGAAGGTTGTAGCAGGAAGAGGGAATTATACCCTGAAGACTGATGCTTCTGTTTCAATTTTGCCCTTGGGGCTAGTCCTCTGGAGTCTTGTATGGTAGTAGTGTGGTGCTTCCTAATGTTTTTGAGCTGGAGGCACACCTTTGACTACTAGAATTTGGAGTGGCACATTTGAAAAACATTATTACAATAATAATAATTTAAAATGACACCAAAGTCAGCAGTGATTTCACCTGCAGTCATTGCTAGAATATAGCATGCCGTCATAGCATCTACAATAACCATAGACAGAACACCAGTTTTTGGTCCTTTTACATCACATGTCTCTGTTTAGAAAGAGCCTCTTTATTGCCCGCCCAAAGCCATCTCTTACATAACCCTGAGACAAAGATCTCACGTGTTCTGGTCAACACAGAAGATTCTTTTGGTTTTCGGTTTTTGGTGGGTTTGTGTGTATGCGGAAGGCAGAGGGTGATGTGCGGCTCCATGTTACACCATTCCTCTTTCTAAAGAAAGTTTGCCTCTCTCTCTGTACCCTGTGGCATGATCTGCTCGACTCAGCATTCTGACATATGCTGAATCCTCAGTTGCAGCAAAAAATTAATTTTACGCATTAACTTTATTTGGCAGCGCCCTGTGAAAGGATCAACAGGAGCAGAGAGTAAATAGGAAACAAAGTTCTAGCCCCAGGAAGTTCAACTTGATTCAATCGAGGCAAGCTAAACACCTGCCACATCCAAGGCCCTGAGCCTGAGGGGGTCACATGGGTGGGCCTCTGTCACCACCAGCAGCTCTTCAGCCTTGAGCCATATCACTGGACTGGGGCAGGGCCAATTAAAAGTGAGGAAACCATCCATGTACGTCAGAGATATGTTTTCTCTTTTTTCCCTTTGGAAAGATGTTCTTGGGAGTTCTTTGCCAGGAAGTTGGTCGCTTCCTGCCCCAATGATGAGGTTTCCGAAAGACATAAATATCTTCTCTTGCCAGGTGGAATGGGCTGAAGATGCCTCCACACACCAGAAGGCGAGCCTCGAGGAAGGGGCTTTCCAGCATCAAGAAAGGGGAGCGTGTCAGGAAGCTTGGGTACAGGAGGCAGCAGCTGTAGGACAAGCAGCACGGGCTCATCAAGTGGGCTTGAGGGCAGAGGGCAAAGGGCAAAAGGACCTGGAAAAGCAGCAAGTCTGCTGGAGAAACTGCCAGAAGAAATGTGCTGAGAGTGTGGGGAAGCACATGGGAGAAAAGAGTGGAGTAAATGATGAGGAGAAGTAAGAAAATGTGTTTGTAAGTGTCTGCAGAAGGAACAGCAAAGCCCTATAGAAATGTCAGTACCTGGTCAGTGAGTGATGCAAGGCTAGCCGCATGCAGGAAGGGGTCACAGGGTACAAGAAGGGGAAGAAAATGCCAACTGGTAGGGCTGAACACTGTGACACTCACCTGGTCATGCTAGACTGAAGAATCCCCCGAGTGTAGGCATTGATGCCACATTCAAATTTGTATTACGCAGACATTATTTTTGTGTAACTTGAATGTGTACTAAGTTCTATTGGTAATTTATTCATGGGTGATTAAATTATTGTCAAATATATCTTTTTTTGCTAAAAGTATTAGTCTGCCCAGGCAAGAAGGACCCCTGCCTTGGGCCCATGCTTTAGAGCTTTACTATTCAAAGTATGGTCCTTGTGCCAACAGAATTGGTATCACCTGGGAGCTTGTTAGATATGCAGAATCTCAGGCCCCACCCCAGACCGGCTAAATAAGATCCCAGGTGATTCACATGCACGTTAAAGTCTGAGAAACGTGCTTCCTTCAGCTGTGTCTCTCCTCACTGGATGAGGAATCCTCAGGGGCAAGGAGACATGGCCACTCAGAGCCCACCTCCCCTTCTAGACCATGCTCCAGGTAGTTGGGACACCAGAATCCTCTGCACAAATGGCTCTCCCTGATTCTGTCTCCAGAACCTGTGTGACCTTTCCCCAGGTGCATCCTCCCAGGGCCAACCTCACTGCCAGTGTGATCTCTGGGCCTGAAAGGTGGCTCGGGGCAGCCGTTTGCAGAGGATGTGGACAGAGGTTGGACTACAGGCTGGAATACCCACAGGCTTGCACATGAGGCCCCCCAGAGAGGGCCAGGGGCAGGAAGAGAAGCAGGGACAGGTAAGGGCAGAACGGGAGTCATCATTTCCTCCACCACTCCATTCCAGTGCAGACCTCAAAGGAGTTCAAGAATCTGTGTTTGAACTTGTGCTTTCCAGGTCATTATGAAGGTGTATTTGTCAAGGTAGGAAAATATATTTAACAATTTATTGTCTCAATTCATAACTTTTAAATATTTAGACATATGTACATGGGACACTGTGTGCTTTTGCCTGCGTCCCACAAATATTTTTGTTGTACCCAAAATACACAAGTCTGGAGAGAGCCAAATGGCCATCCTCACATTGACTGTTTCCCAGGCAGGGCAGGACTATACCTGAATGGATCTGTCTATGGCCCACCTACCTAGTTGGTGATAAAAGGGAGGAAATATGCTTCATAAGTTGAAAAGGGGTGTTATAAAAAAGAAAAATACAGATTCTAGAAGGTAGAGCAAAAGCAGATCAAGAACCAGCCATTATACAATTGGAAAAGTGCTATACCAGAGGTATAAGTAGAAGATCCTGTTAGCCCAGAGGAAATAGACATTACTGCAGCCAGGGAGGTTTCCATTGTGAAAGCTGAACTTCTGGGACGAAGGGGTTTTTAGAAGTGGCCATTTTGGCGGAAACAAGATGGAAAAGGGCAGCCTGTAGCTCAGTCTGGGTGGAGGACTGAATGTATAGGGAGAGTCTCGAGGGCCAATTCTACCAAGGTGGGAGGGACAAGACTGTGGAGGGTCTTTATTTAGAAGATCAACTTTTCCCAAACTGCTCTGTAGCCATCTTTGTGCCATGAGAAGTTACTAGGATGTTACCAATATTTTTCTTCCAAAATTTATTTAAACATATATATACAAAGATATTATGTGGAACAACCATGAATCAACATGTGAAAAAAAAAAGTGAATTTAGACATAGACCTTATACCCTTCACAAAAATATCATAGACTTAAAAGTTAAACACAAAACTATCAAACTCCTAGAAGATAACATAGGAGAAAACCTAGATGACCTTGGGTATGGCAATGACTTTTTAGATACAACATCAAAGGCACACTTTAGGAAAGAAATAGCTGATGAGCTGGACTTCATCAAAATTAAAAACTTCCATTCTGTGAATACAATGTCAAGAGAATAAGACAAGCCACAGACTGGGAGAAAATATTTGCAAAAGATACATTTGATAAAAAACTGTTATCCAAAATATACAAAGAACTCTTAAAACTCAACAATAAGAAAACAAACAACCCAATTAAAAATGGGCAAAAAACCTGAACAGATATCTCACCAAAGAAATTATACAGACGGCAAGTAAGCAAATGAAAAGATGTTCGATGTCATATGTCATTACAGAATTGAAAAATAAAATAACAATGAGTTACCACTACACACCTGTTAAAATGGCCAAAATCCAGAACACTGATGACAACAACAAATGCCGGCCAGGATGTGGAGCAACAGGAACTCTCATTCAGTGCTGGTGGGAATGCAAAATAGTACAGCCACTTTAGAAGACAGTTTGGCAGTTTCTTATAAAATTAAACATGCTCTTACCATATAATCCAGTCATTTTGCTCCTTGGTATTTATCCAAGTGAATTGAAAACTTATGTCCACATAAAAAACTGCACATAGTTGTTTATAGCAGCTTTATTCATAATTGCGAAAACTTGGAAGCAACTAAGATGTTTGCAGTAGGTAAATGGATAAATAAACTGTGGTACAACCAGACAATGGAATGTTATTCAATGCTAAAAAGAAATGAGCTATCAAGCCGTGAAAAGACATGGAGGAATCTTAAGTGCATATTACTATGTGAAAGAAGCCAATCTGCAAAGGCCACATACTATATAATTCCACCCAAATGACATTCTGGAAAAGGCAAAACTATAGAGATAATAAAAATATCAGTGGTTCCCAGGGGTGTGGTGGGAGGGAAAGATAAATAGGCAGACCACAGAGGATTTTTAGGGCAGTGAAACTATTCTGTTTGATACTACAATGGTGGATACATGTCATTATATATTTATCAAAACCCATAGAATGCACAACACCAAGAGTGAACCCTAATGTAAACTATAGATTTTGGGTGATTATGATGTGTCAATGTAGGTTCATCAATTGTAACAAATATACCACTCTGGTGCAGGATGTTGATAGTGGGGGAGGCTGGAGAGTGGGCAAGGGATAAATGGGAAATCTCTTGTACTTTCTGCTCAATTTTGCTGTGAACCTAAGAAGGCTCTAAAAAATAAAGTCTGAAGAAGAAGAAGAAGAACGAAGATATTGTGAATAAATAAATAAATGGAGGAGAAGAGACAAGTCTCCTATGGAGAAGAATTTCAAATAATTTATGTTGATACTTCACCCTAAAGGAGGAGGTCAACTCCCCACTCCTTAAGTGTGGGCTGCATATAGTGACTTCCTTCCAAAGAGAACATTATGGAAAGGGGGAGAAGGAGTAACTTTACAGTAGAGAAACTTGACAAACATGACCTCAGCCATGTAATCAAGGTCAACATCAACAGTGATGAGCCAAATTGATAGTATGTGCCCTTGATATGATGTGATGAAAATGACAATTTACCTCTGTGGTCTTCATCTTAAAAACTGATAATCCCAGTCTAATCATGAGAAAGACATCAGACACATCCCAGTGGAGAAACAGTCTACAAAGTACCTGACTAGTATGTCTCAAAACTGTCAGGTCATCAAAAACCAGGCAAGTCTAAGAAACTGTCATAGCCTAAGGAGACATGACAACTAAATGTAATGTGGCATCCTGGATGAGATCCTGGAACACAAAAAGGACATTAGGTAAAAACTAAGGAAATCTCAAGTATGGACTTTAGTTAATAATAATGTTTCTATATTGATTCATTAATTGTAACAAATGTGCCATACTATCTTTGCAATTTTTCTATAAATATAAAAGTATAAAAAGAATAAAAGTATAAAAGTATTCTAAAATATAAAATTCATTTTTGAGAAAGATATTGAACACACTTCCATGGTTTTTGCCCAACAGTGTCCACTTGCCTTTAGAAATGGTGTGTCCACGCATGCACAGTGGGTGAAGCACAGCGTGCCTGTTCTCAGTGGCAGCTTAAGGGAGGCAGCAACACTTCCCAAACAATCATTTCTCATTAGGCATCCTGTGATTTCAGCATTCATTGTTATGCTATTCTGTATTTATTGTGTCCTGAACGTTTACACACCCATTCCTTAAAATTCTGTGCTGGGCAGAAGGAGGTGTATGATGTAGTGGTTTTCTTAGTCTGCTTGGGCTGCCATAACAAAATATCACAGACTGAGTGACTTAAACAACAGAAATTTATTTCTCACGGTTCTGGAGGCTGGCAGTCCAAGATCAAGGTGCCAGCAAGGTAGGTTTCATTCTGAGACCTCTTTTCTTGTTGTAGGCAGCCTCAATCTCATTGTGTGCATGCAGAGAGAGAGAGAGAGAGAGTTTTCTTGTGTCTCTTCTTATAAGGGCACTAATCTCATCGTGGGGGCCCACTCTCAAGACCTCATCGAAACCTAGTTACCTCCCAAAGTCCCCATTTCCAAATACCATCACATTGAGACTAGAACTTCAACATATACATTTTGAGGGAACACTGTCCTTCAGTCCACAACAGTGGTTAAGGCCCCCAGGCTCTGGAGTCAAACTACCTCGACTCACATTGTGACATTACCCCTTACTAGCTCTGTGACCTTCAACAATTTACTCTGTTACTGTCTGTGCCTCTGTTTCCTTATTTGTAAAAATGGGAGATATTAACAATACCTACCTTGCATGTTGCTCTGAGGATTAAATGAGTCAACATATATAAAGTCTTTAGAACAATGTTGGTATGTAAGCATCAGTGAACACTAGTTATCATCGCTATTATGAACTCCTACTGGTATTTTTCTCAATATATTTTGTACAAAAGGTGTTCTGAAGTCAGATATGTTTGAGAAATGCTGCAACAAACAATGAGGAAGCTTTTGAGAAGATTTTTAAGCAGGGAGGTCTGCCTCCAGTGCTCTACTTTCTCTGCAGATGCCCATCAAAGACACTGGCCAAAGCTGCCATTTCCTCCCTTTGTTCCTTAGGTCCTTTGTCCAGCTGGAATTCTATGTTCTTGGCACATTCTGACTTAACTTAGGGGAAGAAGAATGAAGTTACATATTCCACTATATAATATTATAGTTCTTGGCTTCACGTCATATTCTTTTACAAAAGCAGTGAATTATATAAACAAAAACGGACATCTAATGAATATAGCACTTAGTTATGCATTCGATTCCATTTGAATTCCAAGTACAATTTTGATTTCTTAACAAATGCCTGACTTTATTTCCTTACCTTACCTGTTGTATATCATAGTTATTGACTATACTTGCCCTTCCATTAGGCTAAAACAGCTTAGCCCATCTTCCACCATAAATTTGTTCTCTCACATTTTCCGTTTTCAACTTGCTGCTCTTATTTTAATGCTTGGTGTCATGCACAGACAGTATTTTTTAAAATTTTTAATTGTAGTAAAATACACATGATGTAACATTTATCATCTTAAGCATTTTAAGTGTACAGTTCAGTACAGACTGTATTTTTATTATTAATGCTTGCTTTATGGACCTACCTGCATTTAACTTGTGGACTTGTCAACACAATGTATACTTATCTACTTAAAAAAAAAAAAAAAAGTCCTCAGATGCCTGGTAACAACAGAAGGAGGCTATGGAAGGTTTTTCTTTGCTTCCTTTTTTTAAAATAGTACAGCTGTGTTCAACAGGAAAAGATTTGGTTTTCTAAGAAAACTGTAACAATCTGATAATGGTAATTGCTATCATAAGCCTCCCTGGACAGTTGATAATGCTTTCTGACTTCCTGTTAGCATATCTTTTGAATAAAAAGATAAATATCTCTTGGGTTCTCTTGTCCTTCTGGTAAAGAAAGAAGCAGAACAGACAAATGGGGTTTGTGTTTGGCCAAGAAGGGAACCAGGCAGGGAGTCAGCAAAATGCAGTGTCCCAGGGCATGCTGGGAAGGCCCTGGGCCAGGGCTGATAGAGAACCTGCTCCCCTGGGCTCCTCTGGAAAGTTCTGCGCTCAGCTCAGCTAGACATTGTCACTCACACAGCTCTGCCTGTGAAGGGTCTACAGCCTGGTCAGGAAGGCAAGGTGCACGTATATAAATATGTTGAAAAGCAACTCAAGGCTATATTTAAATGACGAATGATAGAGATAGTAAAGGCAGAAACTCTGTTGGTTGGAAGATCAGAGAAAGCTTCATGGGAGAAGTGGGATTCCTGACACACCTTGAAAGGTGGATAGATTGTTGGAGAAACAGAGAGAATTAATGGCCTGCTGCCAGGGAAAGTATATAAGCAGAGCAGGAAATGAACAGGGCATGTTGAGAAAACCTTTATCTCCCCAAATCATTTTACTATTAATTTTCATCTTCTCCTGAACTTGAGTTGGTTGGATTGGCTTTCGCCATTTGCAAAGGCTGTTTTCTGCTTCCACCTCTCCTCAAATCCCTAAGGCAACCTTCAGCATTTACTTTTTATATTTCTGTGGATGAGAAACACATCTGTCTTTTTCCCTTTTTGAACACTGGCTTCCTGAGGGTAGAGGTCATGGCCATGATGTGCAATGTGTCTGGGAAAAATATATGGAGGTACTCCTTGCCTGAATCCGGCCATGTATCCAAGGTTAGACTTCTCTGCCGGCAAGAGATATCCATGAGTAGTACTGAGGGGTGATCATATCTTCAGACACCTCTGGGGTGCCTGTGACTAGCTAACTTTGAGGAGGATCTCCCCCATCACCGACCTTGAGCTTCTCCAAAGATCACATTTGGAGTTCCCATGACTGTGTTTATTCAACAGCAACAGTGACCAGTCTGGCCTCAGGGTCAGGACTAGCTCAAGTCTGGACCCTGAAGGCACTGATCAACTTTGTGGTCTCTCCTGACCCTCTTGAGTCTCAGTCTGGTTACTCAAGTTACTCTGATCACATGGTTTAACCAAGAAGAAAGGGCTTCTGGGCAGAATGCCATTAGGAAGATTGTCCCTCAGGAAGCAACACACCCTTTTATTTATGGTCTTTTCCTTTTCCCCCATCAAATCAGATTTTGTTTTCTCACACTACTGAGGTGAAAGAGACAAAGACTTGTGTTTAATATGCAAAAGCAGTAGCTCACATCCAAATTGCTGTTATCCTGCAAAAAGACTTCTTTCAGTGCTTTAAAATCTTTAGCTATTTTCATTGCGTGGGTTACGTTTACCTATTTTTTGTTGCAAGTTTTATATGGCATAATCACAAGGACAGGGAAGCAGTTCTATACTACTGTTTCTTTTTCTAGCCAGTCATCTCATTGAATTTTGGTAAATAAAAAAAAGAAGAAAATTCTCCCTGAATTTCATGTAAAGGAATTGCAAATAAATATAAGATTTGAAAAAGAAATAATTATATTTTATCTTATTTTTTATATTTTCTAAGATGATAAAATCGCTGACATATGCAAGTATAAAAGCACTATAAACCTTCGATTTCGTTCGGTTTCCTTTTCTGTAAAATGAAAGTTTTGCCCTGAATAGATAATTTTTAAGTTTCCTTCTAGTTTAATATTCACAATTCTATAGGAGGATATGGTGCTGTTTTTGTTGGAAATTCAAGATGGTAAAATCATTTAAAAAAAAAAGGACTAGAAGGAGAGACAAAAATTTGGCCTGGGGTAGATTGGCAACCACCGCTTAGCCTTCCCTGCGTGGGAGTGGTTTTAAGAATGGTCGGCAGTAGCAGGAACAGAAGGAAGAATCTGCAAACCTTCCATGGAGTCCTTCTACCTGGAATCTAAAATTTGCAGCTAAAATTTTTGGGTTTTTTTAAAAATTATTTTATTGAGGTCATATTGGCTTATAACACTGTGTAAATTTCGGGTGTACATTGTTGTATATCAGTTTCTGTATAGACTGCATCATGTTCACCACCAATAGTCTAGGTTTTATGTGTCACCATACACGTGTACCCCTTTACCCCTTTCGCCCTCCCCCCACTCCCTTCCCCTCTTGCAACAATCTGTTCTCCTTTTCTATGTGTTTATCCTCCACATATGAGTGAGATCAAAGGTTTTGAGGCAGGTGATGAAAGTGTGTGAAGTGGTGAAGTGTGAGTCCAGGAGGAGCGGTAGGAGCCCCAGCCAATGGGAGAGCGCCTGACCCCCACCTGAAGTACATAAATAAAATAAACTGTAAAGCACTGTGTTGGCCAAAACACACAAACAAATCTGTGGCTATATTCGGTCCACAGGCTACTAGTTTCCCACTCTTAAATTCTAATCCAAAACTTTTAGAAGTAATAAACGAATACGGTAAAGTTGCAGGATACAAAATCAACATACAAAAATCAGTTGCATTTCTATACACTAACAACGAAGTAGCAGAAAGAGAAATTAAGAATACAATCCCATTTACAATTGCAACAAAAAGAATAAAATACCTAGGAATAAACTTAACCAAAGAGGTGAAAGATCTGTACACCAAAAACTATAAAACATTGCTGAAAGAAATTGAAGAAGACACAAAGAAATGGAAAGATATTCCGTGCTCTTGGATTGGAAGAATTAACATAGTTAAGATGTCCATACTTCCTAAAGCAATCTATAGATTCAATGCAATCCCTATCAAAGTTCCAACAACATTTTTCACAGAAATAGAACAAAGAATCCTAAAATTTATATGGAACAACAAAAGACCCTGAATAGCTAAAGGAATCCTGAGAAAAAAGAACAAAGCTGGAGGTATCACACTCCTTGATTTCAAAATATACTACAAAGCTATAGTAACCAAAACAGCATGGTACTGGCACAAAAACAGACACACAGATCAATGGAATAGAATCGAAAGCCCAGAAATAAACCCACACATCTATGGACAGCTAATCTTTGACAAAGGAGCCAAGAACATACAATGGAGAAAAGAAAGTCTCTTCAACAAATGATGTTGGGAGAACTGGACAGCCACATGCAAAAAAATGAAAATAGAGAGCCGGCCCCATGGCTCAGCCGTTAAGTGCACGCGCTCCGCTACTGGTGGCCCAGGTTCAGATCCTGGGTGCGCACTGACGCACTGCTTCTCCGGCCACACTGAGGCCATGTCCCACATACAGCAACTAGAAGGATGTGCAACTATGACATACAACTATCTACTGGTGCTTTGGGGGGGAAAAAAAAGGAGGAGGATGGGCAATAGATGTTAGCTCAGAGCCGGTCTTCCTCAGCAAAAAGAGGAGCATCAGCATGGATGTTAGCTCAGGGCTGATCTTCCTCACAAAAAAAAAAAAAAGAAAGAAAGAAAATAGACCCTTACCTTACATCATACACAAAAATTAACTCAAAATGGATTAAAAACTTGAATGTAAGACCTGAAACTATGAAACTTCTAGAAGAAAACATAGGCAGTACGTTCTTCGACATCGGTCTTAGCAACGTATTTTCAAGCACCATGTCTGACTGGGCAAGAGAAACAATAAAAAAAATAAAGAAATGAGACTACATCAAACTAAAAAGCTTCTGCACAGCAAAGGAAACCATCAACAAAACAAAAAGACAACCTAACGATTGGGAGAAGATATTTGCAAACCATACATCTGATAAGGGGTTAATCTCCAAAATATATAAAGAACTCATGCATCTCAACAACAAAAAAACTAACAACCCAATTAAAAAATGGGCAAAAGACCTGAACAGACATTTCTCCAAAGAAGATATACAGATGGCCAACAGGCACATGAAAAGATATTCAACATCATTAACTATCAGGGAAATGCAAATCAAAACTACAATGAGATATCACCTCGTGCTGGTCAGAATGGCTGTAATTAACAAGACAGGAAACAACAAGTGTTGGAGAGGATGTGGAGAGAAGGGAATTCTCATACACTGCTTGTGGGAGTGCAAACTGGTGCAGCCACTATGGAAGGCAGTATGCAGATGTCTCAAAAAATTAAGGATAGAACTACCATATGATCCAGCTATTCCACTGCTGGGAATTTATCCAGAGAACTTGAAAACACCAATGCATAAAGATACATGCACCCCTGTGTTCATTGTAGTGTTATTCACAATAGCCAAGACTTGGAAGCAACCTAAGTGCCCATCAAGGGACGAATGGATACAGAAGATGTGGTATATATACAAAATGGAATGCTACTCAGCCATAAGAAATGATGAAATCCAGCCATTTGTGACAACGTGGATGGACATTGAGGGTATTATGCAAAGTGAAATAAGTCAGAAGGAGAAGGTTAAATACCGTATGATCTCACTCATTAAGTAGTAGATAATAACAACAACAAACACACACATAGAGACAGAGATTGGATTGGTGGTTACCAGAGGGGAAGGGGGGAGGGAGGAGGGTGAAAGGGATAATTCGGCACATGTGTGTGGTGATGGGTTGTAATTAGTATTTTGGTGGTGAACATGATGTAATCTATGCAGAAATAGAAGTATAATGATGTACACCTGAAATTTATACAACATTATAAACCAATGTTACTGCAATAAACAAACAAAAAAAAATTCTAATCCAGCCAATCTCTTTCTTTTTTAAGTAAAAATCTGAGGTCTGGAGAGGGGCAGTACTCGCCCAAGGTCACACAGCTATTTAGTGGCATAGCAAGGACTAGAAGAAGCCAAGTTTCTTGATTTCCAAATCAGTGTTCTTCTATTTGATTATCCCCCAGCTTTGCTCTGCTCCAGCCAAGCAAGTCTACTGATTGTCCAAACACAGAATGAGTTGTGGTCTTGCTGCCTTTACCTGAAAAATTCGTTATAACAATACCTACTTCATAAAGGTAAAAGGAGATCTATGTTCAAGTCACCTTCAAAAAGTGTTGATATGTTATTAAGTCATTATTAAGTCATGAAGACTCTAGAAAAGCACCATCCAGTAGCTGTATCGATAATTTTAAATTGTCTAGTAGCCACATTAACAAAAGTAAAACCAATATATCAAAAGTATTATTATTTCAACTTGTTTAACAAATATAAAAAATTATTGAGATATTCACATTCTTTTTTTCATACAAATCCTCAAAATCTGGTGTGTATTTTACACTTACAGCACATCTTAATTTGTTTTTTGGGTTTTTTTCTTAATTTAAACAAACTTTTAATTTTAGAATAGTTTTAGATTTACAGAAAAGTTGCAAAGACAGCACAGAGTTCTTATAAACCCCGCACCCAGTTTCCTCTCTTGTTAACATGTTACATTACTATGGCACATTTGTCACAGCTAAAGAGCCAAGACTGGTGCATTACTGTTAACTAAACTTCACAACTTTATTCAAATGTCACTAGTTTTTCCTAATGACCTTTATCTGTTCTAGGATCCCCATCTAAGATACCACATTACATTTAGTTGTCATGTCTTCTTTTTTTTTCCCCCTTGGAAAACCAGCACGTCTTAATTTGGACAGTCACATTAAAGTGCTAAATAGCCACTGTGGCTACCATTTTGGACAGTGAAGTTCTGGAAGCTTCCTTGTTGTTCCATTCTCAGCCTGCTCAGAGCCAACCAAGGAAGAGCGAAAGTCCCCAGGAGTTTGTCTCTTTCAAGCCTTCTATTGCTTGAATCCCTAAGCAACAGCTGAGGCACTTGCAACCAAGGAAGACAATTTAAGAAATCTGTGTCATAGCTCGCCATGTACAAGGAGGGGAGGCAAGTCCTTTGGGCAGATGCCTTTGTCGGGGGAAGAGGGAGAATCTCCCTCTGCCCTTTTCCTTAAGGTTCTTATGGCTGGCCAAATAATTAACAAGACAGGTTAGCAGGAGAAAATAATACCAAGTTTAATAACATGCATACATGGGAGAAACTCAGAAATGAGCAACTCGTCCCTGTGTCTAAGCTGCTTGCTTAAGTATTGCAGCTAAAGGCGAGGAGCGTGTTCGGGGTGGGTAGTGGCCCGGGACTTCAGAGGGCAGGAAGACAATTCTTTTCAGGGTCATCTATAGATAATGTGGTCAGGGAGAGACAGAGTTTTTGATAAAAGAGGCTTGGTGCCTTTCCTATTGTAACCTCTATCCCACATTATCTTTACAGCCATCATGATAGAAGATCTGTTCCAGGAAGGAGCCACCATGTCCAATTCTTTAGGCAGTTAGTGGGGGAGGTCAAATGTCCCTCAGAGAAAACAATTAAGGTAAAGAGATATATTTCAGGGTGGCCAAATCTTGATCTCCCACACCTGGAAGGAGAAAGAGTCTGCATTAAATCAGGTGCCCTTGTGTGGGAGGGGAGAAAATAAGTCATTGACAAGGAGAGAAGAAAGCAAAGAGAAATGGGTCCCATTAGGGTCACTGTTTCTCTCTAGATCACCCACTATAAAGGAGAGTCTACAGTGCTTTACTCACTCAGTCCTCACAATCTGTCCACGAAGCAGGTACTATATTATTTCCATTCTTCAGAGGAGGAAACTGAGACACAGAGTGGTCAGGTAGCTTGCCTGAGTCATGTAGCTAGTAATCAGCAAAGCTAGTGGTCAATTCCTAGGTCTGACTGACTTCAATATTTAGTTCTTAACCACTGGGTTATACTTAGGATATTCTCACACCATCTCCAAATACCTAGGAGGGCCACATGGATATTTGCGTAAAATATGCATGAGTGTTTGGTGTTTACATATAATTTGTTATTGTCTGCATGACTGAATGGTCTATTTTCAGGCAAGTTTCAATCTAAAACTGTATCACTGCTTTCCAATAAAGTGCTAGTTTCTTGATTTTCCCTTTTGCTATTCCTTTTCACCCACCCACTGCTTCTGGTGGACTCCTGGGAACAAAACCATATGAAGAGTGACACAGAGAGCAAAGAAATAGGAGGTGAATGCCAGGAGTCAGCAGGGCTAGCTATCAGCATAGGTGTTGGCATATCTATAGCATCTGATTTGAGGTGGGAGAGGAGGGAAATATCAAAAGTTTTGTTTGTTTATTAATGTTTCCTCCTACAATATCTACTGTTAGAATGGACACTGATAGTTGAAATCACGCAGTGTCCATGATCCATATGTGGCTTCAGCAGAGATTATATTTGGGTATTTCTCAATATTCCCAGAGATGGTGGCCAGCCCTGGTGCAAATGGGGGCAGCCCAAAGAAGGGAAGCATTCACGGTCTCAGCCTGGGGGTGTCCTGAAGCCAAAAAAGAATGACTTGGGTGTTATTCACAGCTTCAGACTCCACAGGATGAAAGACTACAGGCTGCTTTAGCAACAGAAACACCCAGGACACCCCCAGGCTCAGTGCAGTCTGTGAATGGCGCCCTTCTTTGGGCTTCCTTCACAGCACTCTTTTCACTTCTCCATTAGGTACTTATTGAAACCCCTAGCACAGTGCCTAGCACAGAGTAGGTGCCTAATACCTTTGAGCCACAACACTTGGAACCCACTAGTGAAGCCACTTTACAAAAAATAATAGCTGACATTCATATACTTCTTTCTAGAGCATTTTCATAAACCTTATTTCTTTAATTGTCACAACTTCTTTGATTGTGAGGCAGGAAAGGAAAATCTTATTATGTTTTTCCTGGAAATATATAAACAAACTGAAGTTCAGAGGGCTTAAATAAATTGCCCAAGGTTTATGCAGTTAGTAAGTGGAAGGTCTGTCTCTTGAATTCAGGTTTCAGGTTCCAAATCCCAAGTGTTTCCCATGGCCTGGAGGAGGAGCTGGAAAGCTGTTCGTTCCTCTCCGTCCACCACCCCTCATTTGCCCTCTGTCCAGTCAAGAGATGGACAGAGCCACCTTTTAGAGAAACTGTAACAAAGCTACCCTTCTCTAAGTGGTCTCACTTCCGGTGCAATAACAAGCCACTCCACTCGTTCAGCACTCATGACTGAGGACCATCTTGGTGCCAGGTACTCAGCTAATTGCTGAAGATGTAAAGAGAGATAAGACAGGCAAGGAACTCACATTCCGGTAGAGGTTCCTGGATGTTTCTGCTGCACACCTGAGAGAGAGATGGGGTACATATACTCTTGGAAACAGGGCAGGTGGCGGCAATGGCCAGGATAAAGGCAAAATGTCAACAAGAGCCCCAAAACAAGAAAAGTCATAATGTGAATAACAGAGACAATTGCAAAGAATGCTGAATTTGACTTCCAAGCTCCCCCTGCCCCCATTCCCAATATCTCCTGTTAAAATGTCTTGTGGCTAGAAAATCTTGGTAAAGACTGGCCTTACCTTGAGCTAGTTGACCCCAAGAGCAGCAGGGGAGATTTCTCTTTGAGGGCTTCCTCCTCACCTGGATAGATGGGGGAGCACTGCTAGGGGGTTGGGGTGGGATATGGGAAATAGAGAGAGGAGAATTGCTGTGTCTGTCATCTCCATTGACTAGGCCTCAGAACTTCTTCTGGTATGGCCATGTGTTATTGCTTTTGCATCAAAACGTGTGTGAATCTGTGCATTTAATGCTGAGAATTAGATCATTCCATCACAAGACTGTAACTCAAGGAATGAATGGAGGGAGACATCAAAGGGACTCTTCCCCGGGTTGGGTGGAAGGGAACATCACCACCAACAATAACCACAGAGCTCATCTCCTTCTTCAATAGGGTTCAGCCCAGGTGGGATGTTTTCGTTCCACTGGCACGGAGGGAATACCTTTTAGTCTTATATGAAGGCTCCTAACTTCTGGAAAAGGACAGGAGTTTATTTTTAGTAAGGAAGAAGCCAATGGACCTCTCCCCACTCCCTGTCTCTGCCCTGCCCGGCTTCCCTACTACCGACACCTCTGGGCTGGTACCAATCCTCAGTGACCCACCCACCAGGAGCTCTGACTAGTGACCTGGAAGCTGTTCCTTCTGCAGAAAATTCAGTTCCATTTAACGCCTAAAGGCCAGCTGCATGGCTGGACAGCTCAATTGCTGCCAGGGATGCTCCCAGAAGCTCTGTTTCCCATCTTCTCAGAGGGCCATGGTGTTGAATGAGGTGAGGACTCCATCCTGAAAAGATAGATGATGCTAACACTGGCTGACCAGCAGGCACTGCTGGACCTAAATTAATTCTCACCACAAGCCTAAAGAAAGCTATAATGGTTTCTACTACACAAATGGGGAAACTGAGGCTCAGAGAGATGAGGTGCCTTCCCCAAAGTCACATAGCCATCAAGTGACTGGGCCTGAATTCCATCACAGACCTGACTAACTCCAAAACCTGTGCCTTTCCCACTACATTGCTTGGCCTCTTGGTATTTTTGGCACCACATGGATAACAACTTAATATTCTGGTGCACTAGTGCCAGCTGAGGCAGGGGACAATTGTGGCTTGTTTGTAACCCCTCCTGCTCTTGGGAAAATAAGTCTGCTTAGCCCCCAGGTTTCCCATTCAGCACAAGGCCTGGGCCCTTGTATTTTAAAAAACTCCCAGTGGTTCCAATGTGAAATCCTGGTCAAGGACTAACTTACTGAACTAGGTCTTCTCTAAGTCCATTGGATTATTGAGAGCTAACTGTCTGGGCACATTATGTTCCTCATCTCCTTTAATTCTCCTGAAAACCCTATTAGGTAAAGAAATTTCAGTAAACTGTACAAGCTGCCACCTCTAGAAAATGGTAGACCAGGGCATCGAACACAGGAAATCAAGCATCAGAGGCTGCAGGCTTAGCTGCCACTCCATATAGCCTCCCCGTTTGCCCTGCTACATTTGTGTGTGTGTGTGTGTGTGTGTGTGTGAGGAAGATCAGCCCTGTGCTAACATCTACCCATCCTCCTCTTTTTTTTTTGGCTGAGGAAGACTGGCCCTGGGCTAACATCCATGCCCATCGTCCTCCACTTTATATGGGACGCCGCCACAGCATGGCTGGCCAAGCAGTGCGTTGGTGTGCGCCCAGGATCTGAACCTGCAAACCCCGGGCTGCTACAGTGGAGCGCACACACCCAACTGCTTGCGCCACCGGGCCGGCCCCTGCTCTGCTGCATTTTAATGAGGTCTTCTGGAGAAAATGCCTTCCCTCCAGTGAAATGAATTGACTACTGAGAATAACTCACTAACCATGGGGTTAAGGCTGATAGGATATTTTGAGACAAACAAAATTTCTGACATTTCCTTCCTCTCCTGCCTCAGATGAGATGCTATAGATACGCCAATTCCTCTGCTGATAGCCAGCCCTGCTGATTGCTGGCATTTACCTTCTACTTCTTTGCTCTCTGTGTTGCCCCCTCATACAGTGTTGCTCCCAGGAGTTCACCGGAAACAGTGGGTAGAAAGGAATAGCAAAGAGAAAGATTAAGAGACTAGCACTTTGTTGGGAAGTAGTGATACTGTTTTGGGTGGAAATTTGTCTGAAAATAGACCATTCAGTCATACAGACAGTAATAAATAGTGTTAGCTAAGACTTGCTTTTACCAATGGGCAGGGCATTATTTCAAGTGATTTGCAAACATCAACTCATTTAATTTTGACAAGAACCCCACCAGGTAGGTTGTATTACTATCCTCATCTTCTGTATGAGAACACTGAGGCACAGAAGGTTTAAGGAACTTGCCCTAAGTCTCTCAGATTTGAGTGGTGGAGCCATGATTTGAATCCAGGCAGTCTTGCACCAAGGAAAACTGGGCAAGCTGCTAACCTTGGGAGCAGCCTTTTGGACAGCAGTGGACTCTGCTCAGAAGGAGGGGCAGCATGCTCTGAATGACCTCTCATTGATTACCACCTCTTCTCCAACTTGCCCTCCAGAATTACCAGTTGATTAGTGGTTTTCCAAGGGTTGAAGAAGAAGGAGACTTGCCACTTTTTATTCTATTTCATTATACTTCTTATTATAAGGACAACTTTTTAAAACAAAGGTAAAAATCGTGACTCTCCTATAGATATAAAATGAACACACGCTAAAGATTGTTTAAACTCATTATTAATGAGAGGACTAGGCAGATGTTACAGCTGCTTCAAAAGAATCCAAAGGACAACACATTTCTAGATCAGGAACATTGAAAAGAATTTGCAAATGGATGCAAAACTGGTTTTTCTGGATGGAGGGAGGGGACTTGTCCCTCCACTGGACAGAATAAACTTGCATGTCTATTTGTTGTTATGTGCGGTCAAGTTGGCTCCGACACCTGGCCACCCTATGAATGAGTGATGTCCACAATGTCCTGTCCTCAACAGCCCTACTCAGCTTCTGTCAATAGGCCAGAATTATTTTGCATTGCTATCAGTTCTCTACTATTTACAGAGTTGTAAAATAGATCAAAGGCAATGAAAGGCTAGAATCAAATCGTCCTAAAGGATATGCTCTAAATAATGCATAGTTTTCTTTTTTCTTTTTTTTGTGAGGAAGATCAGCCCTGAGCTAACATCCATGCTAATCCTCTTTTTGCTGAGGAAGACTAGCTCTGAGCTAACATCTATTGCCAATCCTCCTCCTTTTTTTTCCCCCAAAGCCCCAGTAGATAGTTGTATGTCATAGTTGCACATCCTTCTAGTTGCCGTATGTGGGACGCAGCCCCAGCATGGCCAGAGAAGTGGTGTGTTGGTGCTCGCCCAGAATCCGAACCCAGGCCGCCAGTAGCGGAGCATGCGCACTTAACCGCTAAGCCACCAGGCCGGCCCCAATGCATAGTTTTCTATTGGAGACACTTAGTAATTTTTTCTGTGTTGTTTATTTCAAATTTCCTTACATTCTGCGTGGCTAGAATCTTTACAACATGCATATTTCATTGTATTATTTGAGTAATTAATATATGTTAACTGTATGTTTTTCAAAGAATACAAACTCAATACCCTCTTTATTCTCTCCCCTTTTTTCTGCCCCCATGGCTTCTTTCTTCTCCCCATTCCACTGATACTAAATGGATTTAATTTATATTCTGAAGTGGTAATTCTAGTATCTAAATTCATCGTAATCTGATTCTTCTGTTTGTTGTTTCTGGTCACTCTCAGTCATGGCATTTTGTTTCCCTGTGTGTTTTGTGATTTGTTTTTAAAAACTGTGAGTTTATATTAATTGGATCTTTACCTGCTGAATTCTTTGAGGCCTGGCTGAGGATAAATCCAGGGAGGATTTACATTTGCTTCTTCTAGGCACTCAGAATCACTATCTACCCAGGATCAATTTAAATGAAATTGTCAATTTGAGGTGTTTCAGAATATGCAAATAGAGTGAATTTAGATCCCAAACCTGACTTGAGGGCTGGCTGACGGTGATGCATACCTCAAGGAGACTTTTTTTTTCTCTCAAACTGAGAGCAAAAGCCAAGACAAATAATTCTTTGTTAAGTTCCTTGGTAGGGTACCCCACTCCCACTGCAGTTCACCCCTTCAGAAGCCCAGCTTCGGGGTGGGGTCTCTGATCTGATCCTTCAGCTCAGGTGGGCCTTGTGGTTAGTAGAAGTAGAGCGAGTTCCCCTCAGGGTGCCTCTGGCTTTTACACTCACTTACCTCTCTAGATTTGCTATTGCTTTGATTTTTTGGCCTTTTAGTTTTTCCTTTTCTGTGTGTATGTGTGTGTGTGTGTGTGTATGTGTGTGTAGGCACACCAGCTCAGCAATACATTTTAAATGGTTTAAAATTTTTTTGAGTATTTTTAGATATTTTGGGTTTTCAGTAATGACAGGTTTTTAAAGAATATCTAGTCTACCTTATTGCGGGAAATAAAAGTTACCTGTTGTGTCTAAAGTAGTAGCATAGGGTAATAAAATAAACCTGGGATTTGGGCTAATTCATTCAACATGGCTACTATGTGTCAGGCACTGCGTTAGACACTGGTGGACAAAATTATGCCCTTGCCTTCAGGGCGATGCCTGGTCCCCTCTCCTTCATGAGGTCAGAATTGGATTGAATTTGGGCTAAGCTGCTTACCAGCTGTATTAACTTAAATATATTTCTTAACCTACAGAAAGGAGATCGATACCTTGTGAACAGTGGTGGAGACTAAGTGAACTAACATATCGACATCATTTAGGATGATTTCTGCTGCAAGTAACAGAACCTCTAATCTAATATGATTTAAACAATAAGAAAACTATCATATCACATAATAGGAAGCCCAGAGTTAATCCAGGCTCCAGGGGAGAATATTAGGACCCTTGGCTCTGCCCTCCTCTATGTGTTGACATTCATCCTTAGGTTGCTAACAAGATGACTGTCGCAATATCAGGAATCTCCGCTAGACACAATACCCAGAGAGGACAGCCATCTCTTTCTGGGTTTTTTCCCAGAACCTTTCTCCTCTCCCAGGAAAAGACTTCCTTTCATGCTTTATTGGCTAGAATTGTATCACATGACTTTTCCTAAGCCAGTCATTGTCAGGGAAATGGAAATATCATGATTGGCTTAGACTAATTAATACTTGCCTTTGGAATTGGGGATAGGGTCACTTTTCTCTGAGCCTCAAAAGGAAAGAATAGATGGACAAAATTGGGGTTCTGTTAGCAAGGAAAAAAGGAAGAAATGGAAGTTGAGTACTCCACAAGAGTCTGCAAATGCCCAGGACAATAGCAACCACCTGGCAGGTATATGTCCAAGAAATGTTAGTCACTAGTTCTCTCAACAACACCCAAACATAATCTATTAATCTATACAAACTAGTTTGAGGGCAACATCTTAATGCAACTCTTCACTTAGAAATCAAATCATGTGACAGGTGCTGATGAAAAATTTTTCAAAAGCTTGAGAGTGACAGACTCCAAAAATGGATGTCAGCTCTTCACACCTTGCTCCATGCTGCACAGCACAGCCCATTGCCAAGGGGTGTTCTTGGCTTGACTGGTTGCTCCTTCTGTTCTCCTCTGTGTTGGTGGATCATTCCAACCTTCATTCCACACTTGACAAAGAAAGTCTCCTCTGGGATAGAGCCCCGCACCACACACACCCCATGCAGAAGAGGGATGACTCTCAGCCCTGTCCTTTCACTTCAAATAAAATATAATAAATATGAAAGTAAAACAAAAGTCAGACAAAAAGCAGACTTAGAAAAACAGAATAAGGAAAATATATATACTTTCATAAAAGCAAGAGAGAATAAAAGGAGGCAAAGAGGGAAACATCTCTCTGTGTCCACTTGAGCTGGGGAATTTGGATTTTTTTTTAAACTACTCTCCAGATTTAAAGATTTATTACTTATTCCCCCCTTTATAATAGCTCTCTTTTCAGCAGTTTCTTTATTCATCTGGAGGCAGGAGAATGAACAAAGGATCTTTCCTCCTCAAGAAACACCCCCTCCTTCCTTGTCTCCACACCCCTGTCCTAGGAATCCATGACTCCAGGAAACATTTTCAGATAAAACAATTCCAGTTACTGGAAAATCTTAAGGCTTTCCTCTGTGGGTTTACAACGGCCTGGCCTCTGACTCACAAATAAAAGAGATTTTCTAAGAGATAGTAACACCTTTTATGTAATCTCAAGTCACTTCATCTTTCCCAAATTCAGACTCCTCAATCATACAGTGATGAAGGTTGGAGTGGATTCGTGGTTTTCGACCTGTATATGTGTGTGTGTACATATGTGTTCATGCATGTATGTGTGAAGTGTGTATGTATTTGGTTAAACAATAGAACATCTTTTTGAATGATGACATCTTATGTGGAACCCCAACATAAAAAACAGATAAAAGCAGATGTGCTTTGGTTGGAAGGGAAAGTGTGAGTGGTAAGGGTGGAGGAAGAGAAGGAGGAGGGTCCTTAAAGCCTCCACCCTTGGCCCCAGAAGCCTCTTGAAGTTCTACTGTAGTATTGGGCCTTTTGACAACCAACAGCTTGGTGTTCTTTATGGTCCCTTCTGGTCTAAAATGCTAAGGTTCTGCCCTTTCTTTCTCAAAAAGAAAGTCTGATTCTTCCCTTCTAAATTCACACAGTATCATAACACACTTTCCACAGATATGAAGTAGGAGAAAATATATTCCCTTCCTAACACCATTTCTGTTTTTTTGTAATTTTGAAAAAAAATTTTAATAGAGGGAATAATACAACTAACACTGACCATCCATAATGCCAGCCCTGGTGGTCTAGTGGTTAAGACCTGGTGCTCTCACCGCCATGGCCTGGGTTCATTTCCTGGATGGGGAACCACACCACCTGTCTGTCAGTTGTCATACTGTGGCAGCTGCATGTTGCTGTGATGCTGACAGCTATGCCATAGGTATTTCAAATACCAGCAAAGTCACCCATAGTGGACAAGTTTCAGCGGAGCTTCCAGACTAAGACAGACTAGGAAGAAGGACTTGGACACCCACTGCCGAAAAAATTGGCCATGAAAACCCTGTGAATAGCAGCGGAGCATTGTCTGACAGATAGCGGCGGAAGGTGAGAAGATGGTGCAAAAAGACTGGGAAGGGTTCCACTCTGCTGTACACAAGGTCTCTAGGAGTCAGAATCAACTGACTCTGTTAGTGATGGCACTAACAACAAAACCATCCATAATCAGAAAATTACAATTTGACGTATTTGTCTCAGATAACTTTTTTGAAGAAAAGAAATAACACCTGGCAGATAAAGTTGAAGTTCTCTTAGTTCATCTCCCCAATCCTATTTTCTTCCTTCCCTCCCCAGATAAGCACTATCATGGCTGAACAATGGCCCCCCCAAAGATGTCCATGTCCTAATCCCTGGAACCTGTGGATATGCCACCTTACACCGCAAAAGGGAATTTGAAGATGTAATTAAATTAAGGATTTTGAGATGGAGAGATTATTCTGGATTATCCAGCTGGGCCTAATGTAATCTCAAGTGTCTTTATTAGAGGGAGGGTAAGAGTCAGAGAAGGAGATGTGGTGATGGAAGCAGAGGTTGGTGTGATGCAGCCAAGAGCCAAGGAATGTGGGCAGTCTCTAGGAGCTGGAAAAGGCAAAGATTCTCTCCTAGAGCCTCCAGAAGGAAACAGCCCTGCTGATCCATTGTAGACTTCTGACCTCAAGAACTGTAAGATAAATTTGTGTTCTTTCAAGTTACTAAGTTTGTGCTCATTTGTTACAGCAGCAATAGGACAGCAATACAATGAGTTAGGCGAGTTTCCATCTGGTCCATGTTTTTTAGTTGGACTAGATAGATAGGTATAAACAGAGAAAATAATTTTATGTATTTTCTATACTCACCTGATGTTTTTGAGAATCTATCCATTTGATACATAAATATCTAATTCATCTAGTTTAACTGCTATATAGTATTTTGTCATATGGATATACCACAGTTTATTTATGTAGTTCTCTAAAATGGGGATTAGGATATTTAAAATTTTTCACAGCAATAAACATCCTTGTACATATTTCCTTACACACATATCTCCTTGTACATATATGCAAAAGTTCTACTAGAATATATATCTAGAATTTGCAGGTTCTGGCTTTACCCCACCCTCCAGATTATAGAATAAAGTTCAAAATCCTTAGCATATGTGCCCAGACTGTTGACAGTCTTCTCCCTCTGGAGAAGGGAATAGGATTTGGAGGAAGGATGGGGAGGAAAACTTTCACATTCGCCCTAATTCTTTGATGTTTGAATTTTTAGGGCATATATTACTGCAGTAAAAAGAATTTATTTAGGTATTCAGGACTTAAAATGGAGAATGAAAACCAGAGGTCTTCAGGCTGGATACAGCTGGCAGACAAGTTTTGTTTGGCCCACACAGAGTTTAAAAAATATTGTAATACTCATTTATATTAGATAATTAGGAGATTTTACATAAAAATCCAAAGTTCCAACTTCTGTTGAAAAATTGGAAGAGTTGGAAACATCGGACCTGCATTTTCATGTGGCAGCGATTGTCAGGAGCAAAGTTGGGCTGCTCCCTAAGTGGAACAAGTGTTCTTTTGTTTTCCTATGGTCCCCACTTCTCTCTATTGCCTTACCTCCTGCCATATCACTCATTTATCTCCTAGCCTTCTGTAGGCGTTTGAGTTTGCCAGCCCAACTAGAGTTTCTAGATAAAAAACAGAACTTCCAGTTAAACTTGAACTTCAGATAAACAACAAATAATTTTTGAGTATAAGAATGTGCCAAATATTGTTGAGCATCCTGTATTTTTATTTGCTAACTCTATCAACTCTTACCCCAGGTCCCCAGCTCTCAATAGCCTGGCCTCCCCCCATTTCAGCTTTATTATCTCTCACTGATCTCTCTACAGGCCCTATGATCTGGCCAAACCAGATTGCTCACCTATTTCCCGAACATGTTGTTTGCATTCTTCTCCTGTCTTGGAGATCCTATCCCTATTCCTCTCCAGTCACCAAAGTTTAAATCAGCACCCTTTAAGACCAAGTTGAAGTTTCAGGTCCTGCAGAAATTTTCCCTGCCTTGAGGACCACATCTTCCTCCCAATTCCCATAGCACTATTGGTAGAACTCCCTCAGTATTTATCATTTTGAACTGCAGTGTTACAGTAGTCATCTCTTATCTGCAGAAGATATGTTCCAGGATCCCCAGTGGATGCCTGAAACCGTGGATATTACTGAACACTATATATACTGTGTTTTTTCCCAAACATACGTATTTGAGGTGAGACAGCAAAACTAGCACAAATTTCTTTTTCCGTCTTCACAATTTCATGGATAGAACATTTATACTTACCGTAGATCTTAGCAACTTCAGCATGCAATTTTTTTTCTTTCCCTATTAAGTCAAGAACTTTCACCTTTTCACTTAAGGAAGCCCTTTACGGCTTCTCTTTGGCATACCTGGATTGCCAGTATCACTACTTTTGTGCTTTGGGGCCATCATTAAGTAAGTAAGAGTTACTTGAATACAAGCGCTGCAATACTGAGACAGTTGATCTGAAAACCAAGACGGCTACTAAGTGACTAATGGGAGGGCAGTGTATACAGTGTGAATACACTGGACAAATGGATGATTCACGTCCCAGGCGGGAAGGAGCAGGACAGCGCGAGATTTCATCACGCTTCTCAGAACTGCACGCATTTTGAAACTTACAAATTGTTTATTTCTGGAATTTTCCATTTAATATTTTTGGACCGTGGTTGACTGGGGTAACTGAAACCACGGAAAGTGAAACCATAGATAAGGGGGGACCACTGTACTTATCTTTTTACAGGTAAGACATCTCCCTACCTAGATTTTAACCTTTGAGTTTTTACTTATTGTTGTACCCCTACTGCCTAACAAATGCTTTGAACATAGGAGGCAGTTGATAAGAGTGTGTAAAATGTAAGATATAGGGATGGTATATCAGTTAGCTTTTCATAACAAACTACCCCAAAACTTAATGACCTAAAATAACGAACGTTTATTATAGTTCATGATTCTGTGGGTTGGTTGGGTGGTTCTTCGGATCTGGGCTTGTTGGTTGGGGCGAGCTGGTCTGGGATGGCCTCACTTGTCTATCTGGGGCCTCGAGTGGAAGGTTGGAACAATGGGTATTACTAGAGCCTTTTTCCGTGTAGTACCTCTCATCCTCAAGGAGGCGGGAGCAGGCGAGTTCACGTGCTGGCAGAGAGTTCCCACCAGCCAGAGCTCTGCTTCTGTCAAATTTGCTATTGTGCCATGCTCCAAAGAAAGTCATAGAGCCAAGCCCAGATTTAAGACACAGAGAAATAGACTGTGCTGCTTGTCGGGAGGAGGGACAAAATCACCTTGCAAAGGGGCATGCATGCAGGGAGACGAGCAAACTGGAGACTATTACTGCAACAATCTACCTCAGATGATAACCAGAACCCGGCTTCCAATGTGCTTAGAAATCCATCTCAGTTAAAGAAGTATGCCTTTTTTCAATACTGGTCTCTGCATATCAGTAAAACCGGACTTCTTTTGGTATGCCAACTCCTTCCCCCAGGGGCCTCTCTTGTGCTGTTTGCTCCGTCTGGAATGCTCCTCCCCACCTCCTTGCCAGGCTAATTATTACATTTCCTTCAATTCCCTTCCTAAAGTCACTTCCTTCGGGTTGCCTTTCCTGACTCTTCAGCCCAAGCCAGGTCTCCTGTTCTGCACACTCAGAGCACCATGGGTGCTGCCTTTACAGCACTCATCGCCATTGTTACTAATTACTTTGTTGTGTATTTCTTTGTTTAATGTCATCTCTCCCTTTCAGCAGAAAGAGCTCCAGGGCAGAGACTGGGTCTATCTTGTTCAGTGCTGAATCCTCAGCATCTAGCACCACACCCAGCATGTAGTAGCTGCTCAGTGTTGGAGGAATAAATGAATGAACATATGAATGAATGGCCTACAATGTGCTCAGCATGGAATAGGCCTGTTCAGAGTATTCAGAACTCTGTCAGAGTAGCAGGTACAGGAAACTGCAATCTGTTGGGGAGATAAGAATGGTTTGCACAAAATTATTCAAAAACAATTCAGGACCAAATATGGTCCTGAGAGTGAAATATCAGATGCTGGACTGTAATTGCTGTGGGAGATTAGAGAGGAGAGATCAGAATAGCCAGGTAGTTACAGAAGTCTTCACATAGCAGGTAGCCCTTGAACTAGATCCAGAGAAGGAAAAGGATTTGGATGTGATAAAATTAGGGAAGGAGGCTAATAATTCAAGGTCATGAGTTTGATCCTCTGTGGCTCCTATTATACTGGTATCCTCATAAGCTATGGATCACAAGAGGGAAAAGGCAGGAGAGTAAGTGGAGAGGGTTCAGTGGAGCCACACCCACCATCACACCATCACTGCAATGCTTCAAGAAGATTATGTTTCAGAGACTGCAAAGTCAAGTGTCATCCATACACATAAACAACAGCTCATTCAGAGACCAGACTCGTCCACGCCATTAAAAGAGAACAATAGTAAACATCTGCTTCTACTCTTCTGGAAACATTGAGGTCTGGATGCTCTCTCTCTCGCTCTTCCTCTCTTTCACTTTTAACTGTTCATTATGAAAACTTACAAACGTACACAAAGAAAAGAATACAGGAAACCCCATCACCAGCTTCAAGAAGCATCAATACTTTACCATATTTATTTCATCTCTCTCCCTCTCCAACCCTGTCTTTTTTTTCCCCTAAAGCATTTTAAAGCAAATCCCAGATACCATGTCATAACACTCCTAAATACTTCAGTATGCCTCTCTAATAGAAAGAAGGGCATTTTCTTATATAATCACAGTAACTTTTTCCCACCCAGCAAAATAAAACATAATTCCTCAATATCATTTAATACCCAGCCCATATTCAACGTTTCCTGATTATCTAAAACATATCTTTCTACAGTTGGTTTATTTGAATCAGGATCTAAACAAGGTCCATACAGTAATTTAGTTGACATGTCTCTTTAAATCTCTTTAATCTAGACTACTGTTAAATTAATTAAACAAGGAGGCCATTAGACTGATGCGGCTCTAATGCCATGGCGGCCTATCTTGCAAACCAAAATCTAAGCCTATAAATGCCTCAAGGTTATGAAATCAAGACGCCAAGGACAACCAATCACAAACAGCCAACTAGGCTTTAAGCTATAGCCAATCAAATAATTCTCTTTCTTTGCTTCCGCAATTTCTCTATATAAGTCTCTCCCCTGGCTCACGTGGAGGAATTATGTCCCAGTTTATCTTTTAAGACTACGAGTATTTTCATTTAATTAGAGCTTCTTTGCTGACAACCTACCTCAGCCTCACTGCCTTTATCTCACTCCTAGATGGGCAGGCAGCTGAGAGACTTGGAGATCTCAATGTGGGGAGAGAGTGGGAGGGATGGAGTGAGTATCAGAGTCCTCAGAGCTTGTGAAAACAAAAAATCCTAATCGGCTTCAGGGGAAACATTAAAATAAGAGACTCTTAAGAACTAAAGTTGACCTGCACACTCTCCTAACACCTAAGAATGACAAGAATTTACTGAGATTGTAAGAGTCTGATTCCTGTGGGCAAGAGAGGGAGGGTGAGAGAAAGGGAACCAGGATGAATCTGATGGACAACATACAGGCAGAGGCAGTACCAGCTGCATAATTTGCAGGGCCCAATGCAAAAGAAGAATCCCAGAGCCCGTGTTCAAAAATTATTAGGAATTTCAAGATGGCAATGGAAGAGCATGAAACCAAATGTGGGGCCTCTCTGGGCACAGGAACCTGTGTAACTGCACAGTCACATGCCCACCCATGAAGCTGGCCCTTGCATAGGTGGCAGAGTCCAGGAGGCCCCAGGAAGTTGTTCTACAAGGCAATGCTTTACCAACCTCTGTCTCACTTGCATTTCAGAGATATGCAAAGGCAATGAGAATCATTTCCATATCTGGTAGCCACTACCAACATCTCAGACTTGTCAGGATGCTTAGGGGTGGTAAATGGCTCCTGGAGGGTCACAGAGATCAGCGCTGCATAGTGCTCAAATCATGGACAGTGATGGGTCTGGATCCTCTAACCTTTATGCTAGTCTATGTGGGCACGGGCTCTAGAGCCAGAATACCTGGCTTCACATCCAGGCTCTATCCCTTACTGATTACCGTGTAACTTTTGTCAAGTTTCTTGACCTGTCTGTGCTTCAGTTTCCTCATCTATAAAATGGGGCTAATAAAAGTATCTACCTCATAGAGTCGTTTGAGGATTAAATTAGTTAGTATTTGCTGGCACATGGCAAGCACCATATGTATTTGTTAAAACAAAACAAATCCAGAGGCTAGAGCTGGAAGGGCCCAAACAGATCTCTGGTAAGAGTGGTACCTGTAGGACAGAGACTGACTCTGCTCTTCTAGTGGAAGGAGGCTGTGCCTGGCATCCTCATCTTGCTCCCCAACAACTTACACAATGGTCATTCACTCAGTAAGTATTGGTTGAGCACCTACAATGTGCCAGGCACTTACTGACTAGAAAGTGAGCCAGGCATGGTCCTTGTCCTTATGATGCTGATCATCTAGCATATGGAGGGCTCCCCCTGCAAAGTCAGTCTTGCCCAGGTCTGGGACCAGGCCTGGCTTCAGGTGGAAGGAAGAGGAGATGCCCTCAGCCTGCTGCCCACCAACAAGGGACTTCTGCAGAAGGTAAGCATGGTTTGACTTCAGTATCCTGATTCCCTGTTATCAATCTGCTTTGTAATACTCTACTTTGACCAAGCCCCTGCCTGATAATTCAGCATTCCCCCTCTAAGATCCAACATTTTATTTCCTGCCCCAGAAGCTAGACCCTCCCAGCTTTAGTTTCAGTACCTGCTGTTGAAATCCCAAGATGCTGTCAGCTGCCTGGCTGACCGCCTTGGAGAGGCTCCCAGGATCTTGGACTAGGTTGGGCCCGCCCTTGGTTAACCATAATTATGTCACATTGGTCTTCCCAAGCTGGGCTGGACCCATGTGTGTCCATCCCTCCAGTAATTAGTCCCAGACCTTGCCCTCCTGTCCTTAACTCTTGGGCACTCCTTGACTCTGAAGAGCTATATGGATTTGGATTTCCATCTCACCAACACTCAAGCCCAGGATCTGAAGGATATGGGCAGGAGAGGCTGCAGGAGCCTTTACCAATGTCGGTCTGACATTGAAACCAGAATCCTTCCTTTCAACTAACAAATTCTTGGCCCTCTACCAAGGTCTTTGAGGGGTAGTTTGTGGCAGGATGGCCATGGAAGAATAAGGCAGGGTCATAGAAATGGAGGGAGAGTGATGGAGAGACACCAGCTGCTTTCCTGTTGGCCCGCTTCAACCTTGAGGTCATTTTGATGCTGTTCTACCCAGCAGCCCAGAGACACTGTCTAGTACACCACCATCCTGGCCAAAGGCCTGCAGGCAACTGGACTCTTCAGGTAGCTGGTGATTAAAAGAAGAGGCAGGTGGAAGCCAAGGGAGCAGTTCTTTTACACATTCTTCTCCTTCCTCAGATCTGCATTTTAGAATTTCTTTTTTTTTTTTATTTTATTTTTTCCCCCCAAAGCCCCAGTAGATAGTTGTATGTCATAGCTGCACATCCTTCTAGTTGCTGTATGTGGGACTCGGCCTCAGGATGGACGGAGAAGTGGTGCCTCAATGCGCACCCGGGATCCGAACCCGGGCCACCAGCATTGCAGTGCGCGCACTTAACCACCAAGCCACAGGGCCGGCCCTAGAATTTCTGAAATGGTGAGACTGAAAAAGTTTCTCCAAGGTCACTTTGATAGAAGCAATGTATATGAATTTCTCCCCTTAGGGCCACAGAGCCATGGTAAGTTAGAGAGCTGCAGTGTTGTTGATAAAGTATTATCAGAACAGCAGGGAATTAGACCCCACAAGGGTTACCCCGAGAAAATTGGAGAGGACCTCAATGTGTAAATATGGAGTTTCCTCTGAATCCTTTGGCCCTGGGAAGGGATAACAGAGCCCAGCCTGGGAGGGGCCAAGCAGGGGGATAGACAATGAGGAAAGCGGTCAGGGCTCAGGGCCAGGATCTTTCATCCTATTAGCCCATCACTTCCCTGCAACTTCCAAATATACAGCGTTCATCCTACAGAAACACTGGGCTTTTGAGTGGGGAACAAATGGAATCAGTCTTTAGGCTAAATTTTCTCTATAAACTAAGAGATTTTTAAGAAATCAATGTTGATGTTTTAAAGGTTCAGTTGACAAATTAATTAATCAACAATATCTTCTACACAAAACCAAAGGCAGGTGGGGAAAGGGAGGGAGTAAAACGTGTGACTTCCCTAAAGCATATTATAGTTCAGTAGGATAAATTTTTAAAATCCTAGAAAATACAAAAAAAAATTCAGGGAGAGAGAAGTAACAATTTACAGACAATATGGGATACAGAGTTCTGAAGTGGCAGAAATCTTTCCTGTCAGGTGTCTGGAAAGACTTGGAAAAGGTAGAATTTGAGGCTACCTTGCTGGTTAGGAAGTATCTAGATTCCTTCCACATTATGAAGCACCCACTGGGTGCCAGGCACACCATGCTAAGACCTAGGAATGCAGAGATAAGCACTGCATGGGCTCTGTCCTCAAGGAAGAGCTCACAGTCTGTGTGGGCAGCAGATGTGTGAACAGAGCAGAACCCTGGAAAAAGGTGTGACGGTTGTGTGGCTGGGGAAGTAAGCTGGGGGCATGGACTGTGTGTGTGTGTGTGTGTGTGTGGTGTCTGGTGTTGGAAAGAGAGAGAAAGTATTTCTGGAAGTGCTCCATTGAGCATGTAACATTGGAGCTGCCTGGAAGCCTCAATTTATTATTGGACTCAGAGGAATAGAATTCTAGTTAGGAGGAAAAGTGAGTGAAAAGGCATGGACAGATGCCACACAGTAAAGATGGGGTGAGAATTTAGAGAAGTCTGTGTGACTGGAACAAAGGATGCACAGATGTGATAGCAGATGAGTCTGGGAAAAGGGGACAGAGAAAGATCATGAAGGCCTTGTGTGCCAAATAAGTAGTGTGCATTTTTATCATGTAGGGGATCGGGAGACAGCCACAACTTTTAAGCAGGAAAGGGGTGGTTTCATGCTTACCTTTAAAAATATCACTAAGTGGGCCAGTCCCAGTGGCCTACTGGTTAAGTTCAGCATGCTCCACATTGGCAGCCCAGCTTGGGTTCCCAGGTGCGGACCTACACCACTCATCTGTCAGTAACAATGCTGTGGTGGAGGCTCACATCCAAAAAGAGGAAGATTGGCAACAGATCTTAGCTCAGGGCACATCTTCCTCAGCGAAAAAAAAAAAAAAAAAAAAAAAAATCAGTGGGAGAAGGGAGTCCTGGAGCTAATAGAGAATCCAGAGGGGACCAGTTCTGGGGGTAGGTTGGGGGTCATGGAGGCTTTTAAACAAGGAAATAGCAGCAGCTCATTGGATGCTCACAGCTGTGTGGTGTGCAAGCAAGATTAGAAGCAGAAGTACTATTTGGGTCTAGGGAGACCTTTAGGGGAAAATGCCTTGTGAAAGCTATTTATTTTAACAAATGTTAAATTAGTTTCTCATTGCTCCATTTCTTCCCCCAGGAGCACCTTTCATTTTGGGATTGTTAAAATAGCTGTCATTTCTGTAGCTTTCTGAAGTTTGGGTAATGATTTCCTTTTTCTCTCAGTTAAAATGGATTCTGCTTCGCAGGAATCGTCAGAGTTGACTTCAACTTTTTGTCTTCTGAGGGCTGCTTCAGAGTGTGGTGCCCCTGGTTTGTGGCCGAGGGAAGGTCTGTGACTGTCACAGTGCTGTGAATTTTCTAGAAATATGTACTGAGATCAGCTGGCACAATTGTGTTTGTTTAAAAAAAAACAAAACTTCCCAGGGACAGTCCCCAAATTCTGCACAAGGTGACCCTCGGCCCCACTGCATAAATGGTTAATCTTGAGTTACTCAGAACAGCCCACTAGATGGAGGTTTTATGAGGTAGCTCTGTCCTCACAGGAAAAGCTGGACTATAAGAAAAGGGCACTGAAGGAAGTGACTTTTGTTCTAATGCCAAATCCCTGGGAGACTGGTGTTTGGAATGTTTACATCCTCCTGACTTTTTACATGATTTCTCCAACTCTTACATTTCATACGCCAAGAGCAAAATAGAACTTGAGCCTGGTTTATTACACGGTGGGTCTGCCAGGCTGGCTGTGGACCCACGGCTTTGCCATGTGCATGGGCTGTTTTGTCAGAAGACTGGAGCAGAGGGCAAGTAAGGTCGAGGTCATGCTTGAAATTCTTATAGAGGCCAGTTGGCTGGGCACACCCTGCCCTCTGCTCTCTCTGGCCCGGGTCATAAGGGGGTAAGAGGGTAGGGATGACTCAACACAGCCCAGCCCCACTCTCTTAAATCTCATTGCATGTCTTGAATGGTCAGTAATATGAACTTCAGACATAATGAGACCTTGGTAAAGAAACCCTCCAGGAAGAAAACACCACTATATGTTTCAGCTGTGATTTTTTCCCAGCCTCATTAGTGATGTGGAGCAGCGTTGATTGTAGTAAATTTTCTACTAAACAGAAAACATTTTGTTTGCTGCTGCAGACAGAAATACCTGCCTTCCAGCTTCAGTTTGCCCCCAAACAGTTGTAGGTCCATAGGGTGAGGCTGTGTTTCTCTTCCCCACTTCCTCTTTCTCTGCCCTTTCCCCTCACCGATGGCCTCTTCTCCCCTAGCAGCCCCTGGAGAACTTTCTTCCCCTATCACGGCAGGAAAGGCTCTTATGTTTGTGTGTACTCACAGGTTGACAGATGGCCCTTCACAGCAATGATTTCTGTCACCATTACTTCAACCAGACATTGCATTTCAAGGTGTTTCCTGGGAGGCTGTAGGTAGAGGATTACGGTTCAGAGCGGGTAGTCTAGAACCAGATGGAAAACCAGGTTGGGATCTGGCCCTGATAGTTATGAGTTGTGTGATGTGGGATAAATACTTCACCCTGCCAAGCCTCAGTTCTCCCTCTCTGTAAAGGAAAGCCCGTAAGGCAGTGTTTCTGTGAGGACAGAAGGAGAAAACACGTGTTAACTCTCAAAATTTCCTGGCCCATGATACATGTTAGCTATGATTGCTTGTTGGCTAATTAACACACAAACGGCTTTATTCTACTAAAGTCACTAGTATAACAGCTAGCAAGCGGAGAGAATTTTTTCAATTTATTTTATTATGAAAAGTTTCAAATGTGTAGAAAAGGTGAAAGAATAGTACAATTGATACTTAAATCCCTCTCCTAGATTCTACAATTGTTTACATTTTGCTGTATATACTTTTTTTTCTGAACCATTTCAAAGTAAGATATAGACATGACCCCTAAATACTTTAACAGACATCTCTTGAAAAATAAGGACATTTTCCTACATATTCACAATCATCTTTATAATGCTGAAGAAAATTAATGATAATTACCTAAATTGCCTAATTCCAAATCCATATAAAATTTTCTAAAACGTTCCCCAATAAGTCTTCTAATAGATTTTTTTCAAACAAGATCCAATCAAAATTCTTACATTCAATTTAGTTGCCATGTCCCTTTGTTCTCTTTCTTTTTTTAATTGTCTTTTTTTTTTTTTTTTTTGGTGAGGAAAATCAGCCCTGAGCTAACATCTGATGCCAATCCTCCTCTTTTTGCTGAGGAAGATTAGCCCGGGGCTAACATCCGTGCCCATCCTCCTCTACTTTATACGGGACGCCGCCACAGCATGGCTTGAGAAGCGATGTGTTGGTGTGCGCCCAGGATCCGAACCTGCAAACCCCGGGCTGCTGCAGCGGAGCACGGGCTCTTAACCGTTATGCTACCGGGCCAGCCCCTCTTTCTTCTCTTTTAATCTAGAGCAGTAGGTGTGGAGAAATTTTGAGAACCACGTTGTTACTGAAATCAACTACATGATCTGTTGGCTGCCAGGTAGAAATGGCCACGGCTTCCGCTGAGGCCCACTGGGTCTGGCAGTTACTAACACAGGCCCTGTGATATGATTGCATTGTTGGTTTGTTGAACATGTTGGTTACTAGTTTTACTATTTAATAACTTGAAGTTAGGGATTCTTTATCTTCATCTTCCCACCACCTACACAGTACCTGACACACAGACGGTCAATAAAAGTGGATGGAAGGGAAGAAAGCGGGGAGGGAAGGAGGAGGAAAGAGGAAGAGAGTGGGAAGTAGGCAGGCCTGGGCAGGCACCTGCTTCCATGCCAGTAGGTGCCTGCCAGAGGACGTTCCACTCTCTTGGGAAGCACCCACCCTCCTTCGCTTTGGGGAGGACAATTCCCTGCTCTAACCTCTGCCTTCTTCCTTCTCCCACTCCTTTTGCTCATTTCCTGCCTTCCTTGCCTGAGCACTCAGACCCTCTGCTAACTTTAATTTAATCTCCTCCTTTCTTCCCAGAGACAAGATTAACATTTGACAGTATTAAAAAAGTAGTCTTTTGGGGCTGGCCTGGTGGCGTAGTGGTTAAGTTCGCGCGCCGTGCTTCAGCGGCCTGGGGTTCACAGGTTCGGATCCAGGCTGTGGACCTTCGCACTGCTTATCAAGCCATGCTATGGCAAGCGTACCCCATATAAAGTAGAGGAAGATGGGCACAGATGTTAGCCCACGGCCAATCTTCCTCAGCAAAAAGAGGAGGATTGGCAACAGATGTTAGCTCAGGGCTAATCTTCCTTGCACACACACACACACAAAAGTCTATGGTAGATTATCTTTTCCTATAACCACACTCATTTTTCCAACAACCTGGAAGGTAACTCCCACATGATTTCCACCTTTAGTAATGAAATTCCTAACACAAAGTGAATCATGGGGAATGTATGCGCTTTGTTAAGAGAGATGTCATGGTGTCTATAAGGTGGCATGCTCTGCTTAAGGGAGAGGACACATGTGGATTAGCTCCCAAAGCCAAGAGAAGATGTCTTCCAAACACAGCCAACGAAGTTTGGCTCAGGCTTCAGGATCAAACTATTACTTCTGTTCAGTGTAGAGAGAACAATGACTGAATTGGCTGGAGTAGACCCAAAGTTTGTAGAGTGGACTTTCTCCATACCTCATATCTAATCCATCTCTAAAATTTTGAGTTAAACGAAGGCAGAGAAGACACAGGGAATGAATGCAAGAAACTCTAGATTATCTGCATGGTGGACTGGCTAATTTTCATTCCAGGCTGACTTCGTTGGTATGCTTCTCTGTCACCTCTCCTTGCTGAGCAGTTGGCTTCTGTTCAAAGTACACAAGGCCATTTAATTATTAATCTGAGCAAAACACTATTAGGAAAGTTAAACTGTTGAGTGTGTGTGTATGTGTACACACGTGGATACTTTCTTGATTATCTAGCTGTTTTGTTTTGCTGGTTACCTTTCTTGGCTCCTGTTTCTTTCCATTTGTGGTGACACCTATAAGGTGATTATGACCAAAAGTGAATTCCTCGGAGCTTTTTGGTCCCTATCCCCTTCTCCTTGGATGTGTGTGGAAATGTTTGTCAGCTGTGGAGGGCTCACATACACAAGAAGTGACTGACCTTGACCTTTGAATAGTCTGTGGATCTGTGACCAGGAAAAAGTTCAGTGTTTGTGTTTGATGATGGTTTTATGCCCTGCTGTCAGTAGAGAATACTTTATAGGGCGTGCTGATGGCCCAGGGCTCCAGGAACCATCGTGATTATTTAGCCAACGATTTTAATGAGTCTATATAAACTCATTCTGTTTTTATATTAATAACAGAGAGGGAGAAGTTGGAAGATTAAATATAGAGGAGGATGGATTTTAGCTTCACTGCTCAGGGCCATTGGGAATTCTTCTACAGAATTAGATCCAGCCTATTCTCATTATTTCCTTCTTCCTGCGGCTGTCATTCTTTCTTATTCTTTCTTCCTTTCTTCTTCTTTTCTTCCTTCCTTCTTTATTTCTTTCTTCAACATTTATTGCATGCTTACTGTGTATTAGACACAGTGCTAAGTGCTGGGGATACAGAGATGAATAACACATAGCCCCAGCCCTCCCGGAACTTGTTTTAGTGGAGGAGGCAGACAGAGACACAGATCATTCCAATATAATGTAAGCTCAGTGGAGGGGCTCTTAACCCAGCTTGGCTAACGAGAGAAGGCAGGAAGCTTCCTGGAAGAGATAACTGGGTGAATGACTGAGATTGGGACTGGGGGAGGAGCAGGGCTCAAGGCCTTTAACCAGGCCATGCCATTCACTTGCTTTAAGAGCACTGGACACAGGAATTGGGATGAAGGACTTTGGGGATGTGAGTTTTCCATGGGTGGATGGCAACAGATTTTGATGTCACTGGGTATATTAGGACCACATGGGCAGAGTAGAAATGATGCCTCCTTCTACTCTGAGAATGTACAGGTGACCCATCCATGAAGTACTGAGTATGTTCCAAGGTGCCTGCTCAGTTGGCTGACTGCAGGGAATCCTGGCAGAAATGAAAGCTAAAATGAAGGAAAGATACCCTTGAAGGCCAGTGCATGATATGTGCTCAGGGGTGAAGAGTCATGTAAGGGGAAGCAGGCTGGGTAAAAAGGTAGGTGAAGATCAGTGCTCACCAGGGTGGGGCAATGAAGGTTGGAGAGGTGGAGGAGGACTCCTGGATCCTAACAAACAAGGCCTAACTTGTGCTGCAAGTTCTGCCAGGAGCTCAGGACTCAGGAGTTCTTCTGGCCAGTAGTCAGGCAAGTGACCACACATTGGCTGCTCCATGAGACACAGGAAGCAGGAGAACTTTTATAATCTCAGGAAGGTGAGAGAGAGTCCATTGAGGGAAACTTAATTCCTGCTTCTTGGAGGTCTCAGCCTAAGAGTAGAAAGAGCTCATATGAGCCAGAAAGACATAAGTATCATGTCCAATAATATCAACTGCAGCAATAGTAATAGCCACTGTGTATTCAGTATCTACTATGGCAGGGTGTTTCTAATCCTCATATGGCTATATGATGATGTATGATGATAAAAGGTATTATAATTCCCTCCATTTTACAGATGGGGAAATCAAAGTTTGGAGACGTCGTAGGTAGGAAACCATAGAATCACCTTTGAACCCAGATCATTCTAACTCTAGAGCCCCTGATCTCAACTGCTCTCCTTACTGTGAATAAATTTTCAGTACAGCTCATCTTTCACCTGACCACTGGATAACAGCCCATCAAAAATGGTGGGGTGGAGAGCCCCTAGAGACTGATGAACTGCATTTCTACAGCACTACCAGTTGTTATGAAGATGTGTAATTTAAAATTTTCTATTTCTCTAATTATTGTAGTCTTAGTGTACTTTAAAAATATTAGTATTAGCCAAGAACATATGATTTGAGGGAAAAAAATACAGACTAGAAAACAGGCTCTCTGAAGTCTTTTACCTTGGTATTGTTGTAGGTTGAATATCTGTGTCCCCTCAAAGTTCATATGTTGAAGTCTGAATCCCCAACATGATGGTATTTGGAGGTGGGGCCCTTGTGAGGTGATTAGGTTTAGATGAGGTCATGATGGTGGGGCCTCCCATGATGGGATGCCCTTATAAGAAGAGAAAAGAGATACCAGAGCTCGCTCTCTCTCCATGTGCACACCCTGAGGAAAGGCTATGTGAGGACACAGTGAGAAGGGGTTCTCTTTAAGCCAGCAAGAGAGACCTGACCAAGAACTGAATATACTAGCACCTTGGTCTTGGATTTCTCAGCCTCCAGAAGTGTGATAAAATAAATGTCTATTGTTTAAGCCACCCAGTCTATAGTATTTTGTTATAGCAGCCCAAATGGACCAAATCAGTAGTTGATATCAGCAGCTGGGTGGACATGCTCCCTGTGTGTGTGTCCATGATCTAGATCCTCTGAGTCAGAGGGTCATTGGCCATATTGTGAGACCCCTCACTCTCCATATGAGATTTGGGTGTTCTTTTTCTCACTGGTATTTATGAGTAATTTATGCAATAATGATTTTTACAAAATCTTCTAGGGAAATTTATGAATTGCCTTAAGATTCTTCAACAGATGAGATGTTGGGCTCTGCCTGCCATCTGTGGCCCCCAGATGAATAAACAGGGAGGTGTGTAGGTGGTTCTCACAACTGAGAGGAGAGCTGGGATCTGCACTAACTACTGGACTGCTGGCATTGCTCCTTGCTCTGGGCATCCTTGATGGGCCTAAGGGAGGCACACCTCAAGTGTATTGCAGCTGCAGTCATTCTGAACACATGCCAGACTCCCAAGCTGTGTGGTCTCCCAGGAATTTGCCTCAAGAAGTCTGGTGTGTGTTCAGAGGGACTGCAGCTCAGTACCCTTGAGGTTGTGGAGAAACGTGTCCTACAAAAACAGAAATCTGTGGAGAGCTGTGGTATGAGAGGGGAACACCAGCATGCCTCAGACTTCCTTAGCAACCAGGTCCCCCCTCTGCAGAGGGGCTGCACTGCTTCTCAACTAGGGGTGGCCCATCAAATTCTCAAGTAGGAGGAATTACAAAGGTCATTTAGTCCAGAGCTTCTCAGTCTGTTAGGTACAAGTGTTTCACCTGGGAATTTTGTTCAAGAGGAGATTCTTATTTAGTAGGTTGAGGGTGGGGCCTCAGAGTCTGCAGCTTTAACAAGCTCCCAGGTGAGGCTGATGCTGCTGGTCTGGGGACCACACTTTGAATAGCAAGGCTTTACTCTATCCCTCTGTGTCAAGGTAGGCTGAATTTCAGTGACCATCTCAGTCAAATAAGAATTCATTCTGCTGGGGCCTGCCCTGTGGCGCAAGCGGTTAAGCGTGCGCGCTCCACTGCGGCGGCCTGGGGTTTGCCGGTTTGGATCCTGGGCGCGCACCGATGCACCGCTTGTCAAGCCATGCTGTGGTGGCGTCCCATATAAAGTGGAGGAAGACGGGCACAGATGTTAGCCCAGGACCAGTCTTCCTCAGCAAAAAGAGGAGGATTGGCAGATATTAGCTCAGGGATGATCTTCCTCACAAAAAATAATAATAATAATTCATTCTGCTGCAGAGAATGAAATTCTCTTGTTTAGCATCTTTCTTACCTAGCAAGACCAAATCTCTTTAGTCACATCCATTGAGGCCATTTTGTCAAGTTCTGCTCTCAGTGGAGATGGAGATCCGAAGTAGCCCTCTCTCCTATCCTAATCCTTGGTTATTTAAAGACTACTAAGTCTGATCTACTTTTAGAAGCCCTGCTTCTCTCTCTCTCTTCTTACTCCTGCATTATCCAGTTTCGTCAAGAGGAATGAAACTATTGGGGCACTTTTGGCAGAAGAATTGGTGTTTGGAACATTCATGTGGCTGCTCATCCAACCGGAACATCCTCACACACCCCGATACTATCGACTCTCAGTTCTCTGTAATAAGGGGGATGGCAGAAGTTATGAAAGTCAAAATCTGAGGAGAGAATGAAAATCTCAATTCGACCTTTAGCATCAGCATTACATTTATCAGACCTTGACCACAGTGTTGTTCACAGGTAACAAGTGTTTGGGTTTTCTCTTTTCTCCCTGGCTGTGTATTTCTCTCAGTTGAGAGATTTGGAAGTAAGGATTCAGCCATCTACCACGGCCATGCAAAGGAGTCTGAATAACCCACAACGTGAAAGTGAGTCAGTAGGTTGTATTTTAAGTACCCAATAATCTACAATAGGTGCCAAGCCACTTCCACCTCTGTTTTAATCCCCTTGAACTCTGCTTTCTTTCTACTCCAGAAAGGTCTGCCGTCAGCTTTTTGCCCTTTGTGTGACTTTAAATCAGTATGTTTCCTCTCTCAGGGGTACTTTATTTTTACACCTTTTTCTCTGAGTAAGAAATGAGAAGATGTGTCCTTTCTTAAAGAGGTTGATGGTGTCCTGGTGACAGGTTATTTTAAAGATTTTTATTTATTTATTTTTCCCCCCAAAGCTCCAGTAGACAGCCGTATGCCATAGCTACACATCCTTCCAGTTGCTGTATGTGGGACGCGGCCTCAGCATGGCCGGAGAAGCGGTGCGTTGGTGCGCGCCCAGGATCCGAACCCGGGCTGGCAGCAGCAGAATGTGCGCACTTAACCGCCAAGCCATGGGGCCGGCCCATGACAGGTTATTTTATGTGCCTGCCTGGAATGGCATAGCAGGGCTGCTGCAGACTTTGCCTAAAATAAAGAAGCCGTGACCACTTACAGGTTCACACTGATATCCTAGGGGGAAGGATGGACTCTTCCCGTAAAAGTGAGGCTTCCAGGACAGCCTCTGCAATTTGCAGGTTTCCAGAGCATGAGAGTATCCAGAAGTCTACTGTTACCCTGACCCCACCCTCTGCAGGACATCCTTCATCATTTCAAGAAGGTAAAATGAGACGACCAGAGCAGGCAACAAGATTTCTCCTGGTTTATTCTGACAAGCCGGTGTGTAGGGTGCTCTGTATGGGGAATATGACTCACCAGCCTTGGTCATAACTCTGGGCCCAGGATTCACAAGTGTTCCAAAATTAACAACCAGTCTTGTACACCCACAGGGTAGTAAGACACTTCCCATTGAAAACAATCAATGCATAAATACATGGAGAAAAGGAAGGTTAAAAGAGCTGTAGATTATTATAGCTCTTTTAGTTAGCCTGAAAAATCTTTCTGGAGAATATAGTCATCTTTGCTTCACCATTTATTACCTTTTCATTCATCCATTCAAGAATTTTTTGTTGAACGTATTCCCTGTGCCTCGTGCTGTTCTAGGTCTGAGGGAGGCAGCAATAATCAGGCAGTCCTTCCTCTCATGGAATTCACAATTCAGTGGGGAAACCTTGGGCAAGTGATTTAATCTCTTATAGTTTCCTCATCCATAAAATGGGGTAATAATGTACCTGATTTATTGGATTCATTCAATAAGGTATATATAGCACTCATCAGAGTGCCTGACACTTAGCAGCCATTTGACTCAGGTTAGCTGTTAGCTTTTGTTAAGAACCAACTGGTGTGGGACTAAGATTATCGGTGTCCTGATATGCCCGTTGGTTCTATAGCCAATCTCCCCACTGGGAGCTTAGGGCCTCAGCAATGCCACAGCTGGGAACTTAGCCCCAGTGGGGATGGAACCAGAGATGCTGAGCTTAGCGTAAGCCTCCATCCGTTGGACAAACCTCATCCTCACTAACTTGATCTAAAAGGAGCTGGATAATCAATTAGTGCTTGATGACGAGAATGATGATGATGACGATAAAGAATCTGTGTAAAGTATAACTCAGTTTTATAGTCATTCATTTTATGAACTCAATTTTATAGTCATCATTTATTTCCTCTTCATTGTGGGGAACCACCCAATCAGATGGCTGCACAATGAAAATAAAGTCTGGGAATGTCAAGGTGTGTCACCCGTGGTAGTCCCATTGCAAGGAAAAGGAAAGTCAGATTGTAAAACCAGCATCGCCTGCCTTCACCTGGTAGACCCTGCTGCCTCCCAAGCCTGCAGTTTCTCTGGGCCTCAGTTCCTTCCCTGGGTCTTCTCCCTGGTGAGGTTTCCGGACACCAGCAGGCACTGATAGTTTCTGGTTTGAGTGCTCACATAAAACTCCTTACAGGTATCTGTTAACACAGATAGTATTATCATTATGTGTATGTGAGTTTCTTAATAGAGCTACTTATTTCAATATTCCTGGTGACACTTCCAAGAGCTCCTTCTGGTTTGGAAAAGGCGGGATAGACCCTCTGGCCTTACCTAGTGAGGACCTGGATTGCTGGTGGTGGTGGTAGGGGGTTGATAGGCAAAGCCATCTTTAAGGAGGCAGCTTCAGCATCAGCCTCCATTGTATGATTCCAGGCAAGTCCCTGAAACAGCTCAGTCCCATTAACAAGGGGCAAATCTTCTTCCTCAGTCAGGGAGAAAGGTTTAAACATACAATGAAAGATAACTGTTGCTTTAAGTAGCCTTGACAAGGGACATTAGATCATCTCTAAATTTCCTTCCAGTTCTATGATTCTGGAATCTTAACTATCTTGAGCTGAAGATAGTTGGAAGCTGGGCTGAGAACCTCAGCAGAGAGAGGAGAAAAGGGGGGAAAAATGAGATGGTTTAGAAAATCAGCAGAGAAGATGAGAAAAGTTTTGAGATTTTTTTTCATTTGGAGATTTGGCTGCATTTAGAGCCATTTTTTCAGCTCTGCTGGGTTCACCTTTCTGAAAGACATGCCACTATGAGATTTAAATCAGCTCACCAATCTGGCTAATTGGTGTGGTTTGAAATAGCAAAGGAGCAGGTAATCAGAGGTCTAGCTCCTTTGCTGTGCCTGATGCTACCTCCAGCTGACCCGATTTGCACATCCCCAATCTTTGTGGTCTTGCAGTGGCCTCCTTTCCAAGCCCACCAAGCATTCATCTGTCTTTTCACATGATCTTCTTTCTGTGTCAAGGTATCATAGAACCAGACAGGCCTGGCATGAAATCCATCACTTGTTAGTTACGTGACTGGAACATATTGAACCTCACCGAGCTTCAGTTTTCTTATCCATTAAATGGGACCATATTAACCTATAAGCTATTATAGATTTACTGTGAGAATTAAAAGTGCAGATGCATGGGCCGGCCCCGTGGCCTAGCAGTTAAGTGCGCACGCTCTGCTGCTGGTGGCCCGGCTTCGGATCCCGGGCGCGCACCAACGCACTGGCTGTCCGGCCGTGCTGAGGCCGCGTCCCACGTACAGCAACTAGAAGGATGTGCAGCTATGACATAGAACTATCTACTGGGGCTTTGGGGGAAAAAATTAATTCATTAATTAATTAATTTAAAAAAAGTGCACATGCATATATGATCATACTTAAACATTAGTTGAAAAGTAGGGGATTAGGTGTGTGTCCAGTGTGCCATTTAGTAGCTGTGGGACCTTAAGCAAGTTACTTAACTTCTCTGTGCCTCAGTTTCCTCATCTGTAAAATGGAAATAATATTACTTATGCCATTGATTTGGGGTAATGATTAAATGAGTTAATGTGCGTAAAATGCTTGGAATAGTAATTGGCAGGTGGTATATGCTAGGTATTAACTGTTAATATTATTGTTATTATTATTATGCAATACACCCAGCATAATGCCTGGCACAGAGTAATGCTAAAAAAATATTAAATCCCTGTCCCCTGACACCTTTAGTACTAAACTTGCTGCTGATCCTCTGGAACTCCTTCCTCTCTAGTTGTCCTGCTTAGCTGAGTATCTCTCCAGTTCATATGAAGCTGGGGCTTCAGGAGCTGCTCAGCAACCAGGCAGTCAAGGCCCATGTTTGGTGGCCCAGGTAGGTCAGTGGGTAGGTCCAGAGGAGAGCAAAAGGATGAGAAGGAACAACAACTTTCACTGCCTTTATTCCATTATTTGTCCAGGGCTCTAGCCTCAGGGACACCCCAGAGAGGGAAACCAGACTATGTGATTTGGGGGCCCTCTCAGGAAGGAGACAAGTGTTCTGGCTTCCTGGAGGGAGAGTCCCCCAAACAGATTGTGCCCCTACATTTTGTTAGCTCTGGCACATGTCAAAGGTGGCTCTGGGTTAGCTTCTGTTTTTCTGAGCCTGCAAACTAAAGAGGGATACAACAGCTTGCAGTCCCAAGAATTCGGGTCCGCACCCAGCGCTAGGCTTCTGCTTGTCGGGAAGGACTGCTAGGTACTGTGCCATCCATGGAGAACAGCTTCAGGAAGGCTCCACGAGGGAGGGAGCACTGGGCTGCTGGCCCTGCTGACTACTACGCTGGTCCAAACTGGCTGTGCTGGGGCTGCAGGGAAAATACGCTCTCACCTCAGCAGAACCAATCATGTATGGGGCACTCACCCTGCACAAGGCACTGTGGAGGGCACAGTGGAGCCTGAGGCACAGCCCGAGCCCTCAAGGAAGTCACAAATCTGGTGGAAGAAACAGAAGCACTTAAGGAGTAAACTAATAAGAGCAGGATATCTGAAGTCATCAGTTTGTCATTGCAGATATCAGTGACCTGTAAGACTCTTTAAATTCTTGAAGTTCTAGGAAGAGCAAACCCTATTAGCAGAGGCACAATAATAATATCTACTGTATACTAGGCACTCTTCTGAAGGCTTTTATATATATTATTTCATTTAGTTTTCACAGTAACCTATTGTAGTGGTCCTTACTTTCACATGGAGAAACTCAGGAACAGGGAGGCTAAGGGACCAGCCTAAGATCACACAGGTAAGAAGGTATGGAGCCAGGATCTGAACCCAGCCTCTCTGGCTCAAGAGACCACACCTTTACCCTCCTGGTTAAACTAGCTGCAGCCAGGGAGGGTGAACCCTGAGAATCACACAGGAAGGGATTCCTTCCTCTCTCAGGTTGTAGGAAACCCCCTGGTTACTTCAGTGCCTGGGGTTTAACCCATGAATCCATCACTGTGCCTGCCCCTCATATGGAGGCCACTCGTATGTCTTGCCTTCAGTACGCTGAGGGAGAATCTGCTCTGCTTGTTGAGTCACTAGCCGGGAAAGGAATCCCTGTCAGGGCAGAGGTCTCTGGCCAGGCCCCTCATAGGCTTTTGGCCAGCCTCCAGGTGGCTGCCTTTGGGGAAGAGAGGATGCCAATCCAATCAGTTGTGGCCAGGTTGGTGGGAGGTCATATAGAACAGAGGAATCAAATGGTTCCCTGCACCCTGAAAGAGCTTGACTAACACCTGAACTCACAAGGAAGGGATGTGGCTGCTCTGTATCCCTTATCATACTGAATTGCTACTGGCTGCTCACTTAGAAGTCTTAAAAAAAAAATATATATATATATATATAATATATATACATATATTATATGTATATGTATGTATGCACAAAATATATTTATAAGATTGTTTATACTACTGAAAAATACAACTATCCAGCTATCCAGACCTAGAGGATTGGTTAAATAAAGTACACTCAAGCAACAGATTACTATATAGCTATTAAAATCAATGCTATACAAGTATATTTATCAACATAGAAAGATGTTTTCATATGTTGCTAAATGTCAAGATCAACTTAAAAAACAAAATGGATATTCTGATCCTATTTTCATAAGAAAAAACATGTATATGTATGTATAGAAAAAGTTTCATTTATATACACAAAATATTAATAGAGGCTATCTTTGATAGGAAGGATTACAGATTTAAGTTCTTTCCTTTTTGCTTATTTGTATTTACATTTTCTATAGTAAATATGTATTTCTTATGTAATAAACTTGTTATTTTAAAAATCTAATGGTATGTTAGAAATTGCCCTAATTTTGTGAAAAGAATCATCTCAGTAGAAATACAAGAAAACAAAATGTCTGAATTTCTTGTTCTCGTTCCTCTTTGTCCCTCCTGCTTTTAGTGGAAAGCAAACAGTATTCGTTGTGAAGAATGATTGTAGGCCATAACTTACCTTTGAGTAATGGCATAGGAGAGCTGAAAGGGCTTTTAGGGATCATCTAGCCCAATTCCTTATTTAGCAGATGAGGAAACTGGACCCAGAGGCGTAATTAGTCTTCTAAGTGCTTGGTAGCAAAACCTCGGCTGGAATCCGGGTCCTTGGACTCCCAGTCCAGGGCATTTCTACATCATGGTGCCAGGCCGTTACATTTGCCCCATTGACACACAGAGGGGATTGGAATCATTTAGTGTGGAGACAACAACTCAGCATAGGAAAGGCTGTTGTGATGATGATGGTCAGTCACTATTCTTCAGCCCTACTGAGAGGCAAACATAGGAAGTTGGGTTTAACTTACCGTAGATCCAATAGTGAGGGTTAAGACATTGTGATGGGTGATGGGAAGATAATTCTTGCACTTTCTTCTGGAAATCTCCTATCTGGAAAGCTTATATGTGATTCCACATGAAGGCAGAGGCCAGGCTCCAAGTCTGTTCCCCAGATTCCTTCCTCTTCTTCAGTAGATGGGTCATAAATGCTGTTTGGGACATTTTCACTCTTCTTTCCAACACTTATCTTTCTGGAAAGTAGTATAGTGACAAAAATTCAAAGTCAGCATCCTATACATTGCTCTTAACCCTTTGTGAAACCAATTTTGAAAACCTGTACTAATAATATCACTTTGTCAACTTCCCTAGAGAATTCTTGGCACTAGCATTATCATATTAGTCAAGATTTTTGATTGCACGTATCAGAAACCCCACTTGAACTAGTTTAGGCAAAAGAATGACTGTATTAGCTCATGGAATCCAAGGAAAGGTTGAGTATCCAAACTAAGCAAAGGTCAGGGATGCATGGAGCTCGGCCTCAGGAACCATGAGAACCAAGGACTTCAGTGCCAGGCCTTCGTCTCTGCCTCTTGTCTCTATTTCTCACTCATGGTTGCTTCATTCTCTTTTACGGTGACAGGCTGACTCTACTTTCCATGACCATATTTCCATCTGACAGTCTCTTTCACCAGAGATGAACTTTCCTGGTGATCTCTCACTTGTCCCAAGTTAAGAAATCCCATGGGAGGGCCAGTGTGGGTAAGCTATGACCAGGGTGCTGGGTCATACAAGAACATGACCATTCCAAGACGAACACATTGTTTGTCTAGGAGAAAAAGCATTTCCCAGAAGATGAGAAGGTATTTGCTGAGACAAAGATATCCTCTACCCTCTCCTTAGAGATAATGAGTCTGAGGATAAGAGATTGAACAATTAGATGGTAAGTGAGAATCCTTAAGACGTCAAAATAAAAATCCTGAGAGTAGGATGTGCCAGGCCAGGGACATCCTTATTTACAGTGATTGACATCCAGTGAATAAAAGCCTGTAGCAAATCTGTCCTTGGCTGGGCCCCCAAGGACACACACCTGGGTATTTTAGGACCTGAGACAAATTTCAAGAATTGTGCTCCCTCTTTCCCAACACGCTCTTCAGAGATCTAAACCACGGGGGTAACAATCCTGTAATTTTAACTGTATTTATAAATCCCTAATCCTTTATGTAGTGCTTTCTTCTACTCTGTGCTTAGTCTGAGTGTTGCTATTTTCACAGAGGAAACCAGAGGAAAGAGGCTGTAATTATAGGTCAAACACCAGCTCCGGAAGCAGCAAAGGCAGCAGAGAGCTTATGGCTCCCTGCCCTCTTCCGGGTTGCACCCTGGACATCTCCCCCCTCTTTCCTCAGGCCTAGCTCAGCTCTTCATGTCTTTATCCTCATATCTTTTCTCCCTTTTGTTTGCCAGTCCAGCATATCAAGAGATAAAAAGGGAAAGTTAGAACTAAAAGCCAGTAAATTAAAACTGCATGATGCTTGAGCAGACCTGTCTCTTGGAGATAATTCAAATGGGAAAGAAAAGGAAAAAAAAAAACCATTTCAGGTCATTGGCTTTTTTAAACAGACCGCCGGCAATATTTACTACTCCTGAAATAGCACAGTCACATGAAATAAAACCGTGTTCAGTTAAAGCCTACAAAACAAAAGGACAATTTACAGGCTGGCACACTCACTGAGGTTCCTCTGTTTGCCGGCCGGATCAGGGCCTCTGCTTCCTGGTTCTCCTGGCCACCTTCTGCCCAAGGCCTGCAGATCTGTGGGGGTCAAGGTCAGACTGCCTTGGAGACCTTCCCAGACTTTTTTTCCTTCAAATAATTTGGAAAGGTAGCTAGAGGGTTGAGAGCTGGGCTGGAACAGGGACATGGTAAATGTGGCCTCCACCATAGAACTCGTGCCTGGGAAGCCCAGGTTGTGTACAACACAGGAGCAGCTGCTAATGGCGCCCATCGCCCTCCAGCAGGGTCATCTGTTCCTCTCTCCTTTACTCCTTACCTTTTTTTTTTTTTTTTCGTGAGGAAGATCAGCCCTGAGCTAATATCCATGCTAATCCTCCTCTTTTTGCTGAGGAAGACTGGCTCTGAGCTAACATCTGTTGCCAATCCTCTTCCTTTTTTTTTCCCCCAAAGCCCCAGTAGATAGTTGTATGTCATAGTTGCACATCCTTCTAGTTGCTGTATGTAGGATGCGGCCTCAGCATGGCCGGAGAAGCGGTGCGTCAGTGCGCGCCCGGGATCCAAACCCAGGCTGCCAGTAGCGGAGCGTGAGCACTTAACCGCCAAGCCACTGGGCCGGCCCCACTCCTTACTTCTTTATCTGTTATCTACCCACCCTCTCTCTCTCATCCACTTTCCTCCATTTTCCCCCTCATCTTTTCTTACATTCCCCTTTTGCCTTTTCTCCTTACATCTTAATTCTGCTGGGGCCCCTCATGGACCTTTATCGATTAGTCCTGCTGTAGCCTGGAAGGTCTGAAAGGCTTCTGGTGCAGGATTAATAAATGTGCAGTCACAGGAAAGGTCTGTAGTCGTGGTGAATTCCCACTGGGACTCAGGCCTCACTGAGGACTCAGGGGAACCTTCTCGGACTCACTCTTTGAAAGTTTTCTCCTCAGTTGCCAAAGATTTCTAAAAAAAAGGCAAAAGCTATTTAAAAGAATAATTCATTTTATTTGTGAGCATGTCATGTTTCTCAAAGCTCTTTCATATCCATTGATTTAATCTTCACATCAACTTTGGGATGTGGGCAAAGCAGTTGAGGAAATGGAAAAATAAAGAGGTTCAGTAACATGCCCAAGTCAGTCAGAGAACTCGATTCTCTGCTGCCTGGGCTTCTATGTGTGTGGCAAAGGAAGAAAGAGACGCCAGAGAGGGACTCTTCTAGCATCCAGGTGAGAAGTACATTAGCCTGAGTCCCTGGCTTATCAAATGTTGGATGCTTTGTTGACCATCGACTTTGTCACCTGGAACATCATGAAGTCCATTTCTCTCGGTGTCTGTTTCCTTCCTTTTTTTTTTTTTTTAGAGGAAGATTAGCCCTGAGCTAACATCTGTTGCCAATCTTTCTCCTTTTTTCCTTTTTTCTCCCCAAAGCCCCAGTAGACAGTTGTATGTCATAGTTGTACATCTTTCTAGTTGCTCTATGTGGGACACCACCTCAGCATGGCTTGATGAGTGGCATGTAGGTCTGCACCCAGGATCCAAACCAGCGAACCCCAGGCCGTCAAAGAGGAGCTCGCAAAGCCAACCGCTACGCCACGGGGCCAGACCCTAAGTTTCCTATTTTACATCAACAATCTAGCAGGTATTGCCTTCATTTTCTTTTGCATGTGCCAAAGTACGTACAGTAAGTGGGAAAGAGCCAGAGATGTGTATAACGTACTCCATTTTTTCAAGCATTTTATGGTTGTAAAGAAAATTACTTTTAAGTCTCCAATGAAGTCTGTCTCAATCGATCTATCAATCTATCTATCAACAAATACCTACCGAGTCTCAGCAGCGTGCTATGTGATAACATGTGCTAGGTTCCGATATGTTTGTGGGAAAAGGAAACCTCAAGAAAGAGCGTGTAGCAGAGCCTGTGTGCTTTCACTTCTAATAGCCAGCACCTGCGTCTCTATGTCAAAGGGCTGCTCTCAGCTTACCAGGACATCCTTTGCCTGGGGTTCCTGAGAGCTGAAGGGCCTGGACTGTACACACCCGGGGAGCAGCCCTCAACCAATGACTGACAGGTGTGGGGTACAAACACCCCACTCCGAGGTCTGGCATGCACTGCTGCTCCCCTGTGGGATTGAGCTCAAGTTACCCTCTGTGGGACTTCACTTGATAGCACTCCCTTCTTGGCTTCCACATATTCCCTATGCTACCTTCCCACACCCCTACTGTTTATTCCGGGATCACTTTCACACCAGTTCTTGTCTTAGGATGTGCTTGTTTCGTCTTGGGCTCCCTCCCACCCTGGTCTGTAAGACCAGCGTGAGTGAGAGAGATGGGGGAGTGGAAGACTAGGCCCGCCTTCAGGTACCAGAGAGGGACATAATTAACAGCTGAAAGTGGGGCCTTCCTAAAGGACCAGGGGACAGGGCAGCACTCAGGCAGCGAGGGAGATGATGTCCCTAAGTCTGCACAGGATACAGCTCAGTGCAGGGAGGGGAGGACTGATGGCAACTGAATGTCATTGGGAACCTTAGGGGTTTCCAGTTTGAATTAACAGAAGACAGAACCAAGGCAGGAGAACAACATCCTCAAGGCAGAGGTTGCAGCTGTGAGGCACTTCTGGGAAGCAGATGTCCAGGAGCAGACTTGTGCTTGAGCACATGGGAACCACCATCTGGGATGCCCAGAAAGAACTGAGAAAAGGAATAAAGTACTGATACACGCTACAACATAGATGAACCTTGAAAAGCTGCTAAGTAAAAGCAGCCAGACACAAAAGGCTACATGTTATATGATTCCATTTAGATGAAATTTCCAGAACAGGCAAATCCATAGAGACAGAAAGTAGATTAGTGGTTGACAGGGGCTGGGGGAGAGGGGAATTGAAGAGTGTCTACTTAATGGATATGAGGTTTCTTTCTCAGTGATGAAAATGTCCTAGAATTAGATAGTAGTGATGGTTGCAAAACCTTGTGAATATATTAAAAATCACTGAATTGCATGCTTTAAAATGGTAATTTTTGTGGTATGTAAGTGATATCTGAATTGAAAAAAAGGAAGAAAGAAAGAACTGGGAAACTTTGGGGTGGTTGAATGAGGGACTGAGGTCCTGACTTACCAGGGCTGCAAGTTAGTAAAATTTTCATTTGTGTCCTTTATTTGTTGCACTAGTTGTTCCTCATTTGATGATTGTGATCATTAGCGTCACATAACTGTTGAAGAAGGGTTGGTCACTTAGATTGCACGCGGTACAACCTCTGTGCTGTACGTGGTGGCCCTGGTCAGTTACGTATTTCTAGGAACTTCTTCAACACTTAAGATCTCTACTGCCCAAGATAGAAGTTTGGAGACTTTTTTCTAGTTGTTTCTTGAGTGCCCATCCCATTTCCCTAACTACAATGTAAACATTTTGAGGTTAGAGATCATGTTTTTTTAGGGAATTAGAGATTCCCTCTTCTTTTCCTTCCCTAAACTGGGCACCATGACCTTGTGACCTCCTCACGCTGACTCTAAAGTGAACATAGACCTGGGGTCTATGCACCCCAGGGCCTAGGCACCCGGGGCCTGGCACCAGGGTGCACCCTGTGTGAGTCTTCACCCCTGGACAGGGTTCTGTTCTATTTGCTGCTAATCTCCCTCAGATTCTTCTCCAAAGGTCAGGGATGGTTCATGGGTCCAGAGATTTTCCTCATTTCTATCCTGATACTTGCCATCATTGTTCCCTTCAACGGGAAAGGTTGATTTCTGGAGGTCATATGACATCTGCTTTTTCTGTGTCACAATACACTCCAACATGGAGCAGGCTGATTATGATAATATATTTGATATTAAACTCCAGCAAAATTGAGGCCTAAGCACCGAAGCCAGTTCAAAATGTACTACAAGTTTTCTATTTCAGTGGAAGAAAAAGAAATTTCCAATTAAAGTGTAGAATTTAGCTCCCTCCATTCAGTTCCTCCTGCATTTCCTAAACTTTCAGGAATGAAAATAAATCCTTTTCTGACAGCAGTTAGTTCCCTTCTACTCTGGAAACCCCGGTTAGGAAGGTAGTTACCTCTTAACAGCTCTTTGTGTGTTGTGCTGTGGATCGCAGCCCTCTACTCCTCACCTCCACTCCTCCATCCTGAGAAACAGACTAGTGCAGCCAGGCCTCTCCTCCCAGGGCCTGCGTTTCATAAGGGGGTCGTCTCCAGACACCCAGCATGGGTGTTTACTTGAAGGCCTGGGCGAATAGGAATGTCATTTTCTTGTTCCAGAGCTGGCAGAGTGCCTGCCCCTCCCTGCTGGCTGAGAGCCAGAGATGGCCTGAGGTGCACACGTTCTCTCTGCCGGCATGTTCTCAACGTCCCTGGGGCTGGGTCACATCTGGACTCAGAGTTTCTGCCTCCTGAGGGAGTATGTGTGTTTGCATGCTTCATGAGTGTTTGTGGGGTTTGTATAAGCATGTTATGGGTTGGAGTGTTTGTGTCTATGTATGGGTGTGTGTATTTTGGGAGTTGAAGTGGCTAAGTATATGGAAAAATCAATATTCATTGTAAAACAGTCTAACAATGAAGAAAAATATAAGCTAAAAAATCACTCAATATCACTTTAGTGAACATTCTGCCGTGTATCTCTATATATATACGCACGCACACACGCACACACACACATACACACATAGATGTAATTTTCCATAAGAAGTATCAGACAATGTACTGGAAGGCTGTTTTCTAAGCTAATAACAATAACAGACAGTTACTGAGCGCTTGCTATGTGCTAGGCACCATGCTGGTCCCTTGACATGGGCTAATCTCATTTAATCCTCATGGCCATTCTATGAGGTGTGGGTACTATTGATATTCCCATTTTACAGATGAGGAGACTAAACCGTAGAGAGGGTAGATAAGGTTAGCCTCCAATGAGTGGCCACACAGCTAGTAAGGGGGCAGAACCTGGATTTGGACTCATCTGATTCAGAGACTCTGCCCTTGACCACAGAGCTCAGCAACAGTAAGCAGCACAAGCTAGCAAGGGTCTTGGAGTTTGTTCATTCATTCAGCGTTTACTGAGTGCCTAACATGGGCTAGGTCATGGGAGTAAAAATAGGAACAAGACACAGATCTTCTTGAGGCTGTCTTTTGAAAGAGACAAATATGTAAATAAATCATTGCAACTCAGAGTAATGAGGCAAATTACTAAGGGAACAAAGGGGAAGCCATTAATACCATCTGGAGAAGTTTTAGAGGTAACATTTTAACTCTATCTCAAAAAAATAAAAAGAAAAACTATTTGCCAAGGAGTTAAATTTGGGGAGAGAGACGGGAAAGGCCACCTCAGGCTGAGCAACTAGTATGTGCAAAGGTACTGGAAGTCTCAAGAGTGTGGTGTGGCTGCAGGTGGAGAGGAAGGGAAAGGAGGCTCGCAGATAAGAATGCCAACCATAGAGGGTCTGGATGCTCCGCTGAGGAGTTTGGCCTTCATTGTATAGGTGCAAGGGAGCCAACTGGGGGTGTTTGATCATGGTGGTATTTTAAAAGGACTAGACAGCAGTCTGGAGGAAGGTTTGGAGTGGAGTAGGGCTGGGACCAGGAAAAGTAATTTTGTGTAGAGACAGTAAAGCAGTGGTTCTCAGCCCTGACTGCCCAGGAGCATCACCAGAGGAGGGGGTCCAGAGCTCAAGAGAGGTCTGGGCTGGAGATATTTTGAGGAGCCATGAACATATGGGTGGAAAGTTGAAGCTATAGAAGTAGATTATGTTTTGATTCAATTTGTCTGGGGTGGGGCTAGGATAATGGCAGGCTTTAAAAGTTCCCCAGGCGATTCTAATATGCCACCAAGGTTGGGACCATGTCAGTACAGGCTAGTGATTAAGAACACAGACTTTTGGCTCTACCACTTACCAGCAAGTAGGGGACCTTGGGCAAGTTACTTAATATCTTTAAGCCTTTGGTTTTCTCATCTGTAAAATGGAGATGGTAATAGCTACCTCACTGGCTTGTAATCAAATCAGATAAGTTATATAAGGGTTTGAGCGCTGTTCCTGGCACATGGTAAGCATTCAATACATAGTAGCTATTATTATATTGCAGTGATTCAAGAAAGAGAGATGAGGATTGGAACTAATTCAAAGGCAAGGGAGATTGCGAGAAGAATGTGAATTATAAAGACATTTCAGGGGTGAAATGGTGGGGCTTGATGAACAATTACATGGAGGGTGAGTGAGGAGAAGAGAAGAATTGAAGAGAACTCCCCGATTTCAATCTTGAACGACTCAAGAGATGATGATGCCATCACTGAGTTGGGGAGTGCAGGATGAACAAGGATATGGCCCAAGGCAAGGAGAAGGGATAAGAGAAGTGTTGGGATGGAGAAAATAAGTTGGATGAGACATATTGCGTAGGGTACCTGTGAGCCATCAGATGGAGACATCCAGCAGGAAGTTGGAGTTATGGTCTGGAGCTCAAAGGAGAGGTTTGGGGTGGAGATATTTTGGGGGAGCCATGAACATATGAGTGGAAAGTTGAAGCTATAGAGGTAGATAATGTTTCTCAGGGAAAGTATATATAGTGAGAAGAGATGAGGGCCAAGTCTAGAACATGGAGAATGCCCACATTTAAAGGGTGAGTGGTAAATGAGGGAGTCTGTCCCCCAAGAATGAGGTAGGGGATAGAAAAAATAAAGTAACAGGAATTATCATAAGGAAAGCACTAAGAAATAGCTGGCTGCTATCTGCAAGGAAAGAAATAAGTCTGGGATAGAAAAAAGTCTAGTTGAGAGTGTTGTGCAAAATAATGCGATTTTTTTAGTCACTTTGGTTCTAGGATGCTCTTAAAAGACTTTCAGGTTTTCTCATTTTGCCCACTCCTTCCAAATGGCTTCTTTTCCTTCCATATCTGGATGGCAGACGCTGGAGCAGGAACAGTGGCAAAAAGCCTCAGCCACATCCTGCCCTGTGGCAGTCCTGTGTGGGGCTGGGATGAATCACTATACAGGGCAGACCTGCAGGCATACTTTTTATACACGGAGACCCTTGCTTGAAGCTTTCAAGGATCTGACCTGGGGAAGGCCCCTGTTGCCCGTCACACCTCTCAAACTTTCTGTGGCTCACAGAACCTAGCTTACCCTGTCCTTTGTGTAAGGAAGCCACTCCTCTACCCTATAGTCAGGCCCCTCATCTCACCTCTCTTCACCAGGAAGACATGTCTTTCAAGTGGCTCCTCCCCACCAAAAGGTTTCGACGACCCAGGTCACTCGCTGAGCCCAGTGAGATGCCTCAGAAGTGGACAGCCTTGGGAATCAGGACTGCATAAATGGCCTGGGCACCAGGGACTATGGAAGGCTTTCTGAAGCTCATGTCTGATGGTGGTTCTCAAGGTTTGGTCCCTGGACAAGCAGCATCACGTGGGAGAAATGCAAATTCTCAAGGCCCAGCCCAGATCTACTGAATCAGAAACTCTGGGAGTAGAGCCCAGCAATCTGTTTTTAACAAGTCCTCCAGATGATTCTGATGCACGTTCAAGTTTGAGAACAACTGTCCCACGTAATTAACAGCACTGGAAACACCAAGGTTAGGAATCCGTCTCCTTCTTTCTGTATATCTCTCCCTAGTACACAATTCTGCAGACAATAGAGCTTAATAAATGCTATTCAATAAGTATTTATTGAGGATCTGGTATGAGAAAAACTCTTCATAACACTGAAGCCAAACACACACACTTTCTCTTTGGAAGCTTGTCTTTCACTGGGAAGTAGCAGTACACACATATGCAAAAGTTAGGTCAAAGACAGGGGTAAGGCAAGGTACAGGGTTGAAGTGAAAGGTCTATAAGTGATACCACAAGGAGCAATCAGCCAAATCCAGAATGTGGGGCATTCTACAGGACGGTGACCCTGGTTTGTTATTTAGTCAACGGCATGGTGGTGGTCGGGGGGAGGTGGAGGAGAGACTATCCCAGTTTAAAAGGAGTTAAGAGACCTCACAGACATAACCAAATATGATGAGTAAAGGTGACCTTGTTTGGATCCTGATTAAAACACACTCAACTCTCCAAATGACTTATTTTAGATAATTTTGGAAAATTGAATATAGACTGAGAAATAGATGATAAGACGGAATTATTATCGATTTTATTAGGTGTAATAATGGCATTATGAATATGTAAGACAATGGCCTTTTTTGAGATGCGTGCTGAAGTATCTGGGTATAAACTGACATAACGCCTAGAATTTGCTTTAAAATGGTCCATCCCCACCTCTAGTAAAAATGCCAAAAGGAGGATAGATGAAATAAATATGGCAAAACTTGATCGCTGTTAAAGCTGGCTGATGAGTTCATGAAGGTTTTTTATGTAAGTTTGGAAATTTTCATAAGACAAGTTTTTGGCTTTGCTTGTTTGTTTTTCAGTGAGTGATGTAGACATGGATGATGGAGCAGTTAGTGGTAAGGACTAGAATGATTTGTGGAGGGGATGGAGGTGAGCACTTCCTTCCTCTTCCCCCCGCCCCCTTCCTAGGAGTTAGCATCTCACACATACCAAGCAGAGTACAGTATTAAAAGCAGCCTGGCAGGAGCAGTGGGTGTTTTGGGGGGAGTGAGGAGATTGCCTGGGGAAGTCAGCGGCCAGACTACAGAGGAATGTGGGGAATGCCAGTCTGGATGCCTGGCTGAACTTTGTACTATAGACAATGATGAGGCTTCTGTGCAGAAAAGGGAGTGATGAAATCTGTGCTCTGGGTGGATTAATTTTGACATGCTGGGCAGGATGGAGTGAGTTGAGGAAGTCTGGGAGGGGGCTGTTACCGAGGTCCAGGCATGAGAAAGTGATAAGGGCTTGGACTGTACAGGAGTGACAGTGATGAGGGGCCAGTGGAGTGACATTTCAGATGAGTCAAGAAGTAGCCGAATCTACTGGTGACTATTTATGAAGCTAGCAGGTGTGAGTCAAAGATTAACTTGAATGACTGGGTAAAGGGTGGTACAGTTTAAGAGAAACGAGGAAACCGAGCTGATAGTGGAGATGAAGATGAAGGGTTGATTTCAAATGTGCAAAATCTGAGGTGAGGACAGAACAACGGAGCTGAGATATTTCAAACAATAAATTGTTCCAAGCAATTAGGCCATGGGGAGGTGAGGAGACTCAGAGTCACATAATTTGACTGGTTAAATAAATAAAGCCTGATGAAAGTTCAGAGACTAAAGTCCAAAAAGGAATATGAAAAAGTGAGTGGTTGAGCAGAGATAAGAGGTGAAACTACAGGGAGGGTGGGAAGGCAAGCGGGTGTTTCCAAGGCGCTGAAGAAACCTTGCTTTTGAAATCCTGCTTTCCTGTGACTTCTGCTTCCTGTTTGTGAACCTTCCCAGGGTTCCATGGCACGCAGCTCTGGTGGGTCACTCAGTCTGCACCCAGCTGCATCTCAGTTGGATAACTGACAGCTGAAGAAGGACACAGGGCACTAGACTAGGTGCTCCGTGAGAGTGGGGACCAGTTCTATTACTCCAGTCACAGGTAACCAGGACACAGCATGCTCTTTCTGGAAATGCTGTGGTAGCTGCTGATGACCTTCCAGGCCCATGCCCCACAGAACTGGGGGACTGTTTTGTCATGACTATTTAATTACTGAGCTAACAAACAAGGGAAAAAAAAAAGTCACACGGGGCAGGATTTCAAGAGCAGAATTACTTCAGCTGCCTGTGGAAATAACACCAGGTTGTGCAACAAGACTTTTGGGGTGAAAAAGGCACATTAGATCTTGGTCTGACAGTCTGGCCATTTGTAAAAACACAGCTCATTTTTCCTTTTTTTGGAGCTGCAGATAGGACAGTGGTGAGACCCCTCTTCCCCCAAAACCAGTCAAAGAGAGAAACACCTGATATTTTGTGATACAGAAGCCTTGTGTTGGTTTCGCTTTCTGGTTCTTCATTTCCAGAAAAATGACACCAAGAAGCCAATAAGATTCAAGGTGAATTTTTTTTCTCAACTGCCTTCCTTCCTGCTAAAAAACTCTCAAGCTCTGCCCATCCCCTCTTCCTTACCCCACCCTCACCCCACCACAAACCCACTTCCTTCTCAGGTCCTAGCCCGCACACTAACACCCCATTTCTGCTCTGCCCCTTTTGCTCCTCCTCCCACAGCTGCCAGCTCAGGGGTCATGCCCAGGCAGCTTGATCCTGGCCGAGATTCTTACCTCACTCAGCAGCCCTGCACAGAGCTGGCACCGCCAAGCTGGGTCACCTTGGGAGAAGGCAGGCAGGAGGGGCTGGGGTTGTGGCCTGAGAGCACAGCCGACCTGGGCCCTGTCTTACTGTAATCATTTTAAATATGACTTCCTATTATTCTTAATGTTATTAATATATGAATAAGAGCTACCATTGAGTGAGTAACTAACTACACCCCAAGCACAGTGCTAAGGGCCTTACATGCCGTTTCTCATTTAATCCCCTGGCAAACACATGAAGTAGCTGCTCTCACCATCCCCCTTTTTTTTTTTTTTTTTTTTAATTTTTTGTTTATTGCAGTAACATTGGTTTATAACATTGTAAAAATTTCAGGTGTACATCATTGTACTTCTATTTCTGCATAGATTACATCATGTTCACCACCCAAATACTAATTACAACCCATCACCACACACATGTACCAAATTATCCCTTTCACCCTCCTCCCTCCTCCCTTCCCCTCTGGTAACCACCAATCCAATCTCTGTCCCTATGTGTTTGTTTATTGTTGTTATTATCTACTACTTAATGAAGGAAATCATACGGTATTTGACCTTCTCCCTCTGACTTATTTCACTTTGCATTATACCCTCAATGTCCATCCACGATGTCACAAATGGCTGGATTTCATCATTTCTTATGGCTGAGTAGTATTCCATTGTGTACATATACCACAGCTTCTTTATCCATTCGTCCCTTGATGGGCACTTAGGGTGCTTCAAGTCTTGGCTATTGTGAATAATGCTGCAATGAACACAGGGGTGCATGTACCTTTACAAATTGGTGTTTTCAAGTTCTTTGGGTAAATACCCAGCAGTGGGATGGCTGGATCATATGGTAGTTCTATCCTTGATTTTTTGAGGAATCTCCATACTGTTTTCCATAGTGGCTGCACCAGTTTGCACTCCCACCAGCAGTGTATGAGAGTTCCCTTCTCTCCACATCCTCTCCAACACATGTTGTTTCCTGTCTTGTTAATTATAGCCATTCTGACGGGCGTCAGGTGATATCTCATTGTAGTTTTGATTTGCATTTCCCTGATAGTTAATGATTTTGAACATCTTTTCATGTGTCTGTTGGCCATCTGTATATCTTCTTTGGAGAAATGTCTGTTCAGGTCTTTTGCCCATTTTTTAATTGGGTTGGTAGTTTTTTTGTTGGTAAGATGCATGAGTTCTTTATATATTTTGGAGATTAAGCCCTTATCAGATGTATGGTTTGCAAATATCTTCTCCCAATTGTTAGGTTGTCTTTTCGTTTTGTTGATGGTTTCCTTTGCTGTGCAGAAGCTTTTTAGTTTGATGTAGTCCCATTTGTTTATTTTTTCTATTGTTTCTCTTGCCCGGTCAGGCGTGGTGTTTGAGAAGATGTTGCTAAGACTGATGTCGAAGAGCGTACTGCCTATGTTTTCTTCTAGAAGTTTCACAGTTTCAGGTCTTACATTCAAGTCTTTAATCCATTTGGAGTTAATTTTTGTATATGGTGTAAGGTAAGGGTCTACTTTCATTTTTTTGCATATGGCTATCCAGTTTTCCCAACACCATTTGTTGAAGAGACTTTCTTTTCCCCATTGTATGTGCTTGGCTCCTTTGTCAAAGATTAGCTGTCCATAGATGTGTTCACCATCCCCTTTTTAAACACGAAGAAATAAGGTTTAGAGAGGTTAAGCCAGCTGCCCAAGACCAGAGAGCAACCAAATGGCAGCACTGGGATGGAGTCTCAGATCTGCCTAATTCTCAATCCCCTGCTCTTAACCATCATGACAAGCTGCTTGAAAGGCATTTAGCTTGACTTATTCCTGCCTGCTGAAGTGGTAAAGACCATTTCGAACAGAAAGCTATTTTTGGGGGGAGGAAGGTGGTCACCAGGGATCTGGGGTCAGCCTGCCCCAGAAGCCACAGGGACCTGTATCTGGTCATCTGCAGGGTAGCCTGCTCTTTCTCAATTTTGCAGTCTCCAGGCTCCAGCTTTGCCAGGCCTCTGGCCCCATGTCCTACTTGGGTGAGTGTAATAGGGCCCAGGTCATAGATTGATTCCTTTGTGGACCAGTTCATTTCCATCCATCCTGTGGTCACTGACAGTACTCCTAACTTAGGCCAGCATTTCTCAAGTGCAGACCACTGGATGAGAACAAAGTGTTTTATTTGCTCTACAATCCTCTATTTTTAAAAAATAAATATGTAAACTATAAAAGAATATAACCTATAGATGGATGGTCAAGAGTTACAAATTTATATAGTTTTCTATTTGCAACAGAGACCTAGCATCTCAGTGAATCCCAATCCCTGAAAGGCTGAGCTCCAAAATTTACTCCTCTTCCAAAAGGTGTACTGGGAAATTGTAGAAGTATTCTAACACAGCTGAGATATCACATTTTGTTTAATTGTTCTGAGCTTATTGAGTCATGACACACCACCTCCTCATCAGACATCCCTGAGACAGAAGAGAAATCTTGTAGCGTTCAGTAACTCAGCACAGATCCAGTACAGGGCTCGGTATACAGTGGAAGTGAGTAGCTACAGGGAAAACTATACAAATTGGCCTCTCGAAGCTATAACTGCAGACTGTGAATTGTCTCGCAAAGGCTCTAGACCAGTGAAGGAGGCAACCTCCACTGTGTACACAGCACTACGGTGGGCTTGGTGGAGAGCCATGGCCATCTTCAGCACCTTGACCTGAGTGGAGGAGACAGGGAACACACCGATGCAGGCAAAAATAGACATTGAAACATGCACCCCAAAATATAGCACACATAATGATGAGGGGGGCAGAGACACAAGGGGAAAAAACCAAGTGGGTTTAAACATGGAACAGATTTCCAAAAGAAGGAGAGCATGGAGCTTGGAGTTGAAGAGTTCAAGTCTAGATGGAGAGAATAATGTGAGTCAGTGTGTGGACACAGGGCCCAGGTCAGAGAGGGCCTGTGGAGCTCAAGGCTTACACTGAGGAGAGAACTGGAGATAAAGCCAGCTGTATTCTATGGCACCATGCCAATGCCAGCTGGCTGGGATGTTTCTACCCCCAATATATACCTAATTAATTAGTTCAGCAACATTTATTGAGCTTCTATAAGTGACTGGCATTGTGCAAGGCACCAGAAATATAATTATGGTTAATACATATTCTTACCTTCAAAGAGCTTATGGTCCAGTCTAGTTAGGAAGATAATAAAGCAAAGAGGTAGTTACAGTCTCCTGTAATAAAGACCATGCTAGAGATCTGCTTGAGTGCTCAGAGAAAACAGAGGAAGGAGACCAAGCTCAGGGGGGTATCAGGGATTGTGGCACCTGAGTTAACTTAAAGAACAAATAGAAAATGGAAGGTGATGAAGGTGGGAAAGGGTATTCTGAGAGAGAGTTCAGCATGGGTAAAGATATTGAAAGGAAAAGCACATGGGACATTACAAGTATTTAGGTGTGGCAGGCGGTGTGGAGAAATGAATTTGAAGATATAGGCAGGACCAGATGTCAAACCAAGGATGCAATAGTAAGCATCCTTTGGATGAAAGATTTTAAGCAGGGAAATAATAGTGTTAGAATTTAATTCTTCAGTGGTTGGTAGTCATAGATCTAGAGTGAGAAGATAGAATAGCTTTATGGAGAATAACTACAACACCTCTCCTGAATGCCCACCATTTCTCCCAAAACCCTTACTTGCCCCGACATTTCTCTTTCTCCTTGTACTATTCAGTGCACACACTAAGAATGTTGGGAGGGCAGCCTGACGCTACTTGCACTAAGGAACACGAGCGCGCTTGGCGTAGAGCTTAAAGGCATCCACATGAGCTTCTAGGATTCATTCTAAGGTGTCCTCCAAAGGTACCCAGGAGACTGAGAAGAAATTTGCAGGGAAGATGCCTTCCAAAGTCTTACAGATGTCTCTTACCTGCCACTCCAAAATCCCAGGAAAAGGGCAGGGTCTAGGAGTCAGCATATTCATGATCTTTTTGATATTAGCCTAGAGCAATCTGAGAATAGGTAGGATAGACAGACAGACAGACAGAGAGAGACAGACAGATAGATAGATAGACAGACAGACACAGACAGATAGATAAATAGATTAGATAGGTAGGCCAGTACTAGTTTTGGTATCACAATCATATCCTACTACCAATGTTTATCTTTTCAACACCTACCCTCTTTGTTGTGAGAACTTTAACCAATTTACATTTGGTTATTTTTCCTCTAAATTGATTAAAATGCCCATTTGATTTCTAAGACACAGTGGGTATTGGGGGCCCAGACTAACTTTTTAAATGGTTTTGTCTCTTTCAAAACAGGAAGCAGCATTGACCAAGTTCATTAAAAATCAGCATCAGAGAACATTTACTGAGTGCTTAACTAGGTAATCAGATTTTGGCTTGAGGGCTGGGAATAAAGTTAGAAAGAAAGAGAAAGAGACTGGTTATACCTGGGTGGATGAAAAGGGAGCATGAGCAGGTGATCAAGACAGCTCAGTCCCTTTGCATGTATGCTGGCCTCTGTTAGTCCCATGTCCTTGAGCCTGGTGGCCAAGGTAACAGGACTTGAGATGTCCTACTTCCCCAAGTCCAGTGATTAGTGACACTTTTCCCTGGGGAGGGTCAATCCCCTTCCAGGTATGATTGCCATTGGTTGCATCATGCCTAATGACAACAGCCTAACTTTAGAATAATAGAATTTTGAGATGAGAAGCCACCTGTGTATTTTGCAAACCCAAATGAGTTGGTACCCAGCCCAAACTCACACTAAAGTTAAGGATAGGCCTAAATCATGCTTCTCCTGACTCCCACCATTCTGCCTCTTTTTCTCCTTGCTAATTTACCATCACCTTGGAACCACAAAAAAGGCAAAACAAACTTGAACCTTGTGCTGAGAGTTAAGCCCATGAGTCATAGTTGAACTACAGCTTCTTTCTCTCCACATTAGCTGTGTTTTTCCTCCACTGCGGCCCAAACAAGAATCAACCATGTGACTTTAGTTCATTCAATGGTTATGGAGTGCCTGTTATGGAGCAGGCACTGTGTTTGGATTCTGTGATGAGCCAGGTAGTAAGGTGTCTTTTCCTGTTAGAGTGCCCAGGGGGATTAGTGAGTGCAGAAGGCAGGAGAGGAGGCACCTGACCTCCTTCACTTTCAGGTGGTCAGCAAAGACTAATGCAGAGGGAAGGAATTCCAAACATCTTAAATACCTGGGTGTGGGGGAGGCTCCAGGGCAAGAGGAAGGAAGCTCTGGGAATAAGCTATCAGAGATTGCTAAAGATCTAAAGATGCTTTAGAAAGCAACTTGTGTTGCTTTCTAAAATTGGATGTGGCTAGAAATAGCTGTTGGAGGGACAACGGGAAAGAAGGAGCTTTGCCTCGAGTTCTAAGACTGTGCTGCAGGGTGGGTGTCCACTTTGCTCCCTGACCTCTGCTCTGTCCCTCACCTCTGCCCTTCTCACTTCCCACATCAGCTTTGTTCTGCCTTTTCACGCTTATCTCAAACTTTTGCTTAAAACTTCCTCCCTCCGGTGACGTTCTTTGGTTCTTTGTTCTTCGTAGAGGATACTTGGATCTCCCAGGTCAAAGCTCTTTTTTTCCCCTAAATTTTTCAAATGTCCCCACTGATTGACCAAATATTTCTTGAGCAATTAGCATGTGCTGTTGGGGAATGCACAAATTATAAAACATTCCCCTAACCACACCAAGGAGACATATACACGATTATTTTAAACAACAATACAAGGTAGTATATGATTAAATACCAAATATACACAGTGTATAGGAAATGTTTCAGGAATTTAGAGGAGAGAGTGATCACATGGGGCTGGAGTCCACGGTGAGGGCCTCATAGAAAAGTGGGCCTTCAGTCTAGAAGGTAAGAGAGTGGAACTAGGGAGTTTCCAAGTGTAAGGCAAGTTTAGGGAACAAATACTCAGAGGAGGAGTTTCATGGTGGAGAATAATAAAAATAATGTTTAACAACTAAAGAGCTCCTTGTGGTTTGCAACTTCTTTCGCACACACTATTGAATTTAAGAGTGGTGAGCTGAGCCAGATTACAGAGATTTCTGAATATCAGCTAAGATCAGGAAGATTCAACAAGCGTATGGTGGGCACCTACCTCTTGTCAAGCAATTTTGCATATCTTACCTCATTTAATTCAAGAAGCAACCTTGTGAGGTAGATGCTGTTATCACTACTTCACATATGAGTAAATTAATGGTTAAGGAACTTCTCAAGGTCATATAGTTAATAATAATAATGATAATAACAATAGCTATTACACATGGTAATTACTACGTGCCAGACTATTTAAGTATTCTTATAACAACTCTATGAAGTAAGAACTGTTGTTATCCCCGTTTTTAGATGGGAAAAACTGAAGCATGGAGATGTTAAACAACTTGCCGAAGGTACACAACTAAGTGTCAGAGACTGGACTTGAATTCAGGCTACCTGGTTTCAGAGCCCAGTGCCTGAAGCCTCTACTCTATAGCAGAGCTGGCAAGAGAAATACAGTGCACACCGCAATGTGAGCCACATGTGTAATTTTAAATGTTCTAAGAGCTACATTAAAAAGTAAAAAGAAACAGGTAAAATTGATTTTAATACATTTTATTTAACCAAATATCTCCAAAATATTATTTCAACATGTAATCAATATAAAATTTATTAATTATGTACTTTACATTTTTTATGTAAAATCTTCTAAATCCACTGTATATTTTTAAACTTAGAGCACATTTCAATTCAAATGCTAAATTTGCATCAGAAATAGTTGATCTGTATTTACATTTCATACAATTTATAGTTGAAAAAGAAGATTTGCATACCCAAGTTATTCCAAACATACTTAAAAGTTTTCCAATAACTAAGTTCCAAAAATCATTCTTTTAATATTTGAATCCATATTGTCAAACTTGGTTCCTTTATTTTAGAAGCAATGATCTGATTTTGAAGCAAAGCCTATCAGTTTCAAAATTATCTGTTTAAGCAACTTACTAATTCTTCTGTCAACTCAGTATTATTAACATTGAATTCAAAGAAGTATTACTTAAATTGAAAAGCAACTGTAAACTCATGATTATTAATAAAGTGTTCTTCATATTTTTTAGTTTTTGCAACTAATTTACATAATGTTCTTGATTACAATAAAAATCGGTACATTAATGCATGTTAGAAAAATTGTTAAATTGTTATTATGAAAAATTTCAATTTCAACATAAATTCTTACATCTTCTAGCTAGATCACAAATAAATTTTTCCTTCCCTTGGAACTTCATTTATTTAGCTCATTCATATGCAGTGTGATAACAGTGAGAAAACATAAATCACACTGCTGACTTTTTGTCTTTGATTATTGAATATTTGGCAAATATTTCTCTCATTTCAAGAAAATCTTAGCATTAACAGTGCAATAAGTCTTTGTAAAGGTCCTCCAGTACTCAACCAATAAGCATTGGAAAAGAACAAGATCATTTCATTCATTTTCTTCTTTTTCTTTCTACCGTTCTACAAGCTCGCATTTGCACATATTTAGAACAATTTTAACAACTATATCCATGACACCGTTCAGAAAACTGAACACAAATATCTTCAATATGTATCATATAAGCAGAAAAAATCAATAGAAGAAAGATCAGTTTCTTGCTTTAAATTTTTAATAAATCCAAACTTTTGACTTAACATAGAAAACCCTTCATTGTGATAGAAACTGTTTTTCATATCTAACTGACGTTTTCTTTGACAGATGTAAAAGACTCCTCAATATCTATACCAATGAGTTCAGTTTTTAGGCTGCAAAATAAGAATTTTGTTTGGTAAGTTTGAAAGTCTTTTGAGACAAAACACATTCAAAGTATTAATTGGGCAGTGTCTCATATCTCGTGACTCTTTAAAGCTGAACAAAGCTCTTGCAATTTTTCAAAATTTGAATCAGCTGAGCTTTGATATGGTTACAGTGTATTCAATGGGCAATTGTTTAGTGGCTTAACTGAATAACTTTCATTTTTTGTAAAATATCTTTTTTAGTTTTTTTATTATACTTTTCTAACAAAATTTTCATAATTGAAATAATTTATTTTATTATCTCTCTATATAAAAATGGTTTTCTTTTTTGTGTAAGATTCCAAGTCATCTTATGGCTGTCAAAGTTATGAGGTCAGATCCTGCTAAAAATTGTCTTAAAAATGTTTGTTGGACATTTAATTCTAATTTCAAGCAACTAATATTGACTCTTTTGACTGTTGAGAGGAAACTTTTTATCAGATTCACTATGTGTTTGCCGAAAATATCTCTAATATTGTCTGCTTTATCTTTAAAATTATTTTCTACAAAACAAACAGCTTTTTCATTTTGCTTTGCGGCAGCAAATTGCAATTGCCATTCATTTAGAAATATGTGACATGCCTTCTTCTCATCTCTTTTTTTTACTGTTTTAGTCAGAGTATTTAGAAGCTTCTGCATCTCTACTCCAGTCTGCATCAGTAGTATGCCATCATTTTAAACATTAAAAATTTTCCATACTGATTTTTAAACTAGAAAGATAATTTATCTCATAATTAAAATTAAAATATTTCAATTTCATTATCAATTATGATTTACATAGGTATCACTGTAACTTGCATTTTCTGCAATAAAATATTCAAATAAACATATGATGATGTTACATCGGTATGTAAAAAAATCATTCAAACCACTCTATCCATTGATACCAACTAGATCAGAGATATGTTTATGTGTAGAAACTATGCATGCACCTAACACATGCATTACAATATAACAATATTTTCCAAAATGTGTTTAATGGAAAAATGATTTACAGTGCTTCAGGTTTTAAATTTAAATTAAATTTAATTAAAATTAAATAAAATTTAAAATTCAGTTCCTCAGTCACACTAGCCACATTTTAAGTGCTCAATAGCCACATGTGGCTAGTGGCTACCATATTGGATAACACAGCTCTAGACTGTCTCTCAGTAGCAGAATCTGAGCTATGACTCAAACTCTGATTCTAAGTCCAGTATGCCTTCCTCAACCCCTCCTTGCCTCTCCAACAAGGAGCTCTGGTTGGAAGGAGACATCCTTGTGGCCTCCCAAGTTCAAGGTTTATAAACTGGGGTTAAGAAAGCCAATAAATTTTGAACAACCAGGACTCCAGGCATGTAAGAGGCTAAGAGGACAAGTGAGGGTCTACTTAGAAGCAAAAGGAGGCAAATTAACCATAAATCATTTCTAATAGTCATCGTCCAGAGACTTACAGAGACCTGGGCTCAATAAAAGCAAGATAAAGTAGGGAATAACATGAAGCCCTAGAGACAGGAAGCTTAAAAGAAGCTGAGGGCCAAACTTGTATCTGTCTAATTGTGAGGAGGCATGGTCCATTCATGTCAGTCTTACATAAAGGCTGCTAAGTTTACCAATTTCCCTAAAGATGTCTGGCAGTGGAATGATGTGATTCTTCAGGTTAAGGAAGGCCACTCCGGCAGCAGTGAACTGCAGGAGAGACTGGATAGGGAAAAGATTGGAGCTTCAAGTCTAGTTCTGAGATGACTATTGTCTAGGTATAGGGTCAAGGGGACCTAAAAAAAAAAAAAAAAAAAAGGAATAAAGCTGGAGATGCCACTCCACCCTCTTTTATTCTCATGAGTTTCTCTTCTGACTCTGCAATATGTCTGCACATTCCAATATTTGGTTTCTCCCACCTCTTGTCCTTTGTTTTCTTTCTGTGTTTGTGTCTCCTAGGCTGGTTTCTGCTCTCCCACATCACAAATGGTACAGTTGCCTCCAATTTTCCTCTCTTCCCTAGACTACCACCTTTAGGTACTGGTCTGTTCAGAAAATCACTCCGTTGTTGAAAAAATTCAGAATGATCTCAATTGATTTTTATCCTACTTGGGGTTTGTTGGATTTCTTGAGTTCATGGGTTTATAGTTTTCATCAAATTTGGAAAATGTTCTGCCGTTATTTCTTCAAATATTACTTCTACTCTCCCCACTCTCCTTTGGGATTTCAATTACACTATTTTAGACCATTTGATATTTTCTCATGGGTCACCAAGGGTGTATTAATTTTTCTTTTTTAGTTTTCTTCTTCTCCATAGTATGGATAATTTCTGTTGCTATATATTCAAGTTCACTCATCTTTTCTTCTGCATTGTTTAAGTTGCTGTTAAGCCCATTCAGTGAATTTTTCATTTCGCATATTGTACGCATATTTCAGCTCTAGAAGTTCCATTAGGTTCTTTTTTATAGTTTACATTTCATTCCTCATTATTTTCATGTTTTCCTTTAAATTCTTGAGCATATTTATAACAGTCCTTTTACAGTTCTTACTACCTAATTGCAAAATCTCTGTCATTTCTGAGTCTGTTTCTATTGATTGATTTTTTTTTCTTGTTTATGAACGACATTTTCCTGCTTATTTGCATGTCTAGTAATTTTTGATTGGATATCAGGCATCGTGTTGCTACCTGATTGGGTGTCTGGGCAATTAAGTTATTTGCAGATCAGTTTGATCTTTTTCAAGGCTTGTTTTTAAGCTTTGTTTGGGAAGGTCTAGAATAGCCTTTACTTCAGGGTTAGTTTAGCCCTACTACATAGGCATCATCCCTCTGGGGTCAATTCTGAATGCCACAAGGGTTCTACAAGGTCTCTCCATTCTACCTGGTTAGAACTTGAATGTCTCCCAGCCCAGCCCAGGAACTTGTATAACTTACAGCAACCTTGGAGTTCTCTTTGCTGAGTCTCATGGTGCTGCATCCTATTCAGCTTAGTATTCAGCCTAAGACTTAAGGGGACTCAAGATTTCTGGAGGTCTTTCTCTGCAAACCTCTCTCTTCCCTGGTATTCTGCCTCAAATATTCCAGCCACCTCAGCCTCCCCAAACTCTGATCTATTTGTCTTCATTTCAGCAAGACTGTCATGTCTACTTGAAGCCTCCTTCTTTGTGGTCTGGAAAGTGCCTGCAAGCAGAAAGCCAAGAGTATTGTACGGACCACTTCATTTGTTTCTCTTCTCCCAGGGATACAATCTTGCACTGTATGTTGTACAACGAAAACAACTGTTACATACATTTTGCCCAATTTTCTTGTTTGCCAGTGAGAAGGCAGGTCTAGTTTCAGTTAATTTTCATATCTGGAAGTGAAAGTTTCTTCATCACAATTGCTTTTTGCACTGCTAAAATTGTTCTTGCTAAAGTCAATAAAAATATTTTTCTGGACAAATCAGACTGTCTTCTTTTTCTAACTTCTTCCCTGCTGCCACTGATGGGCTATTACTTCCTTTCTCCTTAGGAATCTAAGGAATTGCATTTCCCATGTTTTTGTTTTAGCAACCCATCTGCTCCTCTAGCATTTTCTCTGCTGGTGTTACTTCACTGTCACTTCTGCTGTGGGTGGGCACCTTCGAGGGTGATGCTTGAGACTCTTTCTCTTCCGTTGTCCAGCTCCTTTCGGGGGATTTCTACTCTGGCGCATGAGGGTTGGCAGTCTGTCTGCTGGCTGGATCAAATGCAAGTTGCAAAGGATTCTCTCCTTAGCTGGGTTTCCCTTTTTGTAAGTGCTCAAATATCAGCTCAATCTCACCATTTCTGAAACACAGAGACCCTACTTTCTTCACTCCAAAATTAAAAAATGCATAGGTATATAAATATATTATTTCCTACATACAAACTGTGTAGAGAATAATATAATAAACACTCACCAATCCAACATCTAGCTGAAATTAGATACAGTTAAAGACCTCAGTGTATCCCTCTCAATTGTATTTCACTTCCTACTCTCCTTCTAGGAAGTAACAAGACTTCTGAATTTGGTGTTTTTAATTCCCATGAAATATATATTTAACGCTATTTATTGTTTAGGAATACGTATATATAAAGTTTTGTGTGCATGTGTGTATATGTATATATAACTACGTATATACTATCTACATATCCCTAAGCAATAAATAGCATTTCACGTGTTTTTAACCTCCATTCATTCATTCATTCATTCATTCATAGTTATAGCTTTTCTGAGCCACTGTGTCTGGCCACAGCAGATAAAACAAAGGGACACTCAACAGAACTCTATTTACCAGAGGCTAAGAGGTCTTCTAGTAGAGTGGTTATCTTAAGGGACAAAGGAGCCAGTACAACTGCTTGACCCAATATACAGCCTTGGTCATCTTGGGGGAGGAACAATCCTGGCTGAAGCAAGGGTTTGCCATTTGGTTTTATTACCTGAACTCATGGCAGAATTCTGGGGAGAAAAAAGGATTACAAGGAAGAACTAATTATGTAACTACTACTGATGCTACCACCGCCACAATTACCATCACCAGATCTGTCCCACACGACCATTATGAGTCAGGCACTGTGATAAATGTTTTTCAAAGCATTTTCTCTAATTCCCAAAACAATCCTCAAAGTAAGCATACTTGTCTCTGTTTTATAGATGAAGAAACTAATGCTACCAAGACCTTAACCATACTTTTGTCCTGAACACAGACCCTCATTCCAAGTGTTAATGAGCATCTTCATATGGAGAGTCCACAGACATGTTAAACCCAAACATGTCTATAATTTCTCTCTGCCTGTAGCCTCTCCCCACTTCATTTCTTTGAGTTAACAGTTGGGGGGTTAAACATCTTACATCCAGTCTGCCCTGCTCTGAAGTCTTCAATAGCATCTCCCTGCCTAAAGAATTAAGCACAAACTCCTCACGCTGGCATTCAAAGTCTCTATTTTAGGCCCCCAACCTGCGTTCCAGCTTCCTACTCTCCTATACCCCAGCCAAACTAAACTATTTTCTATTCTCCAAACATGCCATACATTTTCCTATCTCAGCAACCTTTCTCATGCTGTCCCACTACCAGAATGTTCTTCCCCTTTCCTCTATATATCTACCCATTGAAATTCTATGCATTCTTCAAGGTCAGTTTTATTTTTTATTTATTTATTTATTTTTTTGTGAGGAAGATCAGCCCTGAGCTAACATCCGTGCTAATCCTCCTCTTTTTTTTTTGCTGAGGAAGACCGGCTCTGAGCTAAGATCTATTGCTAATCCTCCTCCTTTTTGTCCCCCAAAGTCCCAGTAGATAGTTGTATGTCGTAGTTGCACATCCTGCTAGTTGTTGTACGTGGGACGTGGCCTCAGCATGGCCGGAGAAGTGGTGAGTCGGTGTGTGCCCGGGATCCGAACCCGGGCCGCCAGTAGCGGAGCGTGCGCACTTAACTGCTAAGCCACGGGGCTGGCCCTCAAGGTCAGTTTTAAATGTCCAGCTTCTCCCTGTCACCTGTTCTCCATTAGCCCATCAGAATATTATTTTTCCTCCTTTAATTATAATTGCATTTTGTTTGTACATCTCTTATCTTGACTTTTACTGTGAGTCTCTGTGTGCTTGACTTTTCTTCCTCGTGAAACTGCAAACTCCAAGAGAGCAAAGGCTGTGTCCTCCTTGCCTTTGTTTCCCTAGCACCTCCTAGCATATAGAAGGAAACAATGCTGTAAATCATTGAATTGATGTAGTACTTTCTCTCTTACGAAGACTAATACTCAAATAATTCATGTCAAAATATGGAGTCCGACATGTGCAAAGGGAGGGATTGCACCTTACACAAGGTTATGGTCATTCTTCAGTTCTAACCTGTATCCTTGACCCTAAGTAAGCTGAGACATACAGTCCCTATAATTCAGTGTGCGGGAACGGGACTTAGCTACTGAGGGCAAGAAAAGGCCTTAGCCAATCAAGAAGCTGGGATAGTTGGGAACTTTACATAGGCCTTGCCTGAAACTGGGAGGAGACCCTCAATTGATTGATAGATTTTTGCTTCCTCTATGACAGCATCACAAAGAGATTTTGTCACAGTTTTGTGTGCAAGATGGTTAGGATTAAGGACACAGGTGAGTGTGTGCATGTGTGTGTGTGTGTGTGTGTTCACGAGCACACTCGTGCATATGGTGTGTCCAGAGGGATCATGAGCCCTATTTGTGAATAGCAAGGGCTGCTTTGTTCCTGATCCTTGGTCTATACAAGGGGCTGCCCCGGGCCCTGGTTATCTCCTGTGCAGTTCTACTCACCGTTTGGTGCTGGAGCCTAGTGAGGCATGTGACAGGCTACACATCTTTTGCCCATTTGTTTCTGTCATAAATTTTTTTCCTTAAAGAGGAAAAAGAGGCTTGCATTGTTTGTATAATTTCCTTCTTTGCTCTGGCCTACTCCAGGCTGTCAGCCCAGTCTAGTCTTCATCTTTCCCCAAATTAATATACAACATGTCATCACCTCTTTTTAAAAATAAAGATCCAGCTCTCCAGCCTCAATGACCTTAAGAAACTCTATTTTTTTTTTTTTTTTTGTGAGGAAGATCAGCCCTGAGCTAACATCCGTGCTAATCCTCCTCTTTTTGCTGAGGAAGACCGGCCCTGAGCTAACATCTATTGCCAATCCTCCTCCTTTTTTCCCCCAAAGCCCCAGTAGATAGTTGTATGTCGTAGTTGCACATCCTTCTAGTTGCTCTATATGGGACGCAGCCTCAGCATGGCCTGAGAAGCGGTGTGTCGGTGCGCGCCTGGGATCCGAACCAGGGCCACCAGCAGCGGAGCGCGTGCACTTAACCGCTAAGCCATGGCGCCGGCCCAAGAAACTCTATTAACTCAACACGTCTAACCTCAGATTCATCTTTGCTTCCCCCTTCCTTCCTTCCTCTGACACCCCTTTCTTCCCCTTCCCACAAAGAAAACTGGCTCAGCTTTTGGACTTTTTGTTAAAGGTCCCCAGTTCATTTGGTCACCCAATTCAAAACCTTGCCATCATTTGTAATTGTTCTCTTTGATTTGCCACCTCCCTTTAATCAAATCTCTCTAGTGTTTCTTTTGTAATGTCTCACATCTATTCCCAAGGCCATTTTTAGTTTAAGCCAGTGATCATCAAGGAATGGGGGATAGGATGGGAGTGGGGATGGGTGGGTGTGTTGGATTGTCACTTGGGAATTTTTTCAAAATTTACTATAGCTTGAGAAAACTGCACAGGTGATGCTGACACACTGTTTAGCACCACTCAGTCAGGTCCTTATCACCTGGACACCTGGCTTGCCTCCAACCAATCTCTTTGGCTTCCACTTCCCCCACCCAGTGTTCTTAAAACACTACTTTCAACATGACATTTTCCCTTCAAACATTCTTCATTCTCTCCATTGACCTCAGGATAAAGTCCAAAGTTGTTGACATGCCATAATCTGATACCATCTTCTTTCTCTGCAGCTTTCCCAAATATGGGTATCCTAGGGGTTTTTCTCACTCTCTTTCCTTCTCACTCTACACACTCCACCCAGGAAAACAAGGGTATTCTTAGAACTCCATCTACTATTCGTATATCCATGACTCTCAGATCTCTATCTTCAGCCCAGATCTCTTTCCTTCCAGACTGCACTATCCAACTACTTACTGCATATCTCTCAAACTCATTGTCCAACTTATTATGTCCATTATATTCCTCCCCTCTCTGTCTTACTAAAAGGCATTGCCGTCCACCAGTTACTCAATCCAGATACCTGAAAGTCATCCTTTCTTCCTCTCTATCCCTTACCTCCCCCCCCAACTCCCCAATAAATCACCATGTCCTTTTCTTTGTTTACAATATCTCCTGAGGTTGATCTCTCCATCCACCTCAGATGCCTTCTTCAGGCTCTCATTATTCCTCTTCTGGCCCACTGGTCTCCCTATCTCTGGCCTTGCCCTCTGTATATAATCAGTTCATCCTCCACATTGCCAACAATGTAATTTTTCTAGAATGCAAATTTGATCATGCCACTCTCCTGTTTAAAACCCTTCAGTGTCTCATTACCAACCTGAGAATAAAATCCAATAACTGCACACAAAGCCCTTCATGACCCTCATCTTCTGCCCACAGCAGGGGGGTCATACCCAATTCCCTTCAGCTTCCTGATATACCCCCTTCTCTCAGGGCTCTGCGCCTTACACATTCAATTCCCACTTCTTGTAATGAGTTCCCCTTTCTTTCTGTTTTCAACTAACTCCTTATAGTTCTTCACTTCTCAAATCTAAAGCCTCTTCCTCTAGAAAGCCTTTCTTGCTCCCTACCCCATAGATTCTGCACTCCTCTTCTGTGCTTACCTCTGTCACAGTATTTATTATATTATCTATGGAGGTTTATGCCTTTTTGGTTTTTTGTTTTGCTTCCCTTTCCAGACTCTCTGAGGGAAAAACCTGTGTTTTTTTCCTTTCTATCCCTAGAACCTAGACCGGAAAATAGCCAACAACAAGCACTGAACGTTTGTGGAGTGAGTGAATGAACGTAGGTTTTCCAGCTTTCTCTGCCATCACTCCTCCAGTCAACATATCTTCTAACCTCCCCTCTACAAGCCTGAACTTCCCCTTCTTCACACCTTCACACCATTCCTCCCTTCACTGACTGGTAGATAGTGATATCAGGTAGTGAGAAAGGGAGGGGAAGAGGAGGTAGACATAAGAAGTTGGACACTTTGAATTTGAGAGACACGCAGTAAGCAGTTGGATAGTGCTCTCCCTTATCTCTTCTCTTTTTCTTTACTTATATAATTATGCCCCATCCTCCAGGTCCAGCTTAAATCCCATCTCCTCCACTTCAACACAAACACCACCTGTGAGCTCCTTGGAATTTATTGTCTTGGTTCTCATCAAATATTGTCCTGAATGAGAAGTGATCTTTTCCTGGACTCATGCCTCATCTCTTCCCCTAGAGCTCATGCTCCCTTAGGGTTGAGACCACAACATTTAGCCATGGGCCTTGCTCATAACAGGCTTAATAAATAGACGTTGATTGTTTGGTTCATAGGGTGACCAACTGTCCTGGTTTGCTCAGGACTGAGGGGCTTCTGGGACACAGAATTTTTAGTACCAGAACCGGGAAAGTCCCTAGCAAACCAAGATGAGTTGGTTACGTTATTGGTTCACCTAAGCAGCTGTGGACATCTGTATGTGCAACTACATGGTGTTTCCTCTGGTGCATATTCCTTGCTTTGTTTCCATAGTTGAACTTTAGTTGATGTGAGCCTTCCCCACTGAAGGTGAGCTCCATGCAGGCAGACTGTCTCATTCACTACTATATTCCAAGCACTTATGATTATAGGAGGTTAATGAATATATTTTTTTGAATGAATAGGAAACATTGAGCACCATTATGTCTCTTGATAATCTCATATTTCTTCTAGGTAACAGGACTACATGGTTTCCACATATGTAAAAATTTTTAAATGCTAGACAAGAACAATGATCTTATGGTAGTGAAAGTCCAATACATTCAATTTAATTTTTTGTGCATATTTTTGTGCTGTGAATAAATAAAGCTTGAATTTCTACTGATTTTTACAGGAGAATAGAGGACCCCAGAGATGCTAGAATACAAAATATTGCTCCTGAACACGACAGGAGTCACCGGGACCAAACTCCTAGAAGGACAGAGAGGAGTGTCACACAGATGAGAGAGACTTTAAGAGAGGATCTCATTTGATCTCTTTCTGCCAGATTCTTTATAAAAATGGCACCTAGCACATAGTAGGTGTTAAATTATGGTCGTGATTATATTTATACACACCCACAGACACACATATTTTTCAGAAAGCTGTATCCTGTGGTATAGAAGTCAAAGCTTAGGATCTGAAAACACTGAAGAACTTCCAGTTCAATAATTCGTGAAAATCCCACAGTATTGCTTGTACTCCTTCTTCAAATCACAGATACCACCTGACGTTGAAGATATAAGGTCAATTTATCAGATTTTCAAATTGATTATTATCTGTAAGTTTGAGCCAAAATAACAAGCCACTAAGAGGGAATACACTGTTGGCAGGTAGCAGCTAGGTATTTTAAGACAGGGACTGCCTCAAAACCTATTAGATGCTTCCTCCAGGTGTACAAAAGAGGAATACCTCTTACAGATTTATATAAAATCCGCATGTGAGTAGAACATTAAGGAACCATATAGTATTTTTGTAATCACTGCTCCTCATAATATTACATAGAGGGCAGTCGTGTTGAATTTAATCTCTGTTTTTTCTTTGCTAATCTACCTCCAGGCCAAATTCTGACACAAGGTGTGGCATCATATACTCTTCTGTTGTAATGGAATTTTTTTTTTTGGTAGCATATTGTGTGAAATAAGTAAACTCATTGACTGAGATGTGGAAATCTTTTTAGTGATAAAGCAATGTGGGTAAGCTAATTTCTTGAATGGCAAGTATTCCTTTTTTTTTTTTTTTTTTTTGGCCTTATCTGTATGAAAACTTTGTTGTGTTTCAAGACTCACTTCAAATATTACTTTTTTTGTTAAATTTTCTCTGACTCTCTCTTCCCAAACCAAATTTGATCTTTCCACTGCACACAACACCATAAGGAACACTTAGGATATAGTCTTTGATCATTTGTTTATGTTGTCCCTCCTCACTAAATTGAAAGGTCCATGCTTTATTTACCTTTTCATTCCTAGTGTCTGGCATATTGCCTGGCACAGAGAAGGCACGTGAAAAACGCTGGCAGGGTTGAATTAAAGAGTGGAGAGTTTGCCAACATCAGGCTTTTAGTTCCACTCTGCAAGGACAAGAGCATATGGCATGAGTAGAGCGCTTTCAAACTCTATCTTGGTTCCTCATCAATACAGGTAAAAGAGTCTGTATGCCAGGCGTTATCGGACATTTATGATTATAGCCCACTTAGATAGGGCAAAAGACCTCACAGCTATGGAAAAGTGAATCAGTGATAATCATAAAGTTTAAGTAAACCAGCATGTTTGGGAGGGATTAATACTCCCTCTGCTGTACCAACAGCCCACATTGAATTCTTTTGAAGTCCTATGTCCTCTTACTCTAAAATAAATCTCCAATCTAACCATCTCTACTGCCACTGACCTAGTCTAAGCTACTGGTTGACCAACCCAATAGCCTGTACAATAGCCCACAACAAACTGATTTAATAATGATAAGCTTAACTAAAAGCAATTTATAATTAAAAAGCAAAAATGGCTGCAGTTGAAAACCATGACTACTGATCTTGCCCCGCTAACAAAAGCCCCTTCCTAAAAATTGCAGGAGTTCCAATCATGTCAGTGTGCACTTGTGCTTGCACAGTGGCCAGAAACACAACATAGAATTAGAATACTTGAAAAAAGTCTAGAAAAGTGCTGAGTTTAGTTTATGAAAACCAAATTTCAATAAGCTTTGACAACTTGCATAGTTAAGTAATTAGTCAGAAGATCTTATTGTACATAGAAACAAAAGTAAAATATGAAAAAAAACGACTTTCCAATTTGGATCGGTTTGAGGCCCATCAGTAGGACCTTCTTGGTGTACCTGGGGTTAGGTACCAACTTGACCAAACCTGTAGTAGTCAGCCTTTAAGGTTCCTTCAACTTTCACATTCTGTTGATGCACAGCATGCATATATAAATATGTGTTACATGAGTGAATTAATGAACAAAACAATGAATGAATGAATGAATATGAATAAACCTGTAAGAACTCTGGAAGGTTCACTGAAGTCTAGAACAGTGGTTTTCAAACTTCTTCAGGTAGTGAAATACCTATAAATCATGTAGCTTCTGGTGGAGCTTCTTAAAATGTGAATTTATTAAATCTCAAGAGAGTAAACAGGGGCCGGCCCCATGGCGTAGAGGTTAAGTGCATGCGCTCCGCTGCTGGCGGCCCGAGTTTGGATCCCGGGCATGCACCGATGCACCGCTTGTCATGCCATGCTGTGGCAGCATCCCATATAAAGTGGAGGAAGATGGGCACAGATGTTAGCCCAGGGCCAGTCTTCCTCAGCAAAAAAAAAAAAAAAAAAAGAGGAGGATTGGCATGGATGTTAGCTCAGGGCTGATCTTCCTCACAAACAAAGAAAAAGAGAGAGAGTAAACATATTATATCTCTAGAAGCACATATAAAAATCTGATAGCACTGGTTGCCTCTGAAGAAGGGAACTGGATGTTGGGAGACAGGGGTAGGAGTGAGACTTTTCCTCTTACCCTTTTACTCCTTTTGAATTTTAAATAATTTCAATGCATTTAAATAAAAAGAAGTGAGGTATTAAAAGTTTTTTGATAAATCAGATACTATCTTGATTTAGATTCCAGTATAGTAAAGTGGTAGTAAGAATCGAACTTTTAAGAAAGACATAAGGAAGAAATTTTATGTTATTTTTATAAATTTGGAAAATACCACTACTATTTGATTCTGCAGATAAAGCAAGCTTGTCTCGTGTTCTATTGGAGCACAGTTTGGGAATCATGGCTCTTAATGAAAGAGAACATTGAGAGCCATAACTGTGCTTGGATATACTTTAGAGAATTTCACAGTGATATGAAAAGAACGCTCTCTCTAATGCACTCTTTAAACTCGTTAAAGGACCATGATTTTGCTATTGTGGATATTGTTGTTTTGCGAATCACTTATTTTCCCCAGCAAGCTAGATATTATGAATAAAAGAATGAGATCAGTAAGCATACCTGTGTTTATGGACGAAGGAAATCAAGTAATGTGAGGATGAACCAATCCAAAGAATTTGCCAGTGATGAAGCCTTTGCCTCTGAATCACTGTTTACCAAGGGGCTTCACACATGGGAAGAGGCAGGAGTTCCATGGCATGGAATCAGACACTCTTCCGGCATCAGGGTACATACAGATTAGTACCGAGATTGCAGTTTCCTGTTAGGTGATTCTTAGTGATCAAATCTCTGTTTAGGACCCAGATACCTTATTTACTCAAGATGGCACACGGAAAATAAATGTTCCATAATTTTCACTTTCCCAAGTGTTTTCTTTCATGTGTCATATTTAAAACTCATGCCAACTCTGTAAAGAAGGCTGTTCACTTATTTTTTTTTTCTGACGTACAAATGTGGAAACTAAGGCTCTGAGAGGATGAGTGACATAACAGGATCATACTATCAACAAGTAATAAAGGCAGGCCTTTTGATTCTTGGGCTATTGCTCTTTCCATCTCTCCCAAAACGTTTGGTGACTTGAATCTGGAATACCACCCGTCTCTCTTTTCAGGTTTTGACTCACTCACTCTTTAAAATTGTGCTTAAAATTCTTTCCCAAGAGGCTGTTTCAGAAAGCCCAGACAATATTGCTCATTGCCAGCCTCCCAACAACTTGTTTCCAGTATCTATTTTGTATCTATTCTATTAAGTATCTAACATCTATCATATTCCTGTATGAATTTTAACTTTATTGGTTTGCTCTCTGCCATTTATTTTCCCTTTTTACCCTATGTTAATTCTCCTTTTGAAATAAATAGTACTACCCTTGACTTCTAGACATTTATAATCTATTTTTAATGACATCTAAATGACTAAAGAATAGTTTATAACTTCACACTTTTGTGTCAATAAGAATGACCGAGGGAGCTTTTTAAATATAGTTTTCTCAGTGCTTTTCCACAGGTTCTGATTCTGTGTGTCTGGGGTTAGGTCTACCTGGGGTCAGGTACCAACTTGACCAAACCTGTACTAGTCAGCCTTTAAGGTTCCTTCAACTTTCATATTGATATATGCATTTTAAATAAGCACCCCAGGGGCCAGCCCGGTGGCGTAGTGCTTAAGTCTGTGCTCTCCGCTTTGGTGGCCCAGGGTTTGCAAGTTTGGATCCCAGGCACGGACCTACGCACCGCTTATCAAGCCATGCTGTGGTGACATCCCACGTATAAAGTAGAGGAAGATGGGCACAGATGTTAGCCGAGGGCCAATCTTCCTCAGCAAAAAGAGGACTGGCAACAGATGTCAGGGCTAATCTTCCTCAGAAAATAATAACAATAATAATAAGCACCCCAGAGGATTCTGATGCAGGCCAGCCAATGACCACATTTTTAGAAACCCTGCTCTTGAGAACTAAAATTTGGATGGTTATGTACTACATATCTGTCCTGCGTTCAGTAGGGGATACAGAGGTGTAAAATAACTGAGTTCTTGCTCTCTTGGTGTTTACAAACTTTCAGGGGAGAAAGAGCATAGTGCCATCTCCAAGGTATGTGATGGCTGGCCCTGCGAGTGATGTTGATAATAAATGCTATAGGAATATAAAGGAGGGAGACATCACTTCTGGCCAGATTATCATGAACGGCTTCATTAAAGATAGGGGTTGAGCTGGGGTTTGAGAAAAAGATAGGTTTCAACAAGATGGGGGAAAAAGCAGATTACTTCAAGATGTTGGAACAGTAAAGACTGAGGGTCAAGGAAGCACAACAACTACTTTTAGGGGATCCGTATGTGGAATGACGTGCCCGACTGAAAAAAGAGTTTGTGTAGGGACGTGGTGGGATTTATGCGTGGAAAGATAGCTAGGAATTAGATTGAGGAGAGCCTTGAATTTGGACTCTATTCTGTAGGTACTGGGTGGTTCTTCAAATAGGCAAACAATATAAAAGTGGAGTTTTTAAAGGCTGATCTGGCAATGAGGTTTTTGAAAGCCCTGAATTATGTTTGGTGGGCCATTGTGCAGACCCTGAAGAAGGCCTGGTCTGAATGTTTGTGAAGGTAGATTCAACATAGTCTGGAGCTTGACTGGATAAGAAAGAGAAAGGTGTCAAAGATGCTGCTAAGGTTTGAACCTCTTTGTCCTGGACGATTGTGTACAATTTCACCACTCAGTGCGTCTGAGGAAGGAAATGTTTTAAGGTAGTAAGTTTGCCTCTGGATATAGAATCCAACTTCCTACCCAAAGCTGAAATCTTCTGTACATATGCATCAGGTCATTTTGCTTAAATGGTAGTTTAAGCTGCCTTATATGGCAGCTATTTTTATTATGTTGAAAGGAATAGGTGTGGAGCTCGAGGGTGAGGAATGGAGATTTGGGTCCACTAGCGCAAAACTACTAAGTCAAAAGAGAGACAGACTGTTCAGCTCACTTATTTTTTTTTCTAGGCTTAAATTTAGGCTTAATAATTTTTACACTGCTTCTACTCTGCAAGTGTTTATCTATTTTTATGTAAATGACAAATCAATTTCTGAATTTTGTCTAGTACTTTCTATACTTTGAGTAGTGAGGGTCTTACAATAGGGGGGAGAGAGAACACTTGGTTCCCTTTGCATACTTCTCATACACACATCAGCTCACTTATTTTTATTAGGCATCATTATACATAAAGCACTACACAAAGAACTAAGATGACCAGTCCTCGTCCTTAAGAAGTTTAAAACCTAGACGGAATCTCAAAGGAAGGGATCCCAATAAGAGTAAATGACAAACTCGCAAATACACAAACCACTGATCAGCGAATTTGTACTCGTTCTGTTGGAGTAGTTGAAGGCCCTCAGTTGAAAAAGGGTGAAAATCAGTGGGATACTAAGTTGGGCACGAGAAACCTCTTCTTGAAGGGTGTGGATTTGGAGAACTCTTTTAAATAGTCGACGCTAGACTGTCCAAACCAGGCGCAAGAACAATTTTCGGGAACCGCGGTACCTGAACCACTCGAGACCTACAAATTTATTCTGCTATTACCAGTTACGCGGCTGAGGGCCTGTGAGGCTCCAAGGCCCGCCCAGGAGTCCAGTACCTCTCTCCGATTGGACGAGCTCACTTCCTCACCTTCTCTGGGGCTCCTTCGCCCGTCAATCCGCTGCTTGTTCCCCCACCTGACCTTTGCTCCGCCCCTTTTCAGTGACGTTACACCTGGCGCTCTTTCCCGCTCCAACCCTCACTATCGCTTCGGTTCCTCATTGGCCAGCAGAGAGGAGAGGGAAGGGAAGGGGCTTTCTATTTTGCTCTCTAAACTAGCCCTCTCCACTTTTCTTGTCTTCTCATAGGCTGTTTGGAGAGCAATTATAGCCTGGAGCGCTCGGGCAGGCGTGTAAAAGTACTTGGTGATGGAGAGGCACTTCACCTTCCTCCCAAGAAAATTCAGGGCGCTGTTGTGACGCGAGCGGCGCGCCGCTCGTCGTATTCACTTCCGATTGGCTGTGGCCGAAGTCCGTCACACAACCACGCCTCATTCCTCTGCCTGTCCCCCCAGCTTGATTGACTTTCCAGAAGGCCACGCCTCACTCCGTTTCTGCCGCTTAGCCCTGCGATTGGCTGAGGGAGCTGGCATGCTTTCCCACCCCCTACTCCCTCCCGAGCATCTGAGAGGCTGGCTGGACCCCGCGGAAGTTGTCAGTCAATCTCCTCCCTCCCCACTCCCTGCGAGGCCCCGCCCCTGAGCCGCGCGCCCTGGCGCGCGCGCGCCCACGCACACACACTCCCCCCTTGCCTGTACCCGCCAGCATTTCAAGTTGTAGCGGTGGCTCGCCGGGGGTTCTCCGTGGGCGGCGGAGAAGCGCGTGGGGGAGGGGGTCCGGACGGCTTCGCGCCGTGAGAAGCGACTGTGTGCGTGCCCAGGGTCGGGGCGGCGGGTGCCCGCCCCGGGGGATGAGGGGCCGGCGCTGACAGGGAAGAGCGGGCACCGCGGCGGTGGCGGCGGCTCGGAGGGGACCCGCGATGGCTGCGCCTCGGGAGGAGGTTCGAGGCAGGGCAGGCTGCGCTGGCAGCGCCCAGTGAGGTGCCGGCCGGCCGGCCGGCTGGCGACCTGGGCTGAAGAGACGAGAGGCGCGCTCGGCGCCCGCAGCCCCGCGCCCTTGCCTCAGTTGTCTAAACTTCAAGCTCCCTTCCACCCGCCCTCCGCGCCCGGAGTCAACAACTTCTTCACCCCCCTCCGCCCCCGCCCTTGCCTCCGTCAGCCCCGGGAGCTCGCCGCGCGGCGGGGACCAGGAACCTCCGGCACTGC